>NC_067402.1:24287233-24626816 GCF_016432865.1 Antechinus flavipes
CAGGAGCCAGGCAAAGAGGGTCTAGAGTACTCAGACAGAAAGAATAGATAATGAGAAGAGTGAAAGAAAAACCCTCTTTGAAAAGGGGTACAAAAATGAAATTTCAAAAAATTAATGAGAACTAGCTTAATGAAAGAACAGGGATGTACCTGACTGAAATGAAAAAATGGGGAAATGGGGGATCAAATAACCAGAAAAAGGCAGGAACTAAAAAGGAATTGATAAGCCAAATCCAAGAGGGAAAGGGGTTAATGGGAGAAGGAGGTTGAAGATGAGGGGGGACAAAGCCACCAGGAATAATAACTGATGGAATAGATAGCCCTGTGTTTTTAACAGAAGAGGAAAATTTATAACTTGAAAAATATTAGAGACAAATGGAAGAAAATTTAAACAAAATTCTCTCTCAGTTATAAGTCTAATAGAAATAGCAATGAAAGGAAAAATGTGGAACTGAGCAAATTGCTAGAAAGATTGGAGCTAAAAGACTTATGGTATCTTCTAAACAGGATGAGCGAAGAATGTAAGTATCTCTCAGTTACATATGGAACTTTTATAAAAATTGACAATGACAATGATAATTGATAAGGGGCTCAGAATTATTGCAAGAAAGTAAAAAGGAAGAAATAGTTAATATTTCCTTTAAAGACCATAAAACAATAAAAATAATTATTGATTCAGGACTACAAATAAAAGACATCAACCCAAATGAAGATTTAACAATGAAATCCTAAATAATGAGTAAATCAAAGAGGAGATCATAGAAACAACAGTTATGTGAAAGAAAGTTATAATGATATAGCATAATAAAGGTGGAAATATGAGAAGAATTGTATATGTTTAACACATATTGGATTACTTGTTTTTTAGGAGGTGGGGAAGGGAGGAAGAAAATTTTGGAACACAAGGTTTCACAAGGATGAATGCTGAAAACTGTTTGCATATATTTTGAAAATAAAAAGCTATTATTTTAAAAAATAGAACTGGAAAAAAGAAAATTATAATGATGAAATAACATAAGAAAATTTCTGGGATGCAGCTAAAACAATCCTCAGGGAGGGATATTCTATCTCTTTAAAAGTATATGAACAAAATAAAAAAAGACAAGAATGACCTGAATATGCATTTGAAAATTAGAAAGCTAACAAATAAACCTAAAATAACAGAGACAGACAGAGAGAGAGAGAGAGAGAGAGAGAGAGAGAGAGAGAGAGAGAGAGAGAGAAAAAGAAAGAGAGAGAGAGAGAGGAGATATTAAAATTAGAGAAAAATATAAATTAGAAATGATGAAAATGAATAAAATAAAAAGCTAGTTCTTTCAAAAGACTAATAAAATTGATAAGCCTCTAGCTATTACTATTAAAAAGGCAGAAAATCAAATCAATAAAATAGCAAATGAGCTAGGTGAAATCATAACAAAACCATAAGAAATGACAAGAATCATCAGAATATATTGTATGCCATTAACAAAACTGAAAACACAAAAGAAATAAAATATCTTTAAAAATAAAATATCCAGACTATTAAAAGAAAAGTCAAAAGTAGGTGCCTTTGTGTCTTTTTTCTTTCTTCTTTCTTTTTGACAGCCTTCAATCATTAAATGAATATAAAACCAATCCTATTTTAAAATACTTACATTAGACATTTCACAAAGTACATGGCTATATTCTGACATGTAATCATTCAAAGAATCTGTCACACTATGTAGGATAACAAAATTTCATTTTAATCTAGCTTTCTAAACAACTACTTGGTTACTGACCAAGGCAAGTATTTATGGGTATAAAACTTGTAAGATCCAGCCAAAGCAATTGGTAGAGGAAATTTTATATCTCTATATACTTACAGGAATAAAATAGAGAAAGAAGAGATCAATGAATTGGGCATGCCATTAAAAGCTAGAAAAATAACAAATTAAAAACCTCTAATAAAATACCAAATTAGAAATTCTAAAAATCAAAGGAGAAATTAATTGAAAGTAAGAAAACTATTGAACTAATAAATAAAACAGAGTTGATTTAATGAAAAAAATCAATAAAATAGATAAACCTTTGATTAATTTGATTAGAAAAAGTAAAGAAGAAAATCAAATTATCAATATCAAAAATGCAAATGGTAAACATCAATGAAGAGTAATAATTAAGAATTTTTTGTCCAACTGTATGCCAATAAATCTGACAATCTAAGTGAAATGGATGAATATTTATAAAAATATTGTTTGCATAGATTGTATTTAACATATACTTTAACATATTTAACATGTATTAATCTACCTGCCATCTGGGGGAGAGGGTGGGAGAAAGGAGGGGAAAAATTGGAAAAGGTTTTGCAAGGGTCAATACTGAAAAATTACCCATGCATATATCTTGTAAATAAGAAGCTATAATAAAAAAAAATTGTTTGCCCACATTAAAAGAAGAGGAAATAAAAAGAAGAGGTACTTAATCCCATTTTAGAAAAAGAAATTGAAGGCAGCTAGGTGGCACAGTGGATAGTACACCAGCCCTGAAGTCAGGAGGACCTGAGTTCAAATCTGACCTCAGACCACTTACCACTTTCTAGCTGTGTGACCCTGAGCAAGTCACTTAACCCCAATTGCCTTAGCAATAAATAAGTGAATAAATGAATAGATAGATAGGTAAGTAGATAGAAAGGTAAAAAAAGAAATTGAATAAGCTATTGATGTACTCCCTAAGAAAAAAATTTCCAGGGCCAGATGATTTTACAAGTGAATTCTACCAAACATTTAAAGAACAATTAATTCCAATACCAAATAAACTATTTAGAAAAATAGGTAAAGAAGGAGTCCTGCCAAATTCCTTTTATGATAAAGATATGGTGCTGAGACCTAAACCAGGAAGACTAAAACAGAAAAAGAAAAGTATAGACCAATTTCCCTAATGATTATTAATGCAAAAATTTTAAATAAGATATTAGCAAAGATATTGCAGCAACTTATCATCAGGATAATTCACCATGACCAAGTGGGATTTATACCAGGAATACAGGGTTGGTTCAGTATCAGAAAAACGATAATTGAATATATCAATAACAAAAATCATATGATTATCTCAATGAATCTAGAAAAACATTTGACAAAATACAACATCCATTCCTAATTTTAAAAAACAGTAGAAAGCATAGGAATAAGTGAGTTTTCCTTAAAATGATAAATGCCTCCATCTAAAATCATCAGCAGGTCTTATAAGTAATGGAGATAAGCTAAAAGCATTATTAATAAGACTGAGGTGAAACAAAGTTGTTCGTTATTGCCATTATTATTCAATATTTTATTGGAAGTGTTAGATTTAGCAACAAAAGAAAAGGAAATTTAAAGAATTAGAGTAGATATGGGAAAAATTATCACTCTTTGCAGATGATATAATAGTATTTTTAGAGAATCCTAGAGAATCAACAAAAAATTACTAGAAACAATTAACAACTTTAGCAAAGTTGCAAGATATAAAATAAACCCAAGTAAATCATTAGTATTTCTCTATGTTATCAATAAAGTCCAGCAGCAAGAGATAAAAAGAAAAATCCTATTTAAAATAATGGTAGACAATATAAAATATTTGGGAATCTACCGAGACAAAGCCAGGAAATATATGAACACAATTACAAAATACTTTTCACACAAATAAAATTAGATCTAAATAATCTAAATAAAAATATCTTTCTAAGATATCAATTGCTCATGGGTGGGCTGACCTAATATAATAAAAATGACAATTTTACCTAAATCAATCTGCTTATTCAGTGCCATACCAATCAAACTGCCAAAAAGTTATTTTATAGAGCTAAAAAATTAATAAAATTCATTTGAAAGAACAAAAGGCCAAGAATATTTAGAGAATTAATGAAAAAATGCAAAGGAAGGTGGCCTTGTTGTATCAGACTTTAAATTATATTAAATAGCAGGTGTTATCAAAATCATTTGGTACTGGATAAGAAATAGAGTAGTAGCTCAATGGAATAAATTAGGTACACAAGACACAATAGTCAGTGATTATAGTAATCTAGTGTTTGATAAACCCAAAAACTCCAGCTTCTGGGATAAGAACTCAAAACTTGACAAAAATTGCTGGGAAAATTGAAAAATGGTATGGCACTCTATATTAATAAAAGGTCAAAAAGGGTCCATGAATTAGACATAAAGGGTAATACTATAAGCAAATTAGGAGAGCAAGGGATAGGTTACCTGTCAGATCTGTTGAGAACAGAGGAATTTATATCTAAAGAAGAATTAATGAACATTACGAAATAAATAGAAAATGGGTAATGTTGATGATTACATTAAATTTCAAATGTTTTGCACAAACAAAACCAATGCAGCCAACATTAGAAAGGAAACAGAAATCTGGGAAACAATTTTTATAGCCAATGATTTTTATAAAGGCCTCATTTCTAAAAAAAAAAAAAAATAGAGCACTGAGTCAAATTTATAAGAATACAAAACATTTCCTAATTGGTAAATGGTCAAAGGATATGAACAGACAATTTTTAGATGAAGAAATTAAAGCCATTTCTAGTCATATGAATAAATGCTCTAAATAACTATTGAATGAAGAAATGAAAATTAAAACAACTCTGTGGTACCACTTCACACTTCTCAAGTTGGCTAAGATTACATGAAAAGATAATTATAAATATTGGAGGGAATTGGGAAAATTGAGACACTAATGCATTGTTGGTGGAGTTATGAAATGACCCAACCATACTGGAGAGGAATTTGGAACTCTGCTATAAAACCAGCAGTCTCATACTGGGACTGTATACCAAAGAGAGCTTAAAAGAGAGGAAAAGACATGTATAAAAATGTTTGTGTCAGTGCATTATGCAGTGGAACTGGAAATTAAGTAGATTTCTGTCAGTTGGGGAATGGCTGAATAAGTTATGGTTTATGAACCTAATGGAATATTACTGTTCAAAAAGAAAAGATAAGAAGGCTGATTTCAGAAAAGCCTAAAGACTTATATGACCTGATGCTGAGTGAAGCAGAACCAAGAGAAGACTATACATAATAACAAGATTATGTGATGATCAACTCTGATGGACTTGGTTCTTCTCAACAATGCAGTAATTCAAGGCAATCCCAATAGTTTTAGGATGTAAAATGCCATCTACATCTAGAGAGAGAATTATGGACACTGAATGTTGATTGAAGCACAGTATTTTCACTTTTTTATGCTGTTTGGTTTTTCCGTTCTTGTGTTTTTTTTCTCTTTTGGTCTGATTTTTCTCCTATAACATGACAAATATGGAAATATGTTTAAAAAATTGAACTTTTTAAACCTATATCAGACTGTTTGCTATCTTGAGAAAGAACGAGAAAAAAAGGGAGGGAGAAAATTTTGAAAAACAAAGTCTTTCAAAAATGGATATTGAAAAATATTTTTACATATATTTGGGAAAATAAAATATTATTGAGGAAAAAGAAGAAGAAATTTTTTTAAAGAAGGTATGGATATGCCTCACTTTAACTATAGATCTATTTAGCAAGGTACAAAAATGTATATTTTAAAAACTTGAAAGTTGAGAGTAATTCTTTATATTATGAAGTATTTCCCAGCATGTTCTTTAAAATATGTTTGAGTAGTACATGTAAAATATGAGTCAACTTATATATGACAAAGTAACATCACTTAACTGTTCAAAAATACATTATGTAAAATTATGTACACATGTGTTCATGCCTGCTATCACCTATAATAATAATAGTTCACATTTATTAAGGATTTTAGACAATTTATGAAAATTTTACTATAGTCATATGGAGAAAATTAGATTTCACTAGTATGTCTCCAAGACCAATATCCTTTACAATTGTCTATGAAATAAACATTGGTTTAGCTTTACTTTTTACTCAATAGCTTGATCCTTGTTCAAATAATACAAAACAAAAACATTTAAGTATAGTAAATTTCCTTTATTTTTGCTTGCAAGAGATAAATATTTTTGTTTTCTTTTAAGAAAAATGTTTATAATATTTTGCTTTATTCTTTTAAAAAAGATTAGTGAATCAATATTTTTGACATTTCATCTGAGGTCATCCATCTTCTGTTACTAGATTTGAATAAAGATGAAGGTCTTTTCCATGCTACACACTTTCTTTTCTTTTTTTTTTTTTTTTTTTTTGCTGAGGTAAATGGGATTAAGTGATTTGCCCAGGGTAACACAGCTAGGAAGTGTTAAGTGTCTAAGATCAAATTTGAACTCAGGTCCTCCTGGCTTCAGGGGTTGTTCTTCCTCCACTGCACCACCTAGCTGCCCCTCACGGTATACATTTTCAAGTGTGTATTTAGTAAATTAGAGAAAAAAAGCTTTTTCAATAGTAGAAGGTTATACTGAGGCTTCAGATGATACCCTATAGATGTCTATATTCATAGTGGCTTCACTTTGAAATGTTTAAACATACTGTTTCCAAGAGTCTGGACCTAGGGTAAAATTACCTATTTTAATTTTTTTTGCCCTCTCATTTAGAAGCATCCTGTATTTCTGGGGAAAAAAAATCATATTTTTTAAAGCTTTGACTGCTGTTTTTTGAACAGTTTGGAAAAAAGGGAAAACTTCTTCAGTCTTATTACATGTAAAGAAATATACATTTTTAGCATGCTGAGAAAGATTATATATAAATATAAATTATTATCACCAAATTTTGTCACTATAATAATTCTTTATTTTGGGTTTAGGAAGGAAGAAAATAAGCATTTTAAGTACCTAATATGTGACAAGCATATATTAGTGTTTTTCACATAATTGCTTTTCAAATTTCTCATGTGATCCCCATGATAATCCTAAAAGACAGGTGGTGTTGTTGTGAACATTTTACAGCTGAGGAAATTGAGGCAAACAAAGGATAATTAACTTTCCCAGGGTAACACAGCTAGTAAATATTTGAGGCCAGATTTGAACTCAAATTCTTCCTGTCTCTAGACCTAGAGCTCTATCCAATGTACCACCCAACTACTCAGAATAGATTAGAATAGATACTACTCAATTAAACCAACTCAAATTTTTAATTCTTAAAAAGAATTATTACATAACAATATTTTAGATAAAATGAGGTATTTTCATTTTTGTAGCATTCCTAACATTTTTAACTGAAGTTAAAAATACTTTAAAACCATCGTTAAAATATCACTTCTAATGACTGTTTTCATTTCTTTCCATTTTACTCACTTCACATCTCACTTCCATCACTCCTCTGGAACTATTCTCTATAAGGTCATGAACGATCTTAATTGCTAAATCTTCTAACATTTTCTCAGTCCTTTATAATTCTTGACTTCTGCAACTTTTGAGACTTCCTTTCCTCCTGAATATTCTCTCCTCCCTCAGTTTTCATGTGATAGTACTTTCTGGCCTTCTTTCTACTAGTTTACCCACTCTTACTTCTCCTTGTTGGATCTTCTTCCAAGTCCTGGACCCTAAATACGAATGTCCCCCAAATCTCTCTTCTAGACCCTGCTTATTCTCTTCTCCCTCTAGTGCTCCCCAGATTTAATATATCATTACTATGTGAATGATTACCAAATGTACAAATCCAGCTCTATAGTCTCTTTTGAATTCCATTCTTTATCTTTTACCTCAAAGCAAGTTTTCTACAAGAGGCAAGCAAACTGGCATATCCTAGGGAGTATTGGATCTTACTTTCTTTGTTAAGGAAATCACCATTCTCCAAGTTATCTAGGTTTAAAAGTTTGGAGTCATTCTTGGTATAAAATTCAAACTTTTGGGGGTAGTATTTAAAGCCCTTCACAATCTGATTCTACAATATTTTTTCAGGCAATTCCTTTATTCATCTTCCCTTGTCACACATTTCACATTTCAAATTGGCTTTCTGGTTCTTCCTGACCCTAGAACTCTTTCCTTCTTAAAAGCTTTTGCACAGGCAGTCCCTCGTGCCTGTTAGGCATTCCTTTTAGCACTTAGCTTAACTGTAGGCTCAACAAAAGTGCCAAATTATGGAAACTTCTCTTTATTCTACTAATTATTGGCCTTCTTTCCCTCCTCAAATTATCTTGTATTTTTGGATGTTGGACCCTCCAAATACAATCTAAGTTTCCTCAAGGCAAGAACTATTTTTCATTTGGTTTTGTGTTATTGTGTGTTTTTTAAATTCAGTTTTATTTTTAATTCCAAATTCTCTCCCTCTCTTTGTCCTATCCACCTAGGTTTTTTTTAAAGGCCATTACAAATTATGTCATTATACAACATAAATTTCCACTCTAGTCATGTCAAAGGAAGAGAAAAAGAAAGGGAAATAAAAGGAAAAAGAAAAGAAAAGAAGTCACTATGAATTCATCACTTCTCTATCTGGAAATGGACAACTTGTTTCATCAAAAGTGATTGGTCATTGTGTTGATCAAAGTTCTTAACTTTTTTCAGAGTTGATTGCATGTTACTAGATATGTGTAAAAGATTTGTTAAAGTGAATATGTTCTTAACTATATCACAAAATATTAGACTTTGAACACCTGATCTGTAATCTTTACTGGTCAGCCATAAAATGAAAGGAATATCACATGCACATTTTACCTGATTGCCTTTTATGGAATTTTTTTCTTACTTTTTGGTTATCAGCTATGATTTTCTAGCTAGGGAAAAACCTCTACCAAGATTCTGATAAGACACCGGTAAGTGACCTACACAGAGTCACACAGCCAACATGTGTCAGATCTGGAACTTAAACTCAACTCTTCTGAGATTGGCTCTAGCATTTATATATCAGTGCTTCCATATTTTATGTGAATACTGTGTATTTAACAGGAGGAAATGTAAAACCTTTTTTAATTTTCCAAAGAATACCAAGCAAATGAAGACCACAATCTCAAGCTATTGTAAATTCTGAGGGTTCTATAATGGAGATAATATTAGCATTTATTAGGTCCCATTGTGAATAAAGCATTAGGTTCTCCTCCACTGTCAAGATTCCCATATCACTCACCCACCCTATAATAGGAAACAAAAGAACAAAGCCCTAAAACCTAAACCTTTAGTCTATTGAAAAAAATTTCAAATAGATGAAGAGTGTCCACTGACTGGCTTGAAGTTCTACTTTGATAAAGTAGTTGGATTTCACAGCATGAAAAACTGGGTATCAATTGCTATTAACAGAGACAAAAGGGATGAGATGGAAAGAAGGAAAACTGCAAACTACTGAAACTTTTAAAACTTTCCACTATGGGGCATTTCTATATCTAAAATCAGATGTTTTAGTTAATTATCCATGTTCATAAGAGAAAATTAAGATATATCATATATCATGGGCAATGGGAAGGGGTATACAGGTATATTTGAAAGAAGTATTTAAAACAGCATTTGATATTCTAGCAGCAATTTACTTCAAAATACAATTGAGCTGTGAGTGCATACTGACACTCAAGTGACATAGATTCCAACTTATGAAAAATTGTTTACTTAATAAAGTGTCCAAGTTAAGTCGCATTCCTGGAACCACAACTATCAAAGGAAAAAAGGACTATAACAGAACAAGGCGTAATTGAAATGCAGAAAGGAAGAAAAGAAAGAAGGAAGAAAGGAAGGAAGGAAGGAAGGAAGGAAGGAAGGAAGGAAGGAAGGAAGGAAGGAAGGAAGGAAGGAAGGAAGGAAGGAAGGAGGAAGGAAGGAAGGAAGGAAGGAAGGAAGGAAGGAAGGAAAGAATTTTAAGCTATTAGATTTCTCAATGCCTATAAATCCTGAAGATGGTAAATCAATGAACACATAATTGACAAATTCTACTTAACATTTCAATATATTTTAAATAGCCATGAAATACTTTTGGCTAATATTTAGGCCCGTTGTCCAAATCATATCATTAATCATATTTATACAGTTTGGGGTTTGTTTGTTTGGGAGTGTTAATGATTAGGCTTTAAATTTTAGGTGCTATTTATGACTTCTCCAACTTTATTCTTACCTTGGCCAATTGTACAATTTCACCAAGACTAGACTTCCTATAGGAAGTTGTGAATAGACATATTTAAACCCATGTTTAAGAACATAAGATTCTTCAGGATAGTATTCTTCAGAAGCAGAACACGTGTTGTGGTTTTGGTCATTGTTCATAAAGCAAAACCATGACTCATCGATATCAACTTGGGAGGCATCTTCATTAGATAACACCCTCCATTTTAAACAAGTCTCACTCTCACATTGAAACCATATTTTGTCTACATATAAGTTGTCTTCATTTGTTTCAATTTTCTTTAATTTCTTGCAATAAAACTTTTTTTTTCTTCCCAGAAATGGCATTTATCCTAGGATTTAGAAAAGAAAAAATGGACATATAAGTGTAAGAGAATGTCATTAACAACAATTATAATTATTACCAAGAAGTTTTCTTTTATTTAATATTTATCATCCCCACTCCCCCCTTTCTCCAGCTTGTAAAGAACTCAGTAAAATTATGTCTATCAAAGATATAAAATGAAAACATATATACATACATAGTCTAACCCACTGACTTCCTCTTCTATCACTAAACCTCTAAATGTAAAAATAAGTTAACATAATGAAACCAAAAGAAGAGTACAATTGCCAAGAGTTCTTAACTTTTAACCTAATAAAGCACCTAATACATTTTTACTACTTTATGACTCAGCAAAGTCAAATGCAGGCAAAACTTTAGTGATATCTTGAAATTAGTGATATATGAGTAGCGAAAAATGCATAAAATAATAAAAATGGGGAGAAGAGAAGGAGCAATGAAATAAGCCTTTATTTAGCACCTACTATGAGCGAGACAATGTGCTAAGCATTTCATAAAGATGATCTCATTTAATCCTCACAACAACACTGTGAATTAGGTGCTATTATCCCCATTTTACAGTTGAGGCTACTGAAGCAAAATAATAATATCAGATAGTTTGCCCAAAATCACACAGCCAGCAAGTGTCTGATGTTGCATTTAAACTCGGATCTTGCTGCACCAAGGCTCAGGACCTATTTGTCTCCTGGGTCATCTAGCTGCTTATGGAACAACTTTGAGTCAATATTAATACAAGGATTTTAGACATATACTTAAATTTTCTCAATACTGATTTAGTACTTTTGTAGTATTACTCAGATATTTCGTATTCATACATTTTAATAAAATAAAAAATAAAAGCAAAAGTAAATAAAATAAAACACAATAGCAAACAATTCCTTTTGTATTACAGAAATAAATTATAAGTGTTTGTAACTGCTAGTAAAAAAATGCTGATAAATTATTCCCTCTGAACTGAACTGAAAGGAAATTACAAAATGTAAATCAAAAAGTAGTTGATTCTATCTAGAACATTTCTTAATTTATGGCACTCAAACTCTTTGTAAAATGTGTTTATTTATTCACACGCTATCTAAAATAAAGTATTTAATCTGAGTTCATACTTAACAAGAAATATTATTTAATGTGGTGATTCAAAGCAATTCCAATAGACTTGGGATGGAAAATGCCATCCACATCCAAAGAAAGAATGATGGAGACTGAATATGAATCAAAACATAATATTTCCACTTTTTTGTGGTTATGATTGTTTGCTTGTTTGTTTTTTTTTTCTTTTTGATCTGATTTTTCTTGCACAACATGACAAATATGGAAATATGTTTAAAAGAATTGCACATATTTAACCTATATGAGATTGCTTTCTGTTTTGGGGAAGGGGCAAATAAAGGAGAAGAGGAAGAAAAATTTGTTCAAAAATGAACGTTGAAAATATCTTTATGTTTATTTGGAAAAATAAAATATTATTTAAAAAACAAGAAATATTATTCATCTTATAGGAAAAGAGTAATTCTAAATAAAAGTGAAAAAATTGGAAGGTAAGCAAAATTCTGAATTCATATTTACTTGGTTAAAGGGTGAACAAAATATCAAATTTCCTTTTACATGAATTTGTGCTAGTGGCACATAATTTCCAATTTTTATTATAAAGTTATTATGAAAAAATATATATTATTTTTAAGTATCACATTGATCCTTAAAGAATCATCATTTTATAAATGGAAACTTAAGAATTAGGAAATAATAGAGAGCACACAGAACTCTAACGAAAATAAATATAGCCAATTTACTCAGCCTTCTAATCCTCTTTTTCTCTTGAATTAAAGAGGCAGTCTTTACTTAGTTCTACCCTTCAATTCTATTTTGCCGAGAAGAATATTATTATAAATTAACAGTGGTACTCAGAATGCAATGTAGTTCAGGAGGAAACTAGCACTATAACAATAGAGACAGAAAAGCCCAAGCAAGAGTGAGAGATAACCAAAATATTTTTATCCAAAAGTTCAATCTCTAAGATAAGTAGTTAGGGAGAATCAAAAGGGTAGTTATTACATTTTTTTAAAAAGACGTTCTATATTTCCGTGGTTGGCTAATTGTTTAAAAAGTGAAGAAAAACTGGGCAAGGTACAATTAAAATAAACAACTAAAATGGTGAGCAGTGTGTAGCTTCTTATGTTTTCCAAACTGAGATGGATATGAGGGATGGGGCTTAGAGCAAGATTTCATGAAAAGATATATTCTAGAGGCTATAAACAAATAATTAATGGGAAATGGCTTCAGGATAACTATGCAGAAAAATAGTGATGAGTTGAAGTTGTATTGATACTGAATCAGTAATTAAACTAAATAAACATTCTACTAATATCATTGATTTTATAAAATGAAAATCTACTGTAGCAATACCATGAATGTTCCTACCTCTCTCCTGTACACATTTATAGTCTGTTTTCCCCACCCATCTCCAGCAACTTATGTGTGATAATCACAGTAATGGCATAGTAGTATTTATATAGACCTTTAAGGTTTATAAAGTTCCTTTCATGTATTATCTCACTTAATATGTAGCAGAAAAGGAACTAGGTGATTGGAACCATCTTCCTCAATTTCCTTATTGAAATTCTTTGGGTCTTATGATAGAATTCAGAAAAAATTTAGGCTTCAAAGCAAGTGAGGAACCATCACTTACTCAGCTTAAGTGTCTGAGGAAAAAAGAAATTCAGATCTATAGCAACTACCTCTGAACTTTAATTATAAATTAATATAAGTTAATTATTACTACAGCTCCATTAAGAGATCTCTATCCTGTGACAAAATAATACAGCTAGCATGCCAGCAGGCTTTTTTTTCTTCTGAAAGACAGGTATACTCAAGACTGCTGCAGTGGGCAGGACCAG
Organism: Antechinus flavipes; assembly: GCF_016432865.1. Lineage (NCBI taxonomy): Eukaryota > Metazoa > Chordata > Mammalia > Dasyuromorphia > Dasyuridae > Antechinus > Antechinus flavipes. The sequence goes on from NC_067402.1 coordinate 24,300,395, forward strand.
CAGCAAATGATAGAGAAATATTTGTCCTAGCAGAGGACTGAATTATGCCTGAAAATATGACATGTGGTTACTTCTGTGGAGTTGTGCTGAACTCAGAGAAGAGCCACAGAAGGTGATAATGCCTGTTGGAAGGATTTGTCTAATAAAAAACTAAGATTTTATACATACTCTTGAGACAGGGTTGCTCTTTTTAAGGCATTAATACATATTATATTTAATTTTTCTAATATTCTGCTTAAATCATTAACTTCTTTGCTATATTTCTATTAGTTTATGAGAAATATATTGAAACCTCCTATAATTATTATTTTATATGTGAAGACTAGAAGGGATGGAAAAAGGGAAGGAGAGAGGGAGAAGAAAGAGAAGATAGAAGAGAGGAGAAAAGTAATTCTACTTCATTATTTATGGAGACTTTAAACACAATATTGTTTCCCTATTTGGCTGCTTTAACCTTTCTCTCTTTTTACTGTTTTCTTCTCAGAGATCATGATTGTTACCATTTTTTCAGATTCTGCTGAGAGATAATGGATTTTACAATAAGCCCTTTAATTGCATTTTCATGAAGTATGATTCTTACAAACAAGTTGTTGTTTTACTTTCTAATGTAGCCTGCCATTCTCCTTTTTATAATACTTTGATCTATATATATTTATAGTTCTGATTGAATTTTCTCTCCATTATATTTTGCTATGAATAGTTCTCTTTCCCACCTTAACTTTGAAGTTCTTTTTAAAGAAAAAAAAGTAGAATGAAATCAAGAATCAGATAGCTTTAATTTGTGTTGTTTGAGACAATCCAATTTATTCTTCTCTCCTCCCCCTTTGGGAACAGTTATGTTGCCCAATGGATAGAGCTCCAGGACTGACGTCATAGAATACTATCTGGATAGCACAGTGGATAAAACATTACTCTGAACTGGGCCGCCCAGTGACTTGGGAGACCGAGAGGGCAATTATTAGCAATTTCAGCAGTAGCTGAGAAGGCAGTAGAAGAAGTCAAGAAGGCTTTGGTATTAGAGCCCAAGGAAACTTTGGAGGTCAGGATAGTTTCCAAGGAAGAGAAAGAGACGATAAGTCATATGGAAAGATGGCAAAATTCAAATAGTTTCTTCCTTGTTCTCTTTTCCCTGCTATTTGAATGGATTCTGGGGTTTTATCATGCCATCTAATCATTGACTGGGCCTTTTGAGGACATTTCAAGACAAGCATGCAGTCCAGAGGTCATCTTGAAAAAACTTGGATGACATTTCATGAAGAACATGTTGGTTTTAATTGGATGGATGTTCCATATAAATTTTGCAGAGATGGGTGATAGATATGGCAGTTAACCTTTTGGTTTATGAGTTGTCTCAAGTTTATAATGCTATACCCCATATGCAAAAACATTTTTTCTACTAAAAAAAATGATCCTTATTACATTAGTTGTCTTCCTAGAGAAAAAGGAGAAAATAAGACAGGCATCAGCATAACTGTACGTAGTATAGTACTTTGAATGTGGTGGATACTGAAATGTGTAATATTCTCTCTAAAATGTAATATTCTCTTGTTGGGGTTTTCTTGGGGTCTCTGGAGGCAGCCTTCCTTTCAGTTCAGTAATCACTACAAGTACAGCCAAAGATTAAAGTCCAAATCCTTTATTGTCTCTTTCCAAGTCTTGTCTCCTTTCCAGGGGGCCGGTTAGCTTTCTTATAGTCCAGATCCTTATTATCTTTTTCCTGAGGCTGGGCAAATTTCTGTCGAGCCTTTCAGTCTGGCCTTGGTTCCAAGAGCTTGAATACCCGCCTGCCTTCTCTGGCTTCTGAATCTCCCCAACTAAATCCTGGTTGAGGCTCCAAGCTTATATATCTCTTAAAGGTATGAATCTTGTAGAACTATAACACTGAACTAGAGAAGTGTTAAGCACCATGCTAAATTAGATAACTATTGTTTCTATCAATTCCACTGACTTAGCACCTTATTTCAAATTCTGGCCCATAATAGAAATGCTAATGATTAACTGAACCCAAAAAGTTTTAGGCAATTAACTAGATTGTACAGAAGCTGACATTGCAGTTATCCTAGAGATATACAGAAAACAATTTTTGAAGCTGTCAAATTAGAAATATTGAATTTGACTGTTTTGATAAAAAAACTAATGCTTATCTGAGCTTACTAATGGAGGGATGAAGCAATCAATAAAATAAGGATTTTCTTCTTGAATTTCTACAAAAGAATAATAAGTACACTTAGCATCTCTTCTAAAGAGGAGACTATATCTGATTGGAACTCATTAAAATTTTTTCCTTCTTTGATGGTTTTAATTGACCATTAAAAGACTTGTTGAGGGACTTGACTACCAAAAAAAAAATAGTCAATACTAAAATGAAGGACAAATCTTTGCACAAACAGTAGAAAAGCAAGTTAAAGTTTTTATGCTGCCATTGATATTAAATGAAATTTTTATTGAAATGGAAGTAATCAAATAAGTTTTAAAAGTACTTTGGAAAAGAATATGAAATACTGTCTAATACAGTCTTAATTTTTTTTGATGTATCGAAGAATTAAAGGATTATGTAATTTTGTGAACTAGGAAAAATCTAGTGCAGATAATGAAAAGAAAACCCAAATTACTTAACTTATTAATCAGAGATCTAATTTTTATCAGAATTTAGAATATAACTCATATATGTAAGTATAATTTTAAAATAATTACTAAGGTATACAATATAAAAACTAAAATACATTCCTCTGCTTACCTTCTTTGTACTCTTCCTGTTGACATCAATCTATAATTTATTTTTTATATTGCAAGGTGGATATACCATTAGAAGAATTTTCTTCATTGTGAGTATATTATACTAACAAGATAAGATTCTATTCCTAATATCTATTTTCAACACATAATTTAAAACTTTATTATACTAGTTTCTGATGATGCATGATTATAATCAATATACATTTCTTAATTAATGTGATGAGTCTTTGTGCTTAGTTTGTAGAATCAGTCTTCTTGGTAGTCACAAATTAATTAATTAAAACTAAAATCCAAAGTTAGTTGCCTTTTTCACTATTTGTTTTACATATGATTATTGTAGACAAGGACTTATACTTTTATTTTTGTAATGTCCAAGAAACTAATGGAGAAATAGGCATGTGCTTCTTGAACCGTCTAGTTATCTTCAATGATAAGAGTATTCCCTTCAATAGGGTGGATTATGATACAATCATTTCTTTCCAATTTGTGAAACTTTTGTCCATGTCCTCCAGAAAATTCTCCACGTTACTTTCTTGACATTTCATTGGATACCAATGTGGATACATGGTCGATCCATAAGTTAACTATGGCTCTCCTAAGCAACTGGCCCATGTCCTTTCCTGATTATACATTTTTCTAATAATATCTGTTATCTTCCTTCTCTTGTACAGCTTACTTTGGGTAATATTCTGCAGTATATTTACACCCACCATACTCTTCTCCAGTGTTCTTGAATGATTTGCACCTTTAATTTCTCAGAGACTATGATATCCCATAACTCTTAAGCACACAGTGGAAGGCTGACCTTTGTTTCAGGGGAAAGCTGAAAAGCTTTTTTATGAAAGCATAGAAGCTTTGTGCAATGACTTAAAGATAATCTACAATGTCTTTGCCTTGTACAACTCTGGACCCAGCTTATTGTTCATATATCCAAAATATATGTACCAATGATCAGTTCTATGAGTTGTCCATTCTATTGTATATCACAATCCATACAGTAGACATTTTTCATCCACTTGGATTTTCCTGTGTGGAGTTAATGCAAATATATAAATTAAAACTCCTGTCTTATATTTCTTCTAAGCTAAGGAAGACAGAGATTTTTGGTCAATTTTTAATTGAAAAGAAATACTTGAAATTAAATGGTGTTGTTAGGGTATAATATTTATTCATTTAGGACTAATGAAATGATGTATGAATAAAACTGTAGATCATATGTATCTGAATAGATAAACTGAAATCTTATACTCATTTTTCAGTTTTCAATTCTTATCAGATTGTCAAAGGCTATGAATTATTATATGTAAATGTAAGCATATGTATATGCATATATATACACACACTATATGTGAACATCATAAATTTCTTTCACAAATTTCATTACAAATGTAGTACTTTTGACAATTTCCTTTTTCTCTATTTCTGTGATAATTCTGTTTTCTCCTTGTATTGAGATGCCATTCTTGCTGTTCTACATACTGTGGTATTTCATAAAGGCAAAATTGAACAGAATTTCTATGTACAAAAACACTTTTTCAATTTGTGTGGCATTATATCTAGGTCAAAACTCATGAATTGTAAATGTATGAGCTATAGGTAATAAGAATACTTTGTGTGAGTGGATATACAGATTTAAAATTGCAGCTACATGGCAAGCTTCTAATTTCAAAATCCATTTTGAATTGAAACAGAAGAAAACAAAGCAGAAATAGCCTGCACTTTCTCTATTTTTCAATTGTCCAAGACTTTGTCCTTCTCTGTGACATCAGATTGCTAGGTAGGAGAAAGTATTCTAAGTCAATGACACTTCATGAGTGAAAAGCTTAGGAAAAATCCACTATGATAGTCTATTATACAATGTAAAAGGGATTAAAAAGATTACTTTTAAGTTATAGATAAAATTGTCAGATCTTCTTAGGGAAGCCAGGACTCATGATGAATAGTACTGAAAGGATAAATTAACATCAAGAAAATGTCCTTATTACTCTAACATTGACACTTATTTTTAAATGTACCAACTTAAATCTCTCAATTATTTTATGTTTGATATAACATTCAGTTTGTTCTTCCAGGTTAATAGTATTTCTTGTATAGATTATAAAACGCTTACTCTCTTGAGGCCAGATTCTCATTTCCTTCTGTTATCCATTTCTTTAACATAAGGAATTCCATTTGACTTCAAAGTGATTGTCATGTACAGAGGAAGATGAGGTGTCAGAGTAGAATGGAAATGGGGCTAAGAAAACAACAGTTTTATAGTTTTTAAAAGTTGCTCCCAAAGATGATATCTGGTTCAAACTTTAGCTTAAAAAGTATTGCCAAATTAGAGGTGTTTTGAAGATAATTCTTAACATTTTTAATTATAGAAAATATTTTCTGTTTAATTAAGTTTGATTCCGGATTGCAAAAATTAAGTATCATTAAAAAGTAGATCATTCATTGGAGAGCCACAAAAATAATTAGCTTTAGAATACAAAGTAAGGAATAGCTAAAGAAATCGGGATAATTTAACACAAAGATAATACACTTCTAGGATGATGGTCATTCATCTCCACTGAGGGAAAAAAATAAGCTTAAAAAAAAAGAAAAAGAACATAAACTATAGATTGAGAGATCTAAGTTAGAAAAAAAGAAATATTTTCAAAAGAGATTCTCTAGAGTTATGTCTTATTTCTTCTGAATATTTTTGCAAAGAATCTAGAATAATGCTCTACAGTCAGCGAGGAAACTAAATGTTGTTGACTATCATTTCACATGATCCTGCTCAGTTTCTTTTCTACTTCCTGTATAGCATCTGGAGCTGGCTGAATATTCTACAGAACAGATGGATAAGAAATTACTTTTTTTCAATATTGTATTAAAAGTCATTGCTAGTTAAATTGAATTTATTAAATGAAAACAGACTGCCATTCTCTGTGGCACCTCCCAAAATAATTCCTAACAACTTTATATACTGTAATCATTACAGGTATTTACTACATTAAAATGAAATTGGCTAGACAAGTGAATGAAACTAAACTGGAAAAAAATCCTAGAAGAATTGTCAAAATTTCCTGTAAATTCCTGTAGTCCCTGGATATTACTTCAAGGTACCATGGAAGAACTAAGAAATAAAAAATTAGAAAGGAAAACCAATTTTTCTTAAACTGAAAGGTTGTGAAGTTTCCTTGTTCAACAGGATACAGGTCTTTAAAAATAGAGTATGTCCAATATGAATTCTTGTGAAGCATCAATTTTTATTATAATGTGACTGATGTATTCCAGATGGTAAGATTACAACACAGCAAAGGAGTTCTGTACGACATCAGAATTTAATGAGATAGTGTGAATAAATACATAAACCTTAGGAATGAAGATAAATGTCTACTTATAATAAAAATTGTTTATAAGTGAATGAGAAAAATAATAATTGTTTTCTAAACAAAGCACAGTCATTATTCTTTTGCTTGCTACTTCTGCTATTAAAAGGAACATATTCATTTTTAACTAAGGAATATCCTAGATGATGTAACTGTCCTGAGATTAGGAAAACAACAGTAGCTTCATCACTAACTATAAACTTTTGCTATTTTAATTTTAAGGGTTTACTTTTTGTTTTGCATTTTTAGTGAACACCTACCTCATTTGTAATTTATGATTAAGACTGACATGTTCAACAGTTTTTGGTCTTGTTTTCAGTTGTTTAAAAAACCCACTAACATAAACTTTTGGAAGCTAAGGAGCATAATTTATATCATGTATCCTCCAATTGTCTCGTACATACCAGGCATGTACTAAGCATATTAAAGTTTTGAAGTACGAATTTTTCTATACATAAATGAATGTTTCCATTCTTTTTAAGCTTTATGTAACAATGGAGTACACAACTTAATAAACATGATTTCACTATTAATAAGAAAATGTAATTTTCTTAAAATTTCACTAAGTAACTTTCGTTCTCTTTATTTATATTGTTTTCTTGTCTTTTTTAATACCTGAGTTTTCTTGAACTGTCACTAGAACTCATGAACCACAGTGATGCAGAAATAAAACTTAGAAGCTGGCAGCCTCATTCACTAGCATTATCTAGGGAAGTGATTGTCAGAAGGCAACTATAGGGAAAGCCTTGATCTCTCCTTGCCACCAATAATAAAGGTGAAGAATTTCTTACTCTGGGAAAGAACGTTCCCTCTTTTTCCAGAATTAGCTAATCTGGTTCTTTCTTGGGACTAGTTATGTTAAGCTACACATCACCTAGAGAAAATAGAAATCCTTTAATAGCAGCAGTGGGTATTCACAGGAAGGTCAATACAATTAAAATGCTAACAAGACTAGGCTCTAATACCAATTACTTCAGCAACTGCAAATTGCCTAGCTCCACAAAAATAAAAAGTTGGTCAAAATGTAAAAACAAGCATTAGATCCCTTTATAGTCTTATGATCCTGTGCTTCCTACTTTTAAATAATTCTCTGGGAAAGAGAACATTTGCTACATGGTCCTTCCTTCTCCCTTTACCCTCTTATGAATCTTCTGGTAAAAAGAAACCATACAAGATCTAGGAAGCTGAGGATGTCTTTGCCCTGCACGCAATAAACTAATAAATTCTAATAAAGCAGGAATGGAAGAAATCCTGGACAAAACCATGGAATCAAGAGATGGAGTGTCATGTTCAAGGAACCACCAGGAGGCCAACACAGCTGCATCATAAAGTACAGAGTCAAGTATAAGGAACCTGGAGAAGCAAGGAAGGGGCCAGGGCTAAGGTACCCTGAGAATTTTTGTCATTAAAAGAACTCACCACCAAGGAGGAATACGTAGCTGTCTCAGTGGAGACCCCAAGATCACTGTATAAAGGGTAGAGCGAATGCACAGAACCTTTTGCTGGAGGCCATCCTGGCCTATTTCAGGAAAGTCCCTTTCAGAAGTCACTTTTGGACAGCACTAGTCCTTTGCATTCTGTTTTTGGTTCCTTATTTGTTTCAATATGCTTTAGGAGCCCAGAATTAGGACCTAGAATTTTCATGAATTCCACAGTCATGATGTATCAATCTATTTCCCTCAATTTGCCTAGCCAGTAAGAAGTTGACAGGCTGTCTTCCCTGGCAATACTGCAATTATAACTGACATTGTTACCTTCTAGCAGTTTATAGAGAAGAGAATAAAATGACTCACCCTACCCAGCTTGCTTCCAGTCAGACCAATTGATGAGCACTAATGAGTAATGTTGATTAGACTCGGGGGTATGCTGATAATTAACAAGACAGGAATCTCTTTATTCAAAACTGAGATTTCTTTTAGCAAAGGGACCCTAAGGTCTAAGAGAGTTTGGAATGCAGAAGGTAAAGGAAGAGTTGAGCAGGTTAAGATAGTAGCATGTGCCCTGACACTGCAAGAGGTAGATAGAGCACAGCAGGTCTTAGGTACTTCCTCTTGACTTTATGTTCCTCCTTCCGGTTAGGCAGATTCCTGTTACTATAACAGATTTTTAGAAGAATATGGGCAATCTCCCCAAAAGTGCCTGTGTTCTAGTGATTAACAGATAATTGGTAGAGAAAAACAAGAGTCTCATTAATAATCCCCTGTCATTTTAATGAAATCATTATGAAGACAAAGCTGTTTATCTTTTCTCTATTAACTTCCTCAACTTTATGTAGGAAATGCTTTCATCTTTTCAAATTGCCTAGGAATTTTTTACTCTTAGTTGTTAATATACTTGCCCCTTCCCCTATCTAAGGAGAAGTCTATTTCCACAACTAGGTATTTATAGGCTATCTCCCAGAGGTCAATAAGTATTAGTACCACTACTACTGCTGCTGCTGCTGCTACTACGGCTATTGCTACTGCTACTGCTCCTCTCCTCAGAATCTAGAAGTAACCTAGTGGGTTAGAGTTATTAACTCTATAGTCCCAAGACCCCAACAATGTGCTCCCTATTTTCAATCAACTAAATGAATTTTACTAGCTTTTTAAAAAGGGATTTACTCACTATTGAATAGAGAAATGCAAATTAAGATAACTCTTCACTTCATACTTCTCAGATTACCTAAAATGACAGGAAAAAATAATAATAAATGTTGAAGATGTGGAAAACTGAGTCACTAATGCATTGCTGAAGTTGTGAAATGATCCAATCATTCTGGAAAGCGATTTGAAACTATACCCAAAAGGCTATAAAAATATGCATACCTTTTGATCCAGCAGAGTCTTTACTGGGTCTAGCTACAAGGAGCTAGAAATTGAATGGATACCCCCAATTGGGAAATGGCTGAATAAGTTATGATATATGAGTGTAATGGAATATTATTGTTCTATAAGAAATGAGAAGCAAGATTATTTCAGAAAAACCTGCAAAGACTTACATGACCTGATGCTGAGCTTAACAAGCAAAACCAGGAATACAGTGTACACAGTAATAACAAGATTATGTGACCAACTGTGATGGACTTGGCTCTTTTCAACAATAAGGTGATTCAAAGCAATTCCAATAGATTTGTGATAGAAAGTGCCATCAACATCCTGAAAGGGAACTACAGAAACTAAATATGGATCAAAGCATTGTATTTTCATCTTTTTGTTGTTGTTATTTGCTTGGTTTTTTTTTCTTTCTCATGTTTTTTTCCTCTTTTGATCTGTGTTTAAAAAAACTGCACATGTTTAATCTATATTCGATTGCTTGCTGTCTTGGGAAGAGGGGAGAGGGAAAGAAAGAAAGAAAAATATGTAACACAAGGTTTTGCAAAGGTGAATATGGAAAACTATCTTTGCATATATTTGGGAAAATAAAATACTATAAAGGGCTGAAATTACTGAGTTAATGCACTGAGGTCAGGACTGCCAAGCACTTGAGGCTAACTACTGATTGGACAATGCTCTATGGGCATATGCTTGGAAAATGGCCCTTCCCACTATCTGTGCTGGCTCAATGATTGGTGTATACAGAGGATCGTAGGTGGGACTAGGGGATGGAGTAAGACTAGCCAGAGTCACTTTGGTAGTAGACGAGGAAGAAGGAGATTGCGGAGATCCTACTTCCCTCCTCTTCACTTCTATCCCTAAAGACCAAGAATAAAGACTAAGGACTTTTGCTTTTCCTGACTGGCTGATTCTAAGGTATTCTGGGTGCTAGCATGGTTATCACAAAATACTATTGAAAGAAAAAAAATAAAATAAAATAAAAAGGGATTTACTAAGAATATATGGCAAAAATGGTAATCACAGAAATTGTTTTCCAGAATGGTTGGACCAGTTCAAAGCTGCACCAATAATATATTAGCATACCAATTTTTCCACATGCCCTCCAGTATTTGTTATTTTCCTTTTCTGTCATTTTAGCTTATCTGATAGATGGGAAATGGTACATAAAAGTTGTTTTAATTTGTATTTCTCTCAATTAGAATACTTTTGTCACTACCCAGTAGCAGCCCTGCACTCATACAGCTGGAAACAAATTTTCTCTATTCTTCATACAATTGTTTGGACAAGAACTAGCTAGAGACATATCTATACAGGCTCTAAGGAAAAAATATATGCAACAAATATCTGTATATGCTTCAAGAAATGGGTTTATACTGGCCAGTCCCTTCATTATAATATCAGTAATTTCTTTACTATAAATAAACTCAGTGAACTAAATCATTAGTGTTTTGGCTACTTTATATTTATAAACACCTACCTAAAACTATATTTATGAATAAAAATATTTTTGTGCTTTCTGTATGTTATTTCAAATATAATGTTCAAAGATATCCCTAACTGAAAAAGAATATGAAAATACCAAGTTCATGATACATGTATAATATACAGTATTAGGTGTCTTTATCATATGAATTTGAAAATCTTGTTTTAATTTAATTAATCTTTTCTTCCAATGAGATAAATATTTAATCAAACTATTTCTAGCTATTGGGTCATATTTTTTAAAATTTTAAATATTCCAGAAGCTGACTTACAAGAAATGAATTGGGCCTTTGCTCTAGCCTATTTTTGTCTTGAGGAAAATGAAAATTATCTGGACTGTTCCAAAATCTATTATTATCAAAATCATACTATCACATTATACATATAATGTTTCATAGCCTCATAATTTAGGGAAAAGGGATTTGAAGCAACTTCTTCAATATAAATCCTGCCAAGGGAAAAAAAAAAGAAGTGTGAAAATAGATAAAAATTTAGCAGTTTTTACCTCATCTTAAGTGAAACAAGATTGCTGAATTCCAAAATGAAGAGAGAAACAACATAAAAATTTTCATCTTTTAAGCACTTGTATAGTGGGCTCGTTATGGCAGCAAAATATTTTCCTGAACTTTTAATCAGTAAGCATTTTGAGAGGCAAAAGAATCTTTACCATAACAGGATTTATTTTTTTAAATAAGAAAAATTGAAAAAGATAAATTTTTTAAAGTAAATTTTATATTGCTCCAAAATTAGAAATTATAAGTATATTTTCAATTATATTAATATATTCTGGTTAAAACTTTCAGAAAAATAACCACATAACCTTTTTTTTATAATTTTGATACAACAAATTCCTGTTAAATTTCTATTTAATTAGAATAGCCTTTGAATAATCATTTGCTCACTATTCCAGAAGAACAATTTATTCTGGATGAGTAATCAAAACTGTTAATTTAATTAATTCTGTTAAATTTTAATTTCCCATGAGAAAGGTAGGATTAAAACTGTAGACTCTAGGACCTTCTGTTCTTTGTAATGCTATATAATAATAAGAGCTAGCATTTATATAAAAATTTAAAGTTTGCAAAGCATTTTAAAAATATTATCTTATTTTAGCCTCAAACAACCCTGAAAGGTAGGTGTGATTATAATTCCCATTTTACAGATTAGGAAATAGAAGATTGCAGAGATTAGATGATTTGCCTTGGATCTCACAACTAAGTGTCTGAGACCAGATTTGAACTGAGGGCATATCTGAACTCCTTCCTGACTGCAGGTCCAGCATTCTATCCACTATACCAAAGGTTCTTAAACTGGATTGTGACTACACATGGGGTTGTGCAATAGAATGTGAAAAATCTGGGAACAATAACAGGTTTCTGACTGCAGTGACCAAAAGTTAATTCAAAATCAAATGAGTAATGAATCCAAGGTGTTTCTGGCAGCATTTGCCCAATGTTGTATTGTGCAACTTCACTTCAGCCTTGGTTTTGAATTCACAGCACGCATACTTCGAACTGTGCATGTACAAACTTTGCCAGAAACATCTGCCTTAGTTTCAAGACAGTAGTAGCATAAAAATTTATCTGGTAAAAAGGGGTCGCTAGTGGGAAAAAGTTTAAAAAGCCCTGCCTGCACTATGCTACCTATTGCATTTGGCAACAGCCCAAACTAGAACTAATTTCTCCAAACTATCTGGACACAAATAGGTCATCAAAGGGTTTAACAATATTAAGATGATTCAATAATACCAATTTAGCTTTATCAGTGGGTAAAATAGGTAGTCACTTATGGATCTCTTAAGGATTACAAGTTTAATAATTTTTAGCCATTAAATACCATAAGGCTCACTTAATCTTATTGTGGCAATGTTTTGAACATCTATTTAAAAAGGATTTAAAAAAAAAAAGACAGCAAGAATGGAGTACTCCCTCCCAGAAAGCACCAAGGTATTAACTCAAACCAGGGAAATAAGAAGCTGTAATGACAAATAACACTTGGATACCCCAGGGTTCCATGTAAAAGTACAATAGGGGACAGAGTCTGGCCCTTATAAAAAAAAAATTGGAGACTAAAGTTCTGGAGATAAGGAAACTAAAGAAAAAAATAATTACTATAAAAAATTATTGTTGAGCCAGAGATTCCTGAAAACTCAACTCAGAGAATTATCACCATAAAAATGCAAGCAGAAGCTGAAAGGGAAAAAAAGATTTTCTATAAAACTAAATAAAACTGAGAAGAAATTAGCAAGAAATAAAACATGAAACAAAATCTCTGGGGAGAAATTTTGAAGAAGAAATAGTTTTAAACAGAAAGTCATAGAATTTACCTAAGCAAGGGACACCCTGAAAATTAAAATAGACTAAGAAGAAATCAAGTTTTCATGAGACAGTAGGACATATTAAGGAGAAAAAAATCAAAATACTTAAAAATTAGAAAAAAGTATAAGATATCTAATATCAAAAACAACTGACTTAGAAAAGCAACTCAAAATAATTTAAGATTCACTAGACTCCCTAAGAAACATTATTAAAAATTAGCTTGTATAGATAAATAAAAATTGTTTGGATCTAGTAGAACCAAAGAAGAGATAAAAAGAATTCACTGATCATCTCCCAAAAGAAACTCCAAAAGATCTTTCAGTTGAGGAGTAGTTAAACAAGTTGTAGTATTTGATTATAATGTAATATTGCTATGCTATAAAAAATGACAAGCAGGATGATTTCAGAAAAACCTGGAAATACTTACATGAACTGATGCACTGAAGTAAACAGAACCAGGAAAACATTTACACAGCAATAGCAATATTGTTCGATGAAGAATTGTAAAAGATTTAGCTATTTCAGTAATACAATGATCTAAGACCCAAAGGACTAATGATGAAGCATCCTATCTGCCTCCAGAGAAAGAATCGGTATTGATTGAATGCAGACTGATGCACTTTCCTTCATTTTTTTTCTTGTTAGTCTTTTTGGCACAAAATGACTGATATGAAAATATTTTACATAACTGCACATGTATAACCCATGTATAATTGCTTACCAACTCTGGAAAGTGGGAGGGAAAAAGAAAATTTGGAACTCAAAACTTTAAATAAAAATGTTTGAAAAAATAAAAAGAAAAGGAAATATGCTTATATTCAAGAATAACTTCCCTGAAAAGCTCAGCTTGATCCTATGGTTCTATTTTAAAATGCTCCTTAATGAAATAAAAAACTTTTAAACTTTTTATTAAAAGGCAAGAACTAAGAAGGAGCTTTAACATGAAAACACAAGATTCAAAAGAAACCCAGAAACTTAAATTACCTCACCATTCTGAATAGTCATGTTTGTAAGGAGGTTATATCTTTTGCCTTAGCCTTGAGCATTAAAGTTCTGAGAGAACTGCCCCAAAACAGAATGGAGTATGAAAATATTATATTAAATTATTAATATTAAATGCAGTGAAAATCTCTATAAGATCATCAATAAAATATGGCGTTGATCTCCAGCAAGAGGTTTCTCTGTGACCAATAAGGAAGTCCTTGGGATGGACCAGTCTAAATATAAAACACTGATGGCAGACATACTTATGATGTCACTGATGAAATCAACATTGGTACTGTGAAATGCCTATCAGATGATAAAGAGCCACCAAGGAGACTACTGAAATAAATGAATGTTTGACCCTTGAAAAAAGAATTCTGAAGATATTGTTACTCAAGTAACTTTCCCCAAATATTATTATCTTTATCCCAATAACTTGCACTGTAACTTTAGGAAGACAGTCATCTCCATGCCGTGGAAGAGAAATCAAAGTTGAACCTTGTAAAGGGCACCCTTACTGGAGAAAGCCCACATCAATGATAACATAAATCAAATGAAATCATTAGGTTTTTTTGGAAACCATAATAATATTCTATTTTAATATTTCTCTTATGACAAGATAACACAAGCAGATATTTAAGCTTTAGCCAGTCAGAAAAGCAACTGTTGGATCAAAATTATTTTTATGTTTTTATTTATTTATTCTACCTTAAAGCAAAGGTCATAATTCAGATGACAACTTATTTTAAATCTCTAAACATCACAGATTAATTTTATAATTCTACATGACTAACAGACTCTACACTAAAAAGTAAAGTAGACGGATCCTGGGGGTAGGAGAAGTATAAAAATGGAAAGAGTCTCAAATTGCAGAATATTGAAATAAGTTGACTGAGTGTGATATGTTTTTTGTGATTATCACATCTGAATTTGCAAACCAGACATGACAAGCTGAGAATATGAATCAGCTGGAGTTCTTCACATTTGGAAACAAATGAATCAAAGGCCTCTAAAATACTCACTAATGGAATATCAAAACCATCAGTTACTGATTTCAATATTGGAAAAATACCATTTTGTCACTTTGAAGTTAATTAGCAATGTACCAATGCATCATTTAGCTGTAATGTAAAATATAATTTAGCTTTGGACTCAAATTGAATCTAAGCTTAATAATTGCCACAACTTGTCAGAAAAGTACGTAAACAATAGCAACATTTTTGTGTTCCTTATACTGACAACACAAGATTTCAGTTCAAAACCTATATTAATGGTAACTATATTAATGAGTATATTCTGTGAATAATTGTCCACTTTTTGGCTATAAGGTGTTTTTTCTATTTTCAAATTTTTTCCAATTGCATGTAAAAACAATTTTTTACAAATTTTTAGTACATTAATCATGTTGTGAAAGAAAACAAGACACATCCCTTCCCCAAAATAGAAAGAAAATTTTTAAATTAAGAAAAAACATGCTTCAATATGCATTTAGATGCTATCAGATTTTCAGATGTATCTTGAAGGATCATTATATGGCTGAGAATAGCTAAGTCATTCAAAATTGGTCATTGTACAAAATTGCTCTTTCTGTTTGCCATGTTCTGGTTCTGCTCACTTCATTTTGCAGCAGTTCATATAAGTCTTTGTAGGTTTTTCTGAAAACGTTCTGATCAATTCATAATTATAGACCATAATTTGTTCAGTTATTCTCCAATTAATGGGCATCCTCTCAATTTCCAATTCTTTGCCACCAAAAAATAAAATAAAAAAATAAAAAATGTGTGTGTGTGTGTGTATGTGTGTGTGTGTGTTCTTTTACTTTTTTATTTTTTAAATCTCCTTAAGAAACAGACCTAGTCAAAGTATTGCTGGATCAATGATTGTGTGTGATATGCTTTTTGTAATTATCACACCTGAATTGCAAACCAGACATGACAAGCTGAGAATATGAATCAACTGTAATTCCTCACATTGGGAAACAAATGAATCAAAGGCCTCTAAAATACTTACTAACAGAATATCAAAACCATCCATTATTGATTTCAATATTGGAAAAATACCATTTTGTCGTTTTGAAGTTAATTAACAATGTGCAAATACATCATTTAGTATGCAAAATTTTAGAATCCTATGGGTACAATTCCAAATTGCTCTCCAGAATGGCTGGATCAGTTTACAACTCCAACAAAGCTTTTGTGTCTCTATTTTCCCACATATCTTTCAACATTTGTCACTTTCCTTTTCTGTCATATTAGCCAATTTGATAGGCATGAAGTAGTATATAACAGTTATTTTAATTTGCATTTCCCTAATGAGTAATGTTTGAGTATTTTTTCATTTAACTACAGATAGCTTTGATTCCTTCTTCTGAAAATTCCCTGTTAATATCCTTTGATCATTTATCAATTGGGAAATGACTTGTATTCTTATAAATTTGATTAACTTCTCTACATATTTGAGAATTGAGGCCTTTATCAGAGAGACTTGCCGTAAAAAAATTTTTTCCCAAGTTTTTTGCTTTCTAAATTTATAATCCTGGCTGTATTGATTAACCTTTTAAATTTAATGTAATAAAATAATTCATTTTATATCCTGTAACGCTTTTTATCTCTTATTTGGAAATCTAACAGATAAACTACTCCATGCTATCCTAATTTACTTATGGGAACACTTTTTCTCTAAATTATGAACCCATTTTGACCTTAGTTGGCATATAATGTGAAATGTTGGTGTTATACATAGTTTCTATAAAACTGCTGTCCAATTTTCCCAGCAATTTTTGTCATATGGTGAGGTTTTTTTACTACTGTGTATTGTGTACCTAATATATTGCACTGATCCACCACTCTGTTTCTTACCACATTATATGATTACCATTTTGTGATACAGTTTGAAATCTGGTCCTGCTAGGCAACTTTTTTTCACTTTTTTTTTGTTGATACCCTTCATATCCTTAACTCTGTGCTCTTCCAGATGAATTTTGTTATTTTTTTCCAGATCTATAAAATAACTTTTGGTAGTTTTATAAAATTAATCTGGATAGAATTATCTTTATTATACTGGTTTGGCCTATCCATAAGCATTAACATTTTTCCAATTTTTTAGATCTGATTTTGTGTGGAAAAAAATTCAGTGTTATGTAGAATTCAGAAGCCTTGAGGTAGCCTCCCAGCTGTGTTTAAATTTAATGTTTTATTTTTCATAATGACGTATTTCCATAAGTTGCCCATCACATCTGGAATATCTTTCTTCTCCTACCCCATCTCAGGGTTTCAGAATCCTTATCTTCAAAATTTAATTCATTTGCCACCTCCTAAGAAACCTTCCCTGATTTCTAGACCCTTCTGAGTAGTTAGCATTCTCTCCTTATTTGTATGTATGTTACATCCCCAAAATAGAACAGAAACTCTTTGAGGATGCGAACTATTTCATTTTTATTTTTATATCTCTAGTACAATGTCTTGCACATAATAGGTTTTTATTAATCATTGAGCTGTATTTAATGCTTTATTAGAATGGTGTCTATCATTTGAAAGTTAAGGATCCCTTTTAATTTTGTGGATGCCTAGACACAAATTTGAGTTATGTTCCCAAAGGGATGCCTGAGTTGTAGTACAAATCAAAAAAGACAACTACTGAGAACCCTATCCTACATTATATCCAATCTATATAAGCCCAGAGGTTAGGTTCTTGGTCACATGTTAAAAGTTTATTGATTTCAATTAAATCTGCCTGCAGTTCATTCATTTAATAGTTAATTTACAGTTCATTTCCTAGTTTATATTCCATTGTTATATTTAGCTATATATAATGGTCTCATCAGCCACTGTTGGACACACTGTAACTCAACTCTAACATAAATGCTTATATGTAAAAATGATATTGTTTACATATATAATAGGAGGTTTGCATAAAGTACACACAGAATTTATCTTTCTGGTTTGGACTGAATGTATGTGCTAGTTCACTGCTTTTGGTTTTGGGGATGATTCAGCCTCTAACTACTTACTAAGCAATTAAGGGCTAAAGATGTTATTTGGTTACTGAGCAGGAAGAGCCAACTACTTAATGGATTTTTAAAAATTTATTTTTACTTATTTTAAACTAAATACAAAATAAGAAAAACAAAACAGAAAAAGAAAAACAGAAAAGAAAATTTTTAAAAAGAAATTGTCATGTATCCAGCAGAACATCAGGGAGGATTCTGTGATGACCGTGTATTTAAAATCAGCTGGAGTCAGGAATTCAGGTTAAGAGAAAAATCTTCAATCTTTATTGAAGTGAAGAGGTGAAAAAGGATTGTGATAGCAATATGGGCAAGAAGGATTGCGATAGCAATATGGCAGCTGCAACAGGAAGCCAGCTAGTAGAGAGGGATTGGAGATGAAGGGCCTTTGCGATAGCAATATGATCAGCTGTGACAAGACACCAACCAGCAGTCTCTCCTTCTTCATTTTCCACTCCCCTGCCTCCACCCACCAAAATCGTCATTTCCTATACAACACATCAGGACTTGCACAAAGAGTGGGCAGAGCCATTCTTTTTCCAAGCTTATATATTAATAGATTATGGCCCAATTACTATTTTAGCCTCACGTGCTTGGAACCTCAGTGCATCAACTCACTCAGCCCATTACAAGATTCAAAATACATAACAATAATTTTCCACTTCAAGAAAGCATATGTAATAATAGTACAGATTATATATTCATGACTGTCCATCTTTTCTTTGCTTCTTTGTAAGTTATTCCTTTGTTCTCTGCTGTGTACTTTTTATTTTATTCTTTTTTTTCTCTTTCATGCCCCCATCTCCCTAAGCAGGCTACAACTAAAGATATATTTACACACATACACACATATTTATATACACACATATATATACCTACATGTATACATACACACATAAACACACATGTATACAAATGCATTTACACATGTAGACATGTATCTAAAACAATATTAAAACAATATAATGTAGATTTCTCACTAGATTGAGTCTTTAAATTTTATTTTGATCTCAATGATTACTGGCCCTACTTTTTTGTTCTAATGAATTCTACTCTTGATCCTTATTAGAGTGTTTGTGTATATCTCTTATCTATTCCTGCTCACTCTTCTACTTTATTTCCATTCCTTAACTTGCCTTACTAACATTTAACCTCCCCCTAACCAGGGATCCCTCCCTTATTTTCTCTTCCCACCTTTTCCCTCTTTCTTTATCCCATTCCCATTAATCTACATACCTTATCCCACTACTATAAATCTACACATTCTTCTATACCCCACTTTATCTTATTCTCTCCCCTTTTATTCTTTATAGATTTTGGAGGTACTATATATACCCTTCACTATGCTATACTATATCCTTATGTTCTCTGTTTAACCATTCTTGATATAAGTTTTCAGAACAGTCCTCTCCTCTCCTCCCCCTCTACTATGTCTGTTCTTCCTCTGCATTTTATTTATATAGCATAATTACTATTTTTACCTTTTCCTAAACAGTTTTGCTTTTTAGAGCCAGATCATATTAGCTCTGTCCCAATATTTCTTTTGAGCTACTCAATAATTGAGTTCAGTCTTAAACATATAGTATACATTTCTATGTAACAATCATAAATAATTTGTCCTTGTTGAGTCCCTTGACGTTAATCTTTAATGTTGATTTTTACATGTCAAAGTTTCTATTAAGTTCAGGTTTGGTTGGGACAAAGCCCTGAAAATCTGAAAATTCATTGAATATCCATTTTGTTGTGGTGGTGATGGTAAGGTTTGCTGGATATAATATTTTGACCCGGATTAGTTCTTTTGATTGTCAATATATATTATTCTAGGACCTGAAGTCTTTTATTGTGGCTACTGATAAATCCTGTGCAATTCTAAACTGTCGCTCCAGCACATCTGAATTGCTTTTTTGTTTCTTAGAGAATTTTCTCTTTGATCCTGAGGTTTTGAAATTTAGCAATAATATGTTTGTGTATTTCCATGCAGTATCACTTTCAGGTGGTGATAAATTTTTTCTATTTCTACTTTCTCCTAGTGTTCTATCACTCCAGAACAACTTTCTTTGATTATTTCTTGCATTATTGTGTCAAGGTTCTTTTTTTTTTTTTGTCACAGCTTTCAGGTAGTCCAATTATTCTTACATTTTCTCTTTTTGATCTATTCTCCAGATCTGTTGTTTTCTTATAAGGTGTTTTACATTCTGTTCTATTTTTTCATTCTTTATATTTTGTTTTGTTGTTTTTTGATCTCTTATAGCTTTACTAGCTACCCCTTGCCAAATTCTAATTTTCAAATAATTATTTCTTCTTTAAGACTCTGTAACTCCTTCTCTGTGTATACACTGTTTCTTATATTCTAATTGGTTGATTCCCCCCCCCAATTTTCTTGTTTTTCTTTGATTTTTTAAAAGTTTTCCCTCAATATCTTCAATTTTTGAAAACTTTTTTTTTTTTTTTAGTTCTTCTATAAATTCTTTCTGGTCAGGTAGTCATTTAACGTTACTCTTTGGGGTAGAAGAGGCTTTTTACTTCACTATGTTTGGGGAAATTGTACCTACCCAAACTGACTACTCAGGAGTCACTCCAAATGATGTACAGAAAGAATTTATTAGAATCTCGAGAAGCGGACCGTCCTGGCCTGTGGGCCCAAAAGGACAGCAAAGATACCCACAGGAGGAGAGTCATTCACTTGAAGATGCTGACAACTTTTATACATTTCAGACAAAGAACCACCAAAATCCCACCCTTTACAGGCTGTGATTGGTTACATAAATCTTTATCTCCCTATTTGGTCAGTGGAATGCAATGAAAAAGGTGATATACAGCTTTGGCCACTTAATTCCTTCTTTGGACAATGGAATGCAGTCCAGGTCTCATCTAAAATCATGTGACTGGGGCCTATAGGCCTCATCTACTTCAGTTAACAGTCTCTGATCAATATGTGCTTAATCTGTAAGTTCTTCACCTTTCCACACAACTGTCCTTTGAAGATGAAGCCTAGTCTTCCCTATTCCCACAGTCAGTATCTATGGTTGGATTCTTTCTTTGCCTGTTCATTTTTTTAAAATGAGAACAATTATGGTGTAATCACTTTTAATCCTGAGGTGGGGGTGATGGTGCTTCTAAAGCTTCACTTCAGTCTGGAATCCTAAACCAAAAGCTCCCCACTCCTGCAAGTGCCAACAGCCAAAAGCATCCCTGCTCCACTGTTTCTGCACTCACCAGATGTTCTGGTTCTTTCTTGCCCAGGGACCTGCATCAGCAGCACAGCTGGGCCCAGAGTTTCTAATCAGTTGAGGTTACTTCAGTCTTTTCTGACTCAGACCTCTGTCTCCCCATAATGACTGGGATGAACCCAGCTAGCCTCAGGGTTTCCCACTTGCTATTTCTGAGGACCTAACCCGGAATTGTTTACATTTCACACCAGTTAAACTCCTGTTCTTAGGTCGTGTGGTTTTCTTGCATTGTCCCAGAAGGACTCCTGTTCTGCCTCCAAACTTACTTGTTTTCCACTAGTCTATGTTAGCACTGGGTCTCGCTTTTGTTTGGTTTATAGAGGAAATCTAGAAAGCTTGGAATTTTCTGACCTACTCCTTCATATTTCCAGAATCCTCTCATTTAATGGTTCTTCAAAGGGTCATAACTTCTCTTTAAATCTATCTTCTTTTCCCAGTTGCAGAACATGTGATTATTCTTTGGACCTTTCACTTGAGAGAGAGGGTCTCCCAGCTCAACAATATGGCAACTATTCTCACCTGACAATTTAAATGCAGGGCCCAGCTTTTTCCATTTGTGTTTTCTTTTCAGAATAGGTAATCCAAAATCCATTTCAAAGATGAATGAATCCAAACTTGGAAGCAATTTTGGAGTTCAGGAAATCCTAAATTTACATGGTGGAGGCCTAGAAGTTTCTGTCCTGGAGAAGATGATCACTGTCAAGAAGAGACAAAGCCTTGGGCCTAGCTGGCCAACAGAAATGAAGTTTGAGAAGACTGTGCAAAAATGATATAAAATGTAACAATGCTTAATCAGAATTCCTGCCAATTCTTTTTTGTTCTGAGGAAGTTCAAGTTAGCCTCTCAGAAGACTCTAAGAGTAATAATTTACTAAATTCTAAGTCTTTGTTTTAATGCATGATAGGATTTTATTTTTGGTTTGCCATTTCTTTTTTTTGTTTAGGAAATAAATACCTATTCCAAACTGATTCATACTATGTCATTGAACATCTTTGTAGTTCCCTCTATAAGGATACCATAGACTTGAATAAAACCCTAAGTTTTAAGTAATTTTCCTTGGCACTTCAAGGATGAAATGTTAACCAGATAAAGAATATGAGAAAAGACAGTCAAATTCATCTTATTAGAGTCTCCTCCAAAACTGAAGCAGGATTGCTGGAAATCAGTCAATAAGATATGTCTAAGAGGAGTAAGAACGGTGCCCTTAATCCTTTGAGCCCAGCTTCAAGGAACATTTGCCTAAGTAGCAAACATTCTATCAATGGTATATTTTGGCACTTCACATATATTGTCAACTTGCTATACTATTTTGGTTAATTCTCTCCTTTGAAGAAAGAGCCATGAGATTTAGAGTTTTAAATTATTTTGTATATTCCTACCTTTTTTGTAGTAATAGTTGTTGTTTGCTTGGTTTGTTTTTTTCTTTCTCATGTTTTTTTTTTCCCCTTTTGACTTTTTCTTGTACAACATGACGAATATGGAAAAGTGTTTAGAAGAATCTCACATGTTTAACATATATCAGATTGTTTGCTGTCTTGGGGAAGAAAAAGAGAGGAAAAAGGGAGAAAAATTTGAAACACAAGGTTTTGCAAAGGTGAATGCTGAAAACTATTCTTTGTATGTGTATGGAAAAATAAAATACCACTAAAAATAAATAAAATAAAATAATTTTACATTTTTGAAGAGAACAAAGTTTTCAAAAAAAGGAAGTGGGTTAGTGTTAGCCTTTCTTTGAATTAAAACATTGTCAGATTTCTTTATCATTTTGTCATTATTTTAATTTTATAACAATAGTATATTTAAAAAGTTATTATTTGGGGAGAATTTTGATCAAGTCATATGATCAACATAAAAAGTATTTCAATTCTCATATGCCCATAACCATGACTTTGGTAGAAAACAAAATCTGGTAGATAAAAGCACTTTCAGTTTGTATTAGAGAGAAAACTTACAAGAAGCAACAATTTCCAATATGGAGTGTGAATGTGTGTGTTTGTGTGTCTGTGTGTGTGTGTGTGTGGAAACGAGTAGAAAATTAGATGAGGAAATAAAATTAGTGGACCAAAAAAGATAAAACTAAAAAAAATATATCAAGTGACTCTTCAAATTTCAATATTCATATTTCTATAACACTTTAAAGTTTATTATCTCAGTTTGATTAGATATTCAATGGGAAAACAAATGTAATGCTTCCCCTTAGGAAATGGTCCCAAGAAATTCATTATCCTTAATGCAGACTTTGCTGAAACAAAAATGTTTCTGGTGATCATTCTCCCCTATTCTGCCCTCATCAGACCACATAAGGAGTACTATATTCAGGTATGGGTAAAGTGTAAGATCTAGAGAGCTCAGCATTCATCCAAAGGTTGATTAGGATCTTGAGTTCATGTCACAGAGGGTGGCTTGGAAAATTAGGGATGTTTATCTGGAGAATAGAGTGTCATAACTCAGGAGAGATATGATAGCTGTCCTGAAATATCCAAAATGTCAATAGGAAGAGGAATTATACTTGATTTGCTTGGTCCCAAAGAAGAGAACCAATGAGAGGAAGTTATTAAGAGGCAAATACATGCTTGAATTCCAGAAAATCTTCCCAACAATTAGAGTTGTTCCCAAGTTGAATGAATCTCCTCAAGAGGTGGTAGATACTTTCTTATTAGAGATTATGAAGCAAAGGATGGATGAAATTGTTAAGAGTTTCTTTGTATGGGATGGACTAGATGGACAAATCTAAATTCTGTGATTCCAAGAAATGTAATCAATAGATAACACCGATAACCATTATCCTGACCCTGTTCAACAAAACAAATCAAACATGGCGCAATCTCATTTTTCATTTTTGCAATTACATCATTTCATCCATAGGGGGAAGGAGTACTATAGAAATACAGAGCATCTTAAAGGATATGTGCACAATTGCATCCTAACCACCACAATTATCATCCATTTGTTCTCATGCTGAGACTGTCAAACAGGGAAAGATCAGAAACTGTCCACATCCACCTAAGAATATAGGCCGATGTAAGCAGCTCACAGATAGTATCATACATATTTTTTGTATAAAGAAATAAATTAGCTACTCAGGTATGTTTTATAATCTAACCTCATATGTCTATGAAGACAAGGAGAGGGAGAGAGAGGAGGCAGTAAGAACCAAACAAGTCAAATAATCACCAATTCCTTGATCTCTATCTCCCCTCAGATCTTAATACAGTCCTTGAGAATAGTAGTGACTTCAAACAATATGCTACATTTGCTTCTTGCCAAGTCATCATCAATAGGAAAAATCAATAGGAAAAGGTGTCAATCTGCCTCACTTCCATTAGCAACAGCTGTTGATCAAATGCTGCCAACATCAGATAAGTATAAGAGTCCTAAGAGTGGCAGTACCCCCAGATCACAATTTCTGCTTTCAACCTGGTCATCACAGAGATCATCCAAAGAAATAACTCCTGTGAAGCAGCAGCCAGTCATTCTCGTTAATTGCCAATCACCTGCTATCCACAAGGCAGGCAAACCAGGCTAGCAGAAATAGTAAGCCACTGAAGGAGAGATGGGCATATTGGTGTGTCAGGCAAGTCAAACCACCATCTTCCCAACTATAATTGGTTATAGTGCACCCATATAGTCCCTTTGGACTAACATAGAGACAGCCTAGGACCCTGAACTTAAAGACCTTTGATAGCAATGTTTCTAACACAGTTCCTGTAACCATCATACTGTGGACGTGCAGCCTGGAAACCGTTCCTGCAAGAGCTTCATACTTAGCACAGAAAAGAAAGTTCTTGCCACCAAAGTCTTTGGCACTGTCTAGTGATTTACTATCACAAACTGATATGATTTTATCGTAGAAATGCCATCATGATTTTAAAGAAACATTACCATCTGCTTTACCACTTTAAGGAGCATAAAAACTTTCCATCAAACTGAGAACTGGAAACTTCCTTAAAAGACTGTCTCTCCTCATAATATGATCTCCTTAAGAGCTGGGAATGCCTTACTTTTCTATTTGTATCCCTGGCACTTAGCACAGTGCTTTCCATGTAGCATTTAATGTTTTTTTTTTAATTCATAAATTCAGTTACTCACTCGATTCATTCATTCAGCTAGGTGGCACAGTGGATAAAGGTCCAGGCACAATCAATCCTTTCATAGCCTAGATAGCAGAACAGTGGATCATTATGTCTAACACTGCTATTGCTTCATTTAATAAGTGGAAGATTGCTTCTCTATCAAGACTACTCCTTTAGTCTTTCTGAGCAGGTACAGTTTACCCCTTTGATCCCTACTTTTGTTTCTGAATAGTCCACTCTCCAGTCTCCAACTTTTTTGCTCTTCAGACTTTCTTCTCTATTCCACTTATGCATTTTCTGTTACTATCAGTATTTAGTTGTATATATTTCATCTCAGTGTTTCTGCTTCAAGGAACTATATAGAGATAATAACCTCATCTAACTTGTGTTTCAATTTGTGAGTCTAATATGATTTCTTGTCATTATAGCACTTCTAGTCATGTTGTCATATAGCATTTAATAAAAATTTCCTATTGGCCTATCAAAAGTAAAAAAGATAGAAACAAAAGAAAAACACACTTGCCTTTATGTAGCTTATTTTCTTAACTAAGATATATAACCTTTAAAAATATAGAAAACTTTTAATTTAATGTATATTTAATCATATACTATATTATATCCATAAAAGCTATAGTAATTTTTTGTAAGAGAAATAATTGGTTATAGTGCACCCAGAAAAGGCTTCCTGGAAAAAGTATCCTGAAGCTGGATCTTGAAAAAGTATGGTTTGGCAGATAAACCCAAAATATTAATACCCTACATTCTCTCTCTTATATGCCAGTATTTTACCAAGAACTCTAGGTACTGTATGTTTAGTAGAAGATGCAAGTTGCCCATCAATTAATTCTTGCTCTTGCTGTTCCACCTTCTTTTCTGATCAAAGAGACTGTTGATAATATTCTTTGTCACTTCTCTGTGATTATTTAGAACATGTTGCAGTGTACACATGTCCACCATGTGCCCCTATGCTGCCCTTTGTGAAACGCTTAACTTTAATTCTTTAAAGACTGCAGAGTATCTCCTTCCATGAAATTTATCATAATTAGCCTTATGGAGACTGATGAATATACAAATCAGACCAAATTCTTTGGCAGCAAAGGATTTCTTTAAGGAGGTTTTGTATCAAGATGGTATCAGAGGAAAGAAGATTTGGAGAGATATTGCAAAATTCAAATCAAGAAATCTTGGCAACAGGATGGGAACTAGTTGGGGATGGGGGTTTAGATAGTGAGAAGCAATGAAAGACACCTAAGTTGTGAGCTTAGGAGACTGGGAGGATGGTGATGTCCTTGACAGTGTTAGGTAAGTTTTTTTGGGGGGTGGGTTTAGGGGGAAGAATGGAAGTCAGCAGAGAGATTAGGGATTAATAGATTTTATAATCATCAGCACAGAGATGATAATTAAATCCTGATAAGCTGATATGATCACTAAGTAAATACTATTGAGTGAGAAGAGAAGAGGGCCCAGGACAGAGTCCTGTGGATCTGGGATTAGTGAGTATGTTGTAGATGAAGATGTTGAGTATCTATATTTTAAAATATATTTACTTAGAATATTTTTCCCAATTTTTTTTCCTGAGGCAATTGGGGTCAAGTGACTTACCCAAGGTCATACAGCCAGGAAGTGTCTAAGGTTAGATTTGAACTCAGGTCCTCCTGACTTCAGGGCTGGTGTTCTATCCACCCCCAGTGTTTCTTTAAAAAACAAATATAGCTTTTGTTGTATAAAATTATTTTATTTCAATCATATAAAACTCACTGATTTTGTCTCTGATGATTTTCTTCTGTCAAATGCTGAGATTTCTTTTTCTTTTTTTTAAGTGATTTTTAAAAAAATTATTTAAAAATTCTCTCCCTTACTCCATCAATCCACCACCCATTGAGAAGGCTAAAAATGATATTTTTATACATATAGAATAATACAAAACATAATTTCCACATTAGCCAAGTTCTTCCCATCTCCCTCCCCACCCAAAATAATAGCAAGAAAAATAAGGAGAAATATATGCTTCCAACTGCATTCTGAGTTCATTAGTTCTCTCTTGGGAGATGGATAGCATTTTATATCATGCATCTTTTGGAGTTGCAGTGTACTGTTGTATTGATCAAAGTAAATAAATCTTTCACAGTTGGTTACCTTTAGAATACTGCTGTCACAATGTTAATTGTTCTTCTGAACAATTTCATTTCATTTGCTCATTGCAGTTTCTATCAGTTCACAAAATCTTCCCAGGTTTCTCTGAAATCATCCCCTCTATCTTTTCTAATAGTACAATAGTATTTCATCATATTCATATACCATCATTTGTTCATCTATTTTTCAAATAATGGGCACCCCTTCCATTTTCAACCTTAATCACCACAAAAAAAAAAAAAAAAGTTGCTGAAATATTTTTTTAATGTGTGGATCCTTTTACTTCTTTGGTTTCTTTAGGGCCTAGTCTTACTCATGATATTGCTGAGTCAAGGGGTATGCAAAGTTTTATAATGGAGACATAGTTCTAAATTGTTCTCCAGAAAAGAACTCTAGGAGATGACTATGAACCACTACATAGAATTCCCAATCCCTCTATTTTTGTCTACCTGCATTTTTTATTTCCTTCACAAGCTAATTGAACACTATTTCAAAGTCCAACTCTTTTTATACAGCAAAATAATTGTTTGGACATGTATACATATATTGTATTTAACTTACACTTTAACATATTTAACATGTATTGGTCAACCTGCCATCTGAGGGAAAGGGTGGAGGCAAGAAGAGAAAAAGTTGGAACAAAAGGATTTGCAACTGTCAATGCTGAAAAATTACCATGCATATATCTTGTAAATAAAAAGCTATAATTAAATAAATAAATAAATGGTTTTCCAGAATGGTTGAATTAGTACAAGTTCACTAACAGTGCATTAGTATCCCAACTTTCCCGCATCCCTTTATTTAGTGTCACTTAAGGATTTTTTTTAAAGAAATTAGATTGTTGATCTAATTAAAGTTTATTATGGCATATCTGTATTAGGTGGAGCTAAAACCATGTTTCCCCATTTGGGTATACAGTCATCCAGTCTTCCTAGCAGTTTTTCTGAAAAAGATAGTGAATTCAATAATCTAATGTGACAACTGACCCTTACTCTTTGGCAGCTTCCACTGAGTATTATATATACTGGACAGGGAAGACTATTGGTCTGAGAGGTATTTTTGGTTTCCTAGCTGCTTGAAGCTTAAAGGACATGCTCTAAGGGTACTGAGAATCAGAGATTTTCTCAGAGTACCTCTTGAGTTCTGGGATGCTTTCCTGACCTGACATGGCCACTTGTCATGGTGATTGTGAAGGCCAAGAAAATAGTTTTCTTTTTATATCCTTTTAAACTAGGACTTGTTTTCTTTTAATTTCTTGAAATTAATGATTTTTACTTATTCTTGGGGGTTTGTTTTAGTTTTTTGCATTTTATAATTTTTGGGTATCTTACTGTATTTTCAAATAGATTCAACAAATTAAGCCCTACTATGTACTAGGCACTGTGCTAAGTTGTTGAGGATCACAGATAGTGGGGGAATTCTGGGTGAGATATAAGACCCTTCAGCCTAGAGGGAACCTGCTGATAATGTCTGGTTTGGCTCCTCTTCATTCAGCCTGAGGGACTGAGAAATCAGGGGGCAGTGACAACCTATGTTGTAATTAAAACAGTGTGATACCAAGTGGCAAAGAGTCATCTACATACAATAGCAAGTTGTTTATGTAGTCCCCTTTGTATAAAGGTCTGAAACTCTGAATAGGTGCACTTGAATCAGAGAAGGAGCACTTAAGGCTAATTACTTATTCGAAATAAGACAATGACTCTATTAGCACATGTTTGGAATTGCTCTTCTCATAGTTAAGAGTGCTGGCTCAATGTTTGGGGTTAAGAGAACTGTAGGTAAAGATTAGGGGCTGGGGTGAGAGAGGCCAGAGAACTTCACTTTGCAGCAGGACCAGGAGAAGGGAGGTTTGTGGCCAGCTTGTGGCAGTTTGTCTGCCTCTTTCACTTCTCCCTCTAAAGACCAAGGACTTTTACTTATTCCTTCTCCAGCTGTTCCTGAGGCTTCCAGGGAGCTAGCCTGGACTTTATATGCATGGTTAGTGTATTGTTAGCACATGCACAGTGTTGCTTTGGTTATGCAAGGATATTAGGGTATATAAGGAGAATTTGGAATAAACGGACTTCATTTTTGACCATCCACGTGAGTCTCGCCTTATCACTCCACTAAGACCAAGGACTCAGGCTGGTCCTGAGATCCCCCAGAGAGCTAGTCTGGATGGTATATTTGCAAACAGAAAATTCCCTTTTCATGAAGCTCTTCCAGAAGAAACAAACTTTTGTTGAGCATATTACAGTAGCATGGGTTGGACTAGATGTTTCCATCGTCTTTTGCAAGTCAAATTCTGTGATTCTCTTTTTAATTAGTCTGTTGATAGTGGTTTTGGTTTTTAGTGTGGGTTTATCAAACTAATCTTCTATATTCATTGGATTCTTTTTTCTGAGTACTTTATTCCAGTATGGTCAAGTTCAAATAAGAATGGGAACCACTAAACTGCATAAAGCTCCTTCAGGGCTATATATTACCTTAGAAAACTGCTATTAAGATTATCTGTTTTTAACTTTTATTTTGTTACATATTTTCCAATTACATTTTAATCTGGTTTCTTCCAAAGGAATGTTGCCGCTGTAGATTTGACACTTTTGCTTTATTCTTTTTCATTTACCTATTTCTGTCTTTTTTCCTCCATGATGGGCAGTTATCTAAATGATTGCTCTAGGACACATTTTGGCATCTGATAGTGCTAGCTCTTCTTCATTGTTTTCTTTTTCATACTTTAAAAAAAATATATTTTAGCCCCATATGTTTTTGTATGTGCATTTTATGATTTTATCTAATTTTACGAAATAATCTATTGGCATTGCAATTTTTATTGTGCTTTTTAAAAATCTAATTATGAATTAAATCTAAAACATCCCACCATTTATTTAGTTAGTTCTTCCTTGGTCTTAGTCAAGATCATTTTGAAGTTGTTTTTGTATTGGTTTCTTATTTAAATCTCCCAATTTCAAGTCTCTCTACCTTTTCTACTTTGTCTTCCACACAGCTGTCAAAGAGATATTTCTAAGATATTCATCTAAGTGTCTCATTCTTCTGCTAAAAAAGTTCCATGGCTTCCCTGTTGCCTCTATAAGAAGATATAAATTTCTCTAGCACTTATGCCCCTTCACAATCCAGCTTGATCCAGTTCTTCCAGGCTTATTAAATATTACTTTCCTTTATGTACTATAAAGTCTAGTTCAAGTAATTACAAATTAGAATTAAGCTGGGGGAGTTAAAGATGCCCTTTCCCATCTAAAGGACCTCTTAGTTCTGACTCACATTCAAACTAAAATCAGTCATGGGGAAGATTAGTTTCTAAAGAAAAGAGTCAGGCTCTATTTCTTATATGCTCTTGCTCTAGAGAATCGGGGGGGGGAACCCCTAAAAACCTAGGTAGAAATCAAATCTAGAATCTTTCCAAAAAGGTATTAAGGTACTGGATGTATACTATAGATAAGTGGGCAGCTATTATTTTTATCATTCTATGTCCTCTCCTCCTTCCCTCCAACCCAAAAAACTCAAAAGTATAAATTATAAAGACTTAAATGACCTAGAGACCTAACAAGGGTCCTCAAATTTTTTAAATAGGAGGCCAGTTCACTGTCCTCAGGCTGTTGGAGGCCGGACTATAGTAAAAACAAAAACTTTGTTTTGTGGGCCTTTAAATAAAGAAACTTCATAGCCCTGGGTGAGGGGGATAAACATCCTCAGCTGCCACATGAGGACCCCTGCTAACACTATTATAATAATCTTCCAGGAAGTTGATATTCAAAAATCCTTCATTTAAATTGTAAGCCTTATGTGCCAAAATGTTTGTGGCAGCCCTGTTTGTAGTGGCTAGAAGCTGGAAAATGAATGGATGCCCATCAATTGGAGAATGGTTGAGTAAATTGTGGTATATGAACGTTATGGAATATTATTGTTCTGTAAGGAATGACCAGCAGGATGAATACAGAGAGGACTGGCGAGACTTACATGAACTGATGCTGAGTGAAATGAGCAGAACCAGGAGATCATTATATACCTCAACAACGATACTGTTTGAGGATGTATTCTGATGGAAGTGGATTTCTTCGATAAAGAGAGCTAATTCAGTTTCAATTGATCAAAGATGGGCAGAAGCAGCTACACCCAAAGAAAGAACACTGGGAGATGAATATAAACTGCTTGCATTTTTGTTTTTCTTCCCGGATTATTTATACCTTCTGAATCCAATTCTCCCTGTGCAACAAGAGAACTGTTCGGTTCTGCACACGTATATTGTATCCAGGATATACTGTAACCTATTCAACATGTAAAGGATTGCTTGCCATCTGGGGGAGGAGGTGGAGGGAAGGAAGGGAAAAATCGGAACAGAAGTGAATGCAAGGGATAATGTTGTAAAAAATTACCCTGGCATGAGTTCTATCAATAAAAAGTTATTTAAAAAAATAATAAAATAAAAATAAAAATTTGGGCACATCAGCCAATTGCTCAATTAAAAAAAAAAAAAAAGAAAGAAAAAAAGAAATAGAACAAAACTAAAAAAAAAAAAAATTGTAAGCTTCTTGAGGGCAATATCTGTCTCTGGACTCTTTTTGTGTTCTCAGCACTTAGCACAGTGTCTAGCAAATAGTAAGACACCTAATAAACATTTAGTGATTGGTTTACTGATCAGAGTGAGCTAAAAATCCTTGAAGGAGAAATTCTCCTGGGACTCTGAGTAAAAGAATTCCAACCCTATTCAATAAATAAATTCATTCAATTCTATTCAAATTCAGCTCAAGCTGAAATCCAGCTTGTAGCCAAAATCCTCTCTTTGCAGAGGTTCTAAACATGCCATGCTATGCTTGCTATGCTAAAAAGGCTGTGGCCACTGGATAATATTCTTTTCCAGTGCTACCTCTTTTTATCGTCACTTATTTCCTTAACAAGACTTTATGCCTCTCTGTCAGGATTTCTAACCTTACTTCCCAATCCCTATAATAAACCTCTTTTATCAATCTAGGCTTAAATTCCTTTACAGAGAATCTCTGTGCCCGCCAGAAGGAGGTTCCCCAAAATTCCCTACCCTTGCGCCAACTCCCAAGGAGTAGAGGGGAGCCAAACCTCTCAATTTGGTTCCCTAGACTCCAAACCTGCTACTAGACCTTATCATTTAACTCCCTGGCCACCAGAAACCCTAATCTCATTTTGGTTCTCTAAATCTAGACCTTATCATTTGGTTCCCTACTAAAGGGAACCCCAAAACCTACACCTCATCAAGAGCATGAGACCATTTTATTGTGCCACAGTTTTCTTTTATTGTCCTGACTCAGTTTCCTTGAATTGTTCTGGTCAATCGCAACACCATCCCTCCCTCCTAATCATGATGATCCAGATAAGGAGAAAGACCTTCTATCTTAGATATCATTAGAATGTTGGGTGCCTCTCCCCATTCCAACTTATCAGAATGTTGGACACCTCTCCCCATTCTGTAATCCCAATTTATCAGATGTCCCCATGCCTCCCTCCACCCTGTCAGAACCAGATTAATAGTTTCCCCTCCTTTTTCCCCTCCCCCTTCCCCTCCATTCCTCTTCCTTCTCTGTATCCCTCCCCTTTCTCCCCCCCCCCCCCCCCCCGCTCCAGCCCCATTCCATATCTCAGCACTCTGACTCCACCCCTGCCTCAGTCTACCCCCTGGTAGCTTGGAGTCTAGTGCATATATATGTCACTGAGAACTCACATTGTTTGCTAGATTCTTGGAAATGGTAGTCTCATTCAGCCCTAGGACCAAACCATGGATCCATTTGGTCCCAGTAAATCTCTCCCTTTCAAATAAAATATTAAAAACTCTCTAATTTCTATCTTGCCTCAGTTTCTCTGGCATTACAATTTCACTTTCAAATGACTGAAATTTCTTAACTACTTAAAGTTTATGTCCTCTGGAAAGCCTGGTCAGATTTTTGGATCATCCTCCTGGAGAAATGAAATTTAGACCATCTCTTTCAGTGCTAAGAGACTGAGAATCAATTTAAGGACTTCATTACCTCTGGAATTTTCAAAGTTGCCTCCCAGGTTGGAAGTGTCCAAGGTTGATGTTTGGGCCCCATGCTAGGCCCAAAACAAATATGGGCTCAAAGCTTTCTCCTCCTCTCAGAAAACTCAGAATGAGCAGTACTGAAGAGGAAGCCCTAGATGAAAGTCACTCTCTTAAGATCTAAGTGCATTCCTGCAGATTCCTTGGACAGTGTTTCTAGATCTAGCATACCCCAACTAGGAAGTATGGATGGGGAAGGAACATGGTGTAGGGTTAGGGTTAAGATTAGAGTCGGGTTAGAGTCAGGAGGTTTAGGGTTAGAGGGGGGGGGGGGAGAGTGGGGGAGTGAGGGTGGGAAGGGAGGGGGGGGTGCATTTTAGGATTAAGAGAATAGCTTTTATCATTCCAAAGTCATTCAGTGTTGAATGCAGATGAGTCCCACGCATATTCTAATGGGATTTCTCCTACAGAATACTCATATAGAGCACCCCATCTCTGTGTCTGTGAACAAACTGTCCCCATGCCAGGAATGCAGTTCCTCCAAATTCAGCCATTTTCCAAAGCTCAGCACAAATGCTCCCTCCTGATGTGAATTTAATTCTCTTCTCCTGTCAGAAAGAAGCCCACCTGGCTATTATTACATATAACCAATTTCTAGACCATCCTGTTTATATAGAGTAATTGTGAAGCTGGAACTCTTTTATCAACCTTCTTTTTTGTGCATCTTTAAACAACCTAGGAGATATTGATTAGCATATCTTTAGACAGGTCTGGGACCAGGTCTGCCAGGTGCATAGCATCTGGCTCTTTGAACCTTTCCTTATCCTTTCCTTTCCTGCTTTCCCTTAGAAACCCTTAAAGCTGTATTTTCCCTATAAAAGATTTACTCATGATGAAGATCTTTGCTAAATTCTTTCCAGGACTTGAGGCACCCTCTAATGGAGGCTTTCTCCCTACTTTAGCTGACTCTTGGTTATTAGTCTGCTAACCTTCTCTTTGGATTTAACGTGCTAGTTAAAGACATGCCCAGGACACATTCCTTTAATAGATTTTTTCAAATTCCTTTCCTTGGTAACCCTATTGTTCTTCCAACTCTATTTCACATTTGCCATTCCTGGTGCTTATTTTACTTCTTATTTTGTCTGTGACCTTTCCCCTAAATAAACCCACCTTTTGACAAAGAGAAGAGTCATTGTGAATTTGTCACATGTTTATTTCAAACTAGATATTGGTACTACAATCTCATCACTCCTACAGAATGATTTCCCTGATTCCCTCCAGCTGCTAATTGCTCTTTGTCTGACATGAAATCATCTTGTATTTATTATACATTTATTAATATATTTATATGCAAACAGTTTATATATTTTATGTAATTTATAATTTGTGTACATATTGTATATAACTTATATATGTACATATTGTTTCTTCCAATTGACTATAAGCTTCTTGAAGGCAGGGATTGATTTATTTTTGCCTCTGTTCCTAATACTTGGCATATAGCAGGTAATCAGTAAATGAATTTTGTTTACATGTCTTGTTAATTTCCAAATATTTCATATTTTCTTTTAATTATAGGAGGTATCGTATAGAAATGTAGATGATTTGTGGGGGCTTATATATGATTATTTAAATAATTTATAACTTTCATTTTTTATCTTAAGTTTTCTAAGCATTTCAGGTAGAATGACATAAAATATATAGTTTATTGTTATGCCACAGTTCTCTTTTATTGTCTTGAATCAGTTTCCCTAATTATCCTGACCCAGTCCTGATTCATTTTCTCTGCTTCAGTCCTGCAAAACCTCCCCTCCCTCTTTATCAGAAATTTGATAAGGATAAAAGATCTTATGTTTTAGAATATCAGAATGCCTCTCCCCATGCCATCAGAATGTCAGTCAGGTACCATCTTATCAAGATGCCTCTCCCCAGGTCTGGGATGCCTCCCTCTCCAGAGGCTCACCCCACCCTGTCAGAGTTCCATTCTGCTCTAAGTATCCTGACTCCTCTCCTACCTCAGTATACCCCCTGAGTCTGAGCCATGTGTATATAGGTCATTGAGAACTCACATTGTTTGCTGGATTCTTAGAGAAGATAGTCTCATTCAGCTATGACCAAACCATGCATCCGTTTGGTCCTAGTAAATCTCTCCCTTTCAAATAAAATATTAAATACTCTCTAATCTCTGTCCTGTCTCAGTTTCTCTGACATTACATTATACATGTACATATATATTTTAACTCATTCCATTAATTTCTTTTTTATGCTTTATCACTATTGCTGAAAAGTAGAATTAGTGAAGTGGATTGTAAGCTGGGACCCAAGTTTAGCTTTCAGCATTTCCTGGCTGTGTGACCCCACTGAGCAGACTAATTAACCTTTTAACAACCCAGGTAGTTCTCTGGAAGATTCTCCTTCACAAGGAGCTCCTATACTAATGATCACAGACTTCAGCACATAACTTGCTAAGATTTTAAAAAATATTGTTCTACTCTAGTTATCCACTTTTAAGACCTGTTTTTAATGGAATGTTTCTGTTGTTGATGTTTCTCTATTATGCTGTAAAATTCACTTGTTATTCAAAGTAGCTCAAATTATAGAAACTTCTATTCCTACATCATTTGATGTTTTTAGAATGTTGTGATGTTTTAAGAGTGTTGTGTTTTATAAAAAGCTTTCTTTGAACCTGACATAATAATGTACTTGTTTGTTTTATTATTATTAAGATTTATTTTTATTATTTTCCTGATATTAAATTCCATTTACAAATCCTTGCTCACGATGGCTATATTTTTAATGGATCCTATTTGCCAGTACCTTATTATTTTTGAGTCAACACTCATTAATGAAAGTGCTCTATGGTTTTCTTTCTATACTTTTGTCTTTATTCCATTAGAAGAAGGCATATTTGCTTTAGTGAAGGAACTGGTTTGCTTACCAGCTTTCTATTTTCTAACTGCCTCATTTTGTTTTAGACTTTTAATGTCTGTGATGTCATTTGTGTATACATTCCCTGTGTATACACTCAGTCCAATACAGACTGAGACTTCTCTATAAAAGCTGATTTTGTGACAACAGATGCACCTACTAGTCTTGGTACTTTTCCAGATTGGTATGTCTTGCACTGGGCTATGAATAGGCTGTGGTTACCTTGGGCTACCTCCATGGCTTCACATATACGATTTATTTACTTTAAGAATTTTCATTAAAAATTTTAAAATCCTGATTTTAAAAAAATACATTAATGATTTTAATTCAACTTGTTCTATGAATTTGCATTCTCACCAAGGTATGGGGACAAAGCACAAAGCACATTGAAAAGTGAATAAAAGAAGAAATAAATGTACTCCATAGCAATCTTTGAAGGCTATTTAGTGGGGCAGGTGTGTTTGATCCTTGGTTCTGTGGCAGTTTTAGGAAAATTCTGAAAGGGGAAATCATAAAGCTTACAGCTCCACATAGAGGAAAAAAAATTTTGAACAATTGCAAGTGTCCCAAAGTAAGTAGAACGGACACTGAGTGTTTAGCCAAAATTTTACAAGTCCAGAACAGCTTTTGCTCTCCTTTTTTTTTAAGGCACATCTTAATTATTGTACCATCATTTCCCAATTGTGCTTTCTCAGACGGAAAGATGAACCCTTATTTCAAAATCCATTTGGAGCTCACAATCTAACCCAAGAAATGGCGAATTGAAGATTTCAGGCAATACAAATTACTTGGAAGACCAAAGAAGTATTTGTTTATTTTTAGGTTCCCAGAAGGGGTAGCTCTAAATTTGCAAGTAGTTATCATTGGCTCCATAGCAGGCTCGAGAAAGAATTTTTTGAAGGGGGGGGGAAGGGGTGAAGGGTAGAGAAGGTCACAACAGGATAAAAGAAAAGGCTTTTAAATTCTAGTTTTAGAGTTTTATTCTTATGCAACAACAGTATTTTAATGTTTCTTTACTGATCAATCAATTAAAGCAAGGAAACTTTAAAGGGAGCAGAGGGTGGTCTGATCCAAATAAGTGGGGATGTTTTGCTTAGAAAAGGGAGGATCTGGAAGGGTTTCCAGTTGGACAGAGGGCAAAAGTGGAAACCTTGGGAGAGGAAATGGGAGGAGGGAGAGAGTGGATATCCAGAAGTGGATCAACAATCACTCAGCACCTATTATGTTCCAGATATATTCTGCTGGTGGTGGACTAGGGAATTCCAAGTTCAAATCCAGCTTGAGCCATTTCCTAATTGTGTGACCCTGGGCAAGTCCCTTAACCTCGGACTGCCTGGCAAAATTTTGACCCACTGGTTTCACGAAGAAGGAAAACCATTCTAGTATCACAGGCGGTCGTGAAGATTCAGAGGCTATATAGAACAACAAACAGAAGTTCCAGAAGTTGAAAATGAATTCTGGTGAGAAGCTAAATGATTCTACCTCATCCTATCCTAGTTGTAATTGTGTTTCTTTTACCTGTCCACCAGATGTCTCAGGAACATGACGAATTTACAATTGCAGGATGAATCCTTTACAATTACAAAAGAAAACGTCTTTGAACAGGTCCAAGAAATCTATGCTTTGTGTGTGTGTGTGTGTGTGTTTTTTTTTTTTTCTAATAAAGCTTGTAGTGGGGGCTTAACAGATACTGTTTCCCTGGGTCCAATGTAAATGGCTGTTAACAGACACATTCTTTCCCTTGTAACAATTTCCTGTCAATGTGAGAGAAAAAACTATATACGTGTAAAGGACAGGTTTTACACACAGGTGTGTAATTCTTATATATTAAAATAGATGGAACCTATCTATGGTCACGTGTGTTTATATGTAATTACATATTAGAGATGTACTGTGTTGTACATAATATAGTTGCATCTATTGTATAGAATGACAGAATTATAATTGTTATGAACTTATTATTACACAGTAAAACATAAAATAGAAAAAATTTCCCGCCTAACCAAAGCCGCACCTGTCCAACAGCTGGGGGCTGCTGTGGGTGGCTAAGCCGAGGTTCCCTGCCTGGCTCGTCTGCACAGGACCTCAGCTCCTTGGTTTTTTGTTTTGTTTTTCTTTTTTCACATCTGCACCAAGAGAACAGTTTCTCTTAGTCATGTTATCCAGCTTTTATTGTTAGCGACGGCGAAGGTGAGCGCTGGGACACTACGGGATACGCGGCGCCTGCCCTCAAGGAGCTTACATTCCAAGGGGAGACAACCTCTCAAAAGGGAGGGGGGGCACTTAATTCGAAGCCTTGGGATCCCTGTACTTCACCTGACCGAGCAGAAGAGAGACCTAGGTCTTCGGAGAGAAAAGAAGAGGTCCCCTCGCTCCGCCCCCACGGCCGCGGCGCTTACCCCACTCTGCGGCTCCTCCTCCTTCGCCGCCGCCACTCACTAACTGACTGGAGTGAGAGAGTGACGCACGAGCGTCTGCCTCTTGGGCGAGACCCCGGCCCAGTCCCGCTCTCCCCGCCCCTGTCGCGGAGCCTCACGGGACTCGTAGTCCTCTGTCTGGCGTCCCGCCCCCTCGCGGGTCTCGCGTTCTCAGGCTCAGCCGACACTTCCGGCTCCGCCGCGTGGCCGCGCAGATCGAACGCCGGGTCCGGCTCCCGCTCTTGAGCTCTTGGGCGCGCTCTCGAGCGCTCGTGCTCGGCTCGGGAGCGTGCTCCGCGGGGCCGCGCCGGTGGCGGCCCTCCCCCTCCCCCGCCGCTTCCGAGCACTCAGGCCCCGGTGGGGCTGCGGCCCGGCTTCGAGGCCAGGGGAGGGGCCCGGGCGACATGGGCGCGGAGAACCCGAGGCCTGGCCCGAGCCGGCGCCGTAGCCGGCGCGGCCCCGCGGAGGCCGGAAGCCCGCCGTGACCCCGCTGACCCGGGGTGTTCTCGGCTCGTTCCGCACGTCGGGGAAACCGAAAGTGCCGACGAGACGGTGAGCGGGGCTGGGCCGGGCCGGGAAGGGGCGGGCCGGGGGTTGCCGGGCGGGCTGGGACCCCCTGCCCTCCGGGGCCGACAGCTGCTCGGAGGCGATGGCGAAGCCTTGAACGCAGAGCCCGCTGAGCCGTACCTTTCCTCTATCCCCTCCGTGGCTGGGGCATGCCTGTGCCTTCTCTGCTTCCGAGGGTGAATCCTGCCCCCCCCACAGGCCGAAGGGAAAAATTGGGGGGTCCCCTTTCCTCTCTCCCCCCCGCAAGAGCCTGGATCCTGGCCTTTCCGGGGGCTGATTGCTAGCCGCCTGCCTTTCAGCCTTCTGTGCCTGTAAAAGCTGCTGTCCGTAGCCGCCAGCACTAATACTGCGCTTCAGGTTTGCGCCTGTGGGCTGTCTCTCCTAGTCCTGTCTCCACTGGGTTCGTGGGGCGGGAGTCGCGTGTCCAGGGTGCTCGGAGACCCTGATCCTGTAATGGGGGTGTCAGCTGCCCAAGCAGGCTCGGGGGGCTCCCCTCTGACAGACGAGAAAACAGGAAGCCCTTGAACTGACTGGGGGCCCATGACTCTTCCCCTCCCCTTGGGGGGGAACTGCCCCCCCCAGTTCTTACCGAGACAACACTCCCCCGGAGAGGGAAAGCTAAAAGTTTTGGGGTGTGCTGAATCCCCGAAGCTTGATATAGGGAAGAAGCCCTTGTTCTTTCTGTGATATTCCTAGATTTAGGTCTGTAAGGGTCCTCGGTCATTCTGTGAGGGAAACTGAGGCACGAACATGGGTCAGGGAGCTCGTTCAGGAGGGAGAGAAAAGAAGCCCCCACCCAGTCTCCTTGGGTCTCATCTGAAAGCTGGTGGCTTTGTTTCAGTGCCCCCCACCCCCACCCCGAGAAAGAAAGCCTGCTAGGGACCTTCCAGGCAGGTTAGTCCCAGCCTCCCGTTGTACTTCGAGCTCAGAGAGAGGTGAGGCACTTGGGGGTGAGGGGGCCACAGGCCCCGGATTTGACCTTCTGTCTGGTGTCCCGCCCTTGGTCCTCCCCAAGTGCTGTCCAGGCCTCCTCCTTCCATCCTCCATGAGTGCTCTCCAGGCCTCCCCCTTGGTCCTCCCCTGGGGCAGGATGCTCAGGCCTGCTCTCCATACTCTAGGAAAGACTTTGGTAATCTAGAACAGAGGGGGCAGCCAGAATGAGTGGTCGAAGGTTCAAGGAACTGAACGTTGTCAGCCAAGGAGACTTGTGGGGGACCTTCCCCTGTTGAAGGGGTTTGAACTTAAGAGACAGGAGTAGGAACAAAGGGTGGGAGCTGCACAGAGGCGCAAGGAGGGTAGAGGGTCTCCCATCTGGAAAGCCTGGGAATGGGCTTTTCTTACTCTGGAGCCTGCTGACCAGCCACACATTTAGGAAGTGTGGCTAGAGATTGGTTTGTGCTAGACAGCTTCCGTGACCTCCTCAGCCTCTGTGTAATGATGTTTCCTAACTCAGGAAAGGCCCCAAGTGATAGAGCAGCTGGTTCCACCATTGTTGGGGTTCCCCTGAGCTTCGGAGCAGTGCTGATTTTGTGATGTCAGAGATGTTACTAGATGCATGTGCTTTTTGGTGGTGGCAGGAAGAGCTTTTCCCGGGTTCTGGAAAGCCATGCCAGGCTCTGGTTCTGGATGTCCTAGAAAAAGACTCCTGAGGAGGGCAACGAGGTGGCGCAGTGGATAGAGCACCAGCCCTGAAGTCAGGAGGACTCGAGTTCAAACCTGGCCTCAGACATGGACTAGTGTGATAGTTCTGTCACAACTGCGTGTTCAGCATACTTCCAGTAATGCACAATTGGGTTCGTACTAACTCCTTCAGTGACACAGCTTTTGCAGAACTGAGAGCTCTTCAGATATTAAAAACAAACAATATTTTAGGTTTCAGTATTGAAAAGAATGACAATTTGTCATGTATTTGTCACTCTTTTCTACTTATCTTCCCAGTTTGACCTTAGAAGCTATTCTGCTGCCTAATGCAATAATTGCCTTTCAATGACAGACTGAATTTTCACTGTCCTTTGAACCCTTCTAAACATAGCCAACCTCCTCTTCTTTGGCCCCATGTAGTTCCTTTTTAGCCACTGTGTGTCCCTTTCTACAACTAGATGGGAGAAGGAGAAGGACTAAGTGGATGCAACTTTTTTTTTTTAATACAATATAGAGTTGTCTTCCCTCTAACCTCCACCCTGATAGATATAACTCACAACACACCCTGTTGTAAATATAGTAGCTGTTCTGTGTTCAGGCATGTCTTGTAAATAGAAGTACTACTAGGTTAGTAGTCTAAAGATCAGTACTATTCCACTGTTCATGGTGTTTAAGAAGTTTCTTAATTTTTTTTTGTCCAGACTTGTGATTTCATGTGGAAATTTTTCTTTACAGTTATAGCTTCACTGAACATTTTATGCTGTTACCCAAGACATTAAGAAGGTTGTTCTAAAGATAGTCCTTTTAGTTTGTAAAATAAAATTTTTCCATGTCACTTACCTCTATCCTGCATTGCCTTCCAGTCGCAGTGGAGACAAATAGGATAATAACTCAACTTTGGAGTTCTAAAACATCTCTACTGACTGATTCTGGCCCTTGACTTCTATGCCCCAGGCAGCTTTCTAAGTCTGTAAAATTGTAGGAACAGTTCCCAATTTGCATTGATCCAAAGAAGTTACCCTGCCTAGAATTCCCAGACACTTAACTAGCAGAACTAGGACAGCCTGGCACTTTTATTGGAGATAATCGAATTTACAACATCATTGTGACTGCTTATGCATTTGTAATAATCGTCTTTATGGTAATAACCATTATAATCAGGGGCTTTGATAACTTACTAGTCCCCTGGGTAAGTCATTGAACCTCTTTACCTTAGTTTCCTCTCTTGTGAAATGGGAGTAATACTTGTACCTGTCTTAGAGGATTATTGTAAAAATCGGTGATAGAGTATTTTTAAAACACTTAGCACAGTGCCTGGCACGTTGTAGGAGCCTAATAAATGCTTGCTCCCTCCTCTTCACCTAGATAGGCAGTGAAATCTGGGATACAATCTGGATACACTCCAGTCTTCTCCCCTTCTCCTCCTACTTCCCAGAAAAAGGGGGTCTTCTTTTCAGAAAAGGAAAGGTCTACATATCTGAGTAGTAACTGGCTGTAAGTAGAATAGTAGAAAGAGGGTCTAAGAAACTTTGGGGAGGAATTTGTTAGTACTGCTCCTTGCACTCTGACAAT
Source organism: Antechinus flavipes (assembly GCF_016432865.1). Classification (NCBI taxonomy): domain Eukaryota; kingdom Metazoa; phylum Chordata; class Mammalia; order Dasyuromorphia; family Dasyuridae; genus Antechinus; species Antechinus flavipes. The sequence continues at coordinate 24,342,640 of NC_067402.1, forward strand.
GCAGACATGGACTACTGAGGTATCCACCCTCTAAATTTGGTGCATGCCCAGCATTGTGTATTCTTCCTAAGCAGGTGGTTGGTTAGGTAGGAGTCTGATTGGCAGTCATGATAAATCTAATTTCTTAGTGACCTGATTGGTTTATATGAATAGTGAAAATGCAACTTTTAACATCTGATTCCTTGCAAACATGAAATTTGTCCTGAAATTTCATGTAAAAAATTGGTGGCACATTTGAGTCCTCTATAACATGGGCCTTGAATCCATGTACTATGAAAATGGGTCAGAGGAGCTTGCCATATTTAATCTAGAGAAACCTAGAAGTTTCATGGTGGGAAACATGATAAATGGCTTGTAGTATTTAATGGTCTCCCCTGTAAGGCAGGGTCTAGACTTGCTCTGTTGGTTCCCAAAGAAAAATTTCAAGAGCATTGTTTAGCAACTGTAAAGAGGCAAGTTTAGACTGGATGCCAGAAGAAACTTCCTAACACAGAACTATAAAGAAGTGAAATGAAAGATGTTCCTTTCCTTGTAAGTCTTCAGTTAAAGGCTAATTGATCAATTGTCAAGTTTGTTAGGCGGGGAATTTCTTTTCTGGGACTTAGATGGCCGATAAGGTCCTTCCTAACTCCCAGAATCTGAGATTTGCTGATGTTATAGGGGAGTTCCTTCTCATAACTTCTCTTTTTATACCATTTTCATGTTAAAGCAATTTATAGTCCATGTATATTTCAGTGGAGTCCTAGTCATACTTAGAGCATAAGCACACAGCAGTGTAAAGGTTTTATTGAAAAAACAGCTTCTCTGCCCTTCCCCCAGTAAAGTTCCATTTAGAATTCTAAAATATTGTATAATTTGGAAAAATCTAATCAACTTAATACTTCATTGTTTTTCAGTACATTATAAATAGCAAGCAAATACATTTTAAAGTATGTTATATGCAGCCTGACTTAAATAATGGAAAACTATGTCATGAGACTAAGTATTGTTGTAGTAGAGTTGCCTTCTATCTTTTCCGTCATCAGAATCTTTTGCAGGGAGACTTTTCTTATTATGTGGTCAAAGTATTTAATCTTCAGCTTCAGTATTTGACCTTCCAATGACTAACCTAAATTAATTTCTTTAAGTATTGATTTTATCTCTATTATCTGAGAGACTCTCAAAAGTTTCAAACACCACAATATGAAAGTGTTAATCCACTTTTCTTATGGTCTAACTCTCACAACCTTATGGTCATACTTTATAGTCCAGCTTTCATTGCTGCTGGACTTTGACTATATGAATCTTTGTTGGCAAGGTGCTATCTTTGCTTTTTAGTGTTTTGTTCAGATTTACCACAGCTTTCTTTCCAAGAAGCAACCATCTTTTAATTTCATGGCTGCGTTCATTCTGCATTCACTGCGTGCGAATGCAGACTGCGGTGATCTTTGAGCCCCAAAATATAAAACCTGACCCTGCTTCCATTTCTTTGTCTGTTTGCCAGGAAGTGATAAGATTAGTTGCCAAGATCTTAGTTTTTCAGTTTTAATATTCAAGTCAGCTTTTACACTCTCGTCTTTCATATTCTTTAAGAGACTTCTTAATTCTTCACTTTTTGCCATCAAAATCGAATCGTTTGCATATGAGATTATTGGTATTTTGCACTGAGAAGCTTGTGGTCTGATAATCATAATCAGCTCCAAGTCTCTGACTCTGATTTTCTTCAAGAGATCTCTTGTTTATCCCATTCTGTTGTTTTCTGTTTCTTTATGTTTCTTTTTGTCTCCTTGCTATTATCTGGAATACTGCATTTAGTTGAGTATAACTTCCCTTCTGCTTTTTCTTTCCTTTTCCTTATTTCCTTAGCTCTTTGTAAAGCCTCATCAGACAGTCATTTTGCTTTCTTGCTTTTCTTTTTCTTTGGAATGTTTTTGTTGTTGTTGTTGTTGTTGCTGCCTCCTATACAACACTGTGAAAATCTTTCCACAATTCTTTAGGTACTCCATCTATCAGATCCAATCCCTTAAATGTGTTCATAACTTCCACTTCATATTCATGAGCGATGTTACTTTAGGTCTGATGGTTTTCCTTTCTTCAATTTAAGTCTGAATTTTGCATGCAGAAGCTTATGATCTTGTAATGCCGGAGAAACTGAGGCAAAATAGAGGTTAGAGAGTTTTTAATAGTTTATTTGAAAGGGAGAGATTGTGCTGGAGGCATGTTGCCCCCAGGGCTGGTGTCCAAAACATCCATCAGCCAATGTGTTTTCCACACATACACACACACACACACACACACACACACACACACACACATGCACGGCTCCAACTACCAGAGGGTAGACCGAGGCAGGGGCAGAGGCAGAGCATTGAGATCGGGAAGAGAATATCAATCCGGTTCTGACAAGGTGGGGGGAGGTACCAGACATTCTTATAAGTAGAGAGGGTCTGGAGTCATGATGTCTGAGATAGAAGATCTTTCTCCTTATCAAACATCCTGATGATGTTTGATAGGATATTGTTGCAACCTGGGGGATGAGGCAGAATAACTGAGGTAGGACAATTCAAGGAGACTATGGCATAACAATCTGAGCCACAGTCAGCTCCAGATCTTGAGTCAAATTTTGATATTGACCCTTTGGTCATGTCCATGAGTAGGGTTGCCTTTGGGGTCAGTTGCTGAAAAAGAGTGTTTACCATGACTAAGAAGTTATCTTACAGAACTCTATATTAGTCTCTGCCTTGTTTCATTTTGCACTCCAAGGCCAAATTTGCCTATTATTCCAATTATCTTTTGACTTCCTGCTTTAGCATTTCAATTTCTTACGATAAATATAACATCTTTTGGGAGGTATTTCTAGAAGCTGTAGATCTTCATAAAACTGATAAATGTTCACCTCTTAGTCATCAGTGATTGGAGTGTAGACTTGTATTATTTTTGGGGATCAGGAAAGGCTTTCAGACTATCATTGTACAGGGTTACCAAACAGTTGAGGTTAAAGACTGCAGAAGACTCTTCCTGTACCAAGCCATCAAAAAGATGGGGTATGAGGTGATACCCCAAAAGTATATTGGGGTTATGGTCCAGAGTCGACATCTCAAAAGAATTTGTAGACATCCTCCAAATGAAAGGGCAAAGATTTTATTATGTTATTAAGAGAGGACTAAATCCATAAGTTTTTAATTTTCTAGAAGTAATCAGAAGGAAGACACCATTAAGGGGGAAGATGCCATCAGGTAGGATTATACCATTGACTGGCAGGTCCTGACAGAGAAGTAAAGGTCTAGCAGAAGAATCCAGGCAGAAAGATAAAGAGCAGTTAACTTTGAGAAAAGGGAGTCTTCTCAGTGGGCAGGGTTTCTCACAGGCAGCTACGCCAACGAGAGGTCCTTTGGCAAGACATGACTTCTGCTTTTGGCCTCTGCAAAGAAATGAGCCCCAAGTTGCCCTTTTTCATAAGGAATCTGAAACTGAGGTTTCAGTTGAATGAGAGTCCTTCAATGTTGTCATTGCCCCCAGACCAGATGAGACCACTTGCTGGGAGTGGTCTTAGTCAATTTTCAGCTCAGTAGGGGGTCCATAGAAATCTAGATCTCCAGATAAATGAGACTATTTAAATTTGAGCTAGAGAGATCCTGGGCCAATCTTGATGAGACACTTAACTGCCCCAAAGGATGAGTCCTTGTCAGGAGAGTTTCAGGGTTTCACCATCACCACTTAAGTTCACTGACACCCAGAATGTTGATGTTTAAACTTTCCTGTTTCCAGCTCCTGTTTGACCACATCCAGTTTATCTTGGTTCCTAGATCTGACATTCCAGGTTCCCTCCCATGCAGTATTGATCTTTGCAAACACATCTGCAGCTGAGCTTCCTTTTGGCTTTGGCCCAGAAGCTTCATCAGTATTAGAGCTCTTCCCCACTGGCATGTTGGACACCTTCCGATTCGAGGGGTTCATCTTCCAGTATTATGTCTTTAATCACTTAATACTGTTCTGAAGTTCTCTTAGCAAAGATCCTGGAGTGCTTTCTCATTTCCTTCTCACTTGGATAAACTTTTGTCTGACCTCTCCACTGTGACATGTCCATCTTGGGTAACCTTGCCTGGCATAGCATGCATGCACACCCCTTCGCCATGACAAGGCACTGATCTAAGAGGAGAGTAGTGAGGGCTGTCCGTTACGTTAACCAGTTCTATTAATATTAGGGGTTATTTAATATTAAATTCTAATTTAGGTATCATTGTAATAAATTGATGAATCATCTGTTAAATGTAAAATCATATAAAATGGTGGTCTATTAATCATAGATTAACATTCTCTGTGAATAAGAGGATCTCTTTTAGGGGGAGAAGGGTGTTATCAATATTCATTTTGCTCCTCAGACTGTGTTTTAGAATTTGAATTGGATGAAATCTCTTGCACTTCAGCTTGCATTCCCATTTCCATCATGGTCCCCACATAGTCATCTAGTCTGTCTGGAGACATTCAGGGAGGCTTAATTGTCTCCCTAAGCATCCTGCTCCTCATGATGAGGACATCAAAAGTCCTCAAAAAAGCAACACTGAAGTTTGCTTTTTTGCATCTTCTGTCCTTTTTACTCTTCCAGCACCAGCAGAACCATTCTGTTCTACACACCCCATTCTAGCCCTCCTTTCACTGTCTCTTACTCTCAGAGAGAATCCCCTCCCCTCCAATTCTTGGTTAATTTCCTTTCTCCCAGATTATCTGGAAATTGCCCTTAATCCTGGCCTAGTGAATTGAAAGTCCTCCAAGGCAACCGAGAGCCTAAATTGACTCTCATCTACTCTCCCTTTCCTTATTGGATCTTTGCTCTGACCCTAGGCCTTGGTGCCTTCTGTCCCCTGGAGATGAGATGAATTAAAACCCTGAAGGTTCTTCGATTTGCCTAAATCGCTGGGGTGTGAACTCATTGCTGGTTGAGTATTAAGGGCAGGTGCTTTTTCCTTTGCACTCTACTTGGCTGTCAGCTGTTGGCTTGTTTGGGTCTGTCTTTTCCAGTCCCAGAAAATGTGAGTAACCCTCCCTTCTCCCCATTATCTGTTATCATTCTATCTACTCTGGGCAGCCCCTTCTCTCCTCTGACTCCCCACTTATATCTTAAGCCCTATCTTTCCTGACCAGTTGGGTGACTGAGTTGTAGCTCAAAGTAGTGCTTTTGTAGTCACCTTGATTTACCTGCTCTTCCCTCTTCCATGTTTACACAATATATGTCTTGTAAAAAATCAATGTTGATTCATTTCTGTTGTGCAGTCACCACTTTCTTGTTAAACAGCTTGCCCTTAGATTTCTTGTCAGAAGTATGTTTCTGTGTCAGCAGCTCTCCTCAGGCACTTGGCGTGCATCCCATCCATCCTGTGATCCATAGTCACTGGGGAATTTAGGTTCTGGGATTCTGAGTGTCCCTCCCCTAAAAACTTTGAAATCTGCTTTCCCTAAACTGAGGGTGCATGTCAGACAAGACCACTTTTTCTTGTCCCGTGTTACAAATCTAGATGGGATTTTTTTTTTTTATCAAAAAAAAAACCTTATTCATTATGATCAAGTTGGATCTTTATCTCCTAAACCAAAAACCATGAAATGTGGAAACATTAAAAGGTCTTCCAGTAAATACAAGAATAAAGCAAGCATGCTAGCTTCCTTCTCTTTATCTGGTAAAGAGTAGTAAGATAAGAAGAGTAAATTAAAGGCATAAAGACAGACAAGGAAGAAACAATACCATCCCTATGTTCTGACAGCAAAATTCTCAAAAATGATCAAAAAAAGTAATTGTAAGTTTCCCATAATTCTTACCTCAGCAACTACTTCTTCCATGTTCCTGAAAATCCGGTCCAGAGTAGATTAAAACCCTTCAAAGGATGATATCCTTAAAGTCATCCAGGAAATTGTTAAATGCCCTGCTTTGGGCATGTTTCGGCTCCTTCCCCAGTCCCTAGTTCATATTCTACCATTTGTTTGTGTTTTTGTGGGCAGGGACTGGAACTGTTATTTTTCATTCTGATTTCCTTGGCCCGTAGCACAATACTTCATCCTAATAGGTACTTAATAGCTGTTCACTTGTCTCTCTGTAAGACATTTTCCTAGATTTTTAAGACCCTAAACTCTCCTGTATTTCTGCATGTCTGCTAGGGGCAGGGAGGAGTAGTGACCCAATATTGTTGTTACTGAGAAACAAGTAGCCTAGACGGCATTGAGCCAGGACTCAGCTGGCCAGAGCCAGACGGGGCCAAGAGAAGGGCTGTTTGTTAGTGACCTGCAGAGTCTTCAGTTATGGAACCAAATGAAGGGACTGGAAGCTGCCCCTACCTGACAGGAGGTGTAGAAGGGGTGCGGGGTTTGGCCAGGTAGATGCTTCATCTGCAGCAGTGTGGCGGAGCACGCCAACCACTTCAGAGTCTAGACTGAAAGGGAGTTTGGGTCTCATTGCAGCCAGGAGTTGTGGGGAGGAAGGGACTAAATAGTCGGGGTATTGTCTGACGTAAGACAGCTAGAGCATCTTCTTAAACTTTTCCTACTCACAGTCTCTCTTGCCCCGAGACATTTTTATGTGAGCCCATCTCGAATCTGAGTCAAGGTGTTTCTGGCAGCATTTGTGGGTACACAGTGCAAAGGGCTCGTGTTATGTGTTCAGAACCAAGGTTGTTGTGAAGTCATGCAATAAAGTATGGTAAGTGCTGTGGGAAACACCTTGGACACATTATGTGAATGCAGTGGGCCAGAACTCCAGAAAGGTATTAACTCAGTGGAATTGCTAAGACAATGGTTATCTAGGTTAGCATAGTGATTAATAGGTCTCTAGTTCAGTATAGGTACTTAGTACTTACGATGATGGTAATTATGATAGAGTAGATAAGAACCAACAAGGACTGGACTAGAGACCTTCATTCCATCTCCCACCTTCTCCATCTCCCCCCTTGGTGGTGGCTGGCCTGTCCTGCATTTCTCCACTGAGACCCTTCTGAAAGTCAAGAGAAAGCTACCTGGGCCCCAGGCAAGGAGACAATAAAGACTTTGGACTTTATCCCTGGCTATTCTCAGGGTGATTACTCTGCTGAAACAAAGGCTGGTCCCAAGACTTGCAGAAAGCTAACCAGAACATTACACGTGAAGTCATTTCTGGTTGTGGCAATCAGAAAGCTTTCCCTCTTATCACCTTTTTAATGAGTACCTTTTAGTTAAGTTAGTTAGATAACATGACCCACAGTTGAAGAAACCTTGAGAGAGAGGAATAATTTCCAGCAAATCATATTGAAAAGATAATTGTTAGGGACTTTCCACAAATGTAGCCTAGGAGGAGAATTCTTGGAAAAGCCTAATAAGGAAGAGAATTTGTTGTCCAGGATGCCAAGCCATGGGTGATCACTCCTTAGGTTATGGACAGAAGGGGAAAGAATTTGTCCTGGGAATTGTACAAAAGAAAGTAGTGTTCACTGCTCTCCCTCCCCCTCTCTTTCTCCTCTCCCTCTCTTTCTCTGTCACCACAGACCACCACCAGCCACATCAACAGCATATCACCTCTGCTCCCCTTTCTCCTAGGGGGAATCATCATTCTGTTGTCACTCAGTCTGGAAACCTTGAAATCTTTAACTCTTTCCTCTCCCATAAACAACCGATTAATAATCAGGTCCTCCCAGTGTATATCTCATCTTTTTTCCCCTCCTTTTCTGATTTCACTTGCCAGTTGAGACTTGCATTTCCTCTCTATCTATTCCAACTATTCTAGTTATATCTGAACTTATCCTCTGGTCTATACTCTCTCCAGCCTCTAATCCATCCCATTTCTTGCTGCCAGTTTAGTCTTCCTAACACAAATTGCTGATGCCCACACCATTGCAAGGAAAGAGCTGGACATTTATATCAGGTTTCAAGGTTTGCAAAAATGCTTTGCTTACATTATATTTCATTTGGCCCTATTAATCATGAGGAAGGCTGTATACCCATTGTAGAGTAATGGGAGTCTAAAAGTTGATGACTTGGAGTCACACAGCTTATAAGGTAGAGGCTGGAGTCCTACCCAGAGTTCTCTTGACTCCCAAGTTTAAGCTCTCTCCTACACTGACCCTCCACTGTCTGCAGAGAAAAAGTCTAAGCTCCTTATCTTGGTATTCATGGCCCTCCACATCTGATCCTGATCTGTCTCACCACACATATTCTAGGCTCCAGCCAAAGTACACTATTTGTCATTCCTTTAAAATGTCCTGTGTCTTTTTGCCTTTAGTAATATTTTTAAAATTCAGATTCCTTGTTTAGTAAGATAAGGTTCATAAAGTGCTTTATAAATCTTAAATCTATATCAGTCAGCTGTTACAGTAGTAGTTCCATGAATCAGATCTCATGTGTATATATAATGCTTTTCAATTTCGCAAATTTTTAAAAAATTAGAATGATCTTGTAGGATTGGACTAATAGTATCACCATTTTACATATGAGTAAGTCATTGTTCAGTCATTTGATGGTTCTGGACTCTGTGTGACTCTATGGACGCTATCCATGGGGTTTCTTGGCAAAAGTACTGAAGTGTTTGCCATTTCCTTCTCCAGCTCATTTTACATATCAGGAAACTAAGGCAGACAGGTAAAGTTACAGCTAGTAACTGCCCGAGGCTGCATTTGAACCATCTGCTGTACCACTTAGCTGCCCCTCACGAGATACCTGAGTTTCAGAAGAGTTAAATGGCTTGTCCACAGTCATACTATTAAGTAGCTGAATTGAGTTTCTAGTCCCTAGGAGTTTTACTCCAGGTTCGCTCTTCTTTCTGCTGCGCCATACTAGAGTAACATTCTTCCACATCCATGTCAAAATCTCTCCCCAGCCTAGCTTAAAAAGATCCCTGAATCCTTTTCTCCTTATAGGATCCTAGATATAGACTGTGGTTGATGGGGGGAGGACGGAAGATGTGGTCAGCATAAAGAGTCAGATGGTGGGTGTGGGAGTCCAGCCACAGTCTGCTCCTCCAGCCCTGGAACACCTTGTTTCCCCGTTAGTGTTCATATGTTCTTCCTGGGTCCTGGTCATACGTCAGTGATACCGCAACCTTGGTCCAGCCTTCTGGTTGGATTAAAAATTCTATGAAATTGAGAGTGGGATTTATGTTGGTATCTACAGAACCAGGAGAAATCCTGTTATTTGATTCCATTAGCATGTTGTTAAGCACCTCTTAGATGAAAAACATTGCCACGGGCTCTGGAAATAGAAAAATAAAAGACAAAAACATTGCTTAAGACAATCCTTACTCTCAAAGAGTGGATAGTTTTCTGAGAAAGCATAACATTTACACTGATATATAGAGTATAGCTGAGGATTTTTAATTTGCAGTCAGTTCACTTGGGTTTTTAAAAAGTATCTGATCACCTAGTTTCAACCTGATATCATTTGTGATTCTGAGAAGGGGTCTTCACCAGCTTGATAGCCAAGGCTAATCATCTTGAGATGGGACAGAAGCTAAGGAAGCCCAGAGACTCAAGGGAAGAGGAAGGGCTGCCTTCTGGGCATTTGGGGTGGTCTGTAAAGGGGGGTGCTGTCTCTGCGCAGCTGGGCGACAGAGGGCAAGAAAGGAAGCATGGAAAGGGGCACTGGAGTCACGGGAAGTTCTGCCATTGCAGGCCTGGCCCAGGTCGGGAACCAGCCAGGCTTCTGAGACCATGCCTTTGCAGCTGTGGTGGCCAGCCTGAGGGAGTTTCTGGAGAACAGGCATAGATGCTTGTTGGGTTAGGGTGTCGGGTTTGGCGCACTGTCTCGTTTTCTCGTAGGTGCTAATAAGCAGGGTGGCCAAAAGTAAAGCCACCCAGCAGGATGTTATCTGTCCCACTACAATGAGTAATTCAGATTTATGAGGGATCTCAGGGGTCCTCAAGTTCCACACGCTGAGAAAACTGAGACCCCTAACATTGGAGTCATGGCTGGTGGGAATCCCACAACTTAAGAAGAGTCCTGCCCTGTGGAGATGGCAGAGTGGGGAACTTGAAGAACATTTCTAACAGGAGTTATGGTGAATGGAGTATAGTCATAGTGTCATCAAGATCTTATGTATTGTTTATTGTTTACAATAAATTTATTGTAAAGGGATTCGCAGGCATCTTTCTATGGTGTATTGCCTTGCTTCTCAGCTCCATATATGTGCTATGGAGCCACATAAAAGCTTCTCTCATGGTAACTTAAAGTGAATTAAAAACAGGTCAAAAATGGCAATGATGGTAAAGATTAAAACATTGACTCATTTTCTTAATTTTATCACATAAGGGAAAAATTCAATTATCACTGAATTGATAACATTTTGTTTGCAAAATTTTAAGAATTGTGTTAAAATAATGTCCTAGTTACTTACCTGATGCAAGGTTGGGTTTTTTTTTGTGATGGATCTTTAACATACACACACATACACACATGTATATATTTATATTTCTGGTTTCTCTTTTAAATAGCTATCATGGATGCACTTGTAGAAGATGACATCTGCATTCTGAACCATGAAAAGAGCCAGAGGAGAGATACCATCACTCCTTTGTCAATCTATACGGGAGATGAGTCTATGGCGTCCCACTTTGCCCTTGTCACTGCATATGAGGACATCAAAAAGAGACTTAAGGATTCCGAGAAGGAGAATTCTCTCTTAAAGAAAAGAATACGATTTCTGGAAGAAAAGGTATTTTTCTTGTGCTGTTTTAGTGATTTACTATATTATATGAAACTTTAAAATACTTAAATTACTAAAGAATGATGGTCTTTCTACTCATTTACATTGGTTTAACTTCAAAGGTTTGGGGAGAATGGGGTTCAGATTTTATTAGTTGAGGGAATCCCTGGTAAGGAAATGCCCTCTATTTACCCAGGGAGAAAAGTCTTCCTCTCTCACTTTTGGCTGCTATTGTAGGTTCTTTAGAAGGACTACTTTCTATTCCTTGTCTTTTTTTTTTCTTTTTTCTTTTTTAGGCTAGAATCTGGGGTTTCATTGGTACAGGAAATTCCTGGGGTAGAAAATGTCTTTATTTATCTGCAGAATATTACTTCTTTAACTTAGAATCTCGGAACATTATCCGGGGCATGGATGGGGATCAGTTGCATGTCCATCTCTTATCCTAAGCAGGACTTGAATCCACCTCTTCTCAACTGAGGCCAATTTACTATGTCCTGACCACGGTTTATAAGGTGACTGATACTCACTGCATATTAAAGAATCTTAAATATGTAGTCATACTGAAGTGGATCTGTGGTCTCCTTCATGTAGATATTCACATCAGTGACATGGATCACAGCTTTCTGTGTCTTGGCCTTTGTTTGTGTCCTCCTTCCTTCCCTAAGTATAAATCTCAAGCGTGTGTGTGTGTGTGTGTGTGTGTGTGTGTGTGTATGCACATTTTTTTTTTTTTTTTTGCATTGTGTTTTTGATTCTCCTGTATCCTTAGGAACAAACCTTTATTTTGTATTATAGAATGCTAAATGCATTTTTATCTATTACGAAGGCAAATTAGGTACAAAGCCCACTAATGGGTTTATATAGAAAGTAGGAGCTGCTGAGAATTTAGACAAAGACTTTATCTGGTAGAGCTTAATAGTTTTATTGTTGTGGTTCCATTTTGTATATCGATGAAAATTTATGGGGTCTCTCTCTCTCTCTGTGTGTGTGTGTGTGTGTGTGTGTGTGTGTATATATATATATATATATATATAGTATATATATATATATATATATATATATATATATATATATGTTGTAAAATGTATTTTACAAAATATACATTTCATAAAAATCTGCCACTCTGGAGTTTTAAAATGATGGAATGAATTCAATATAAATTAAAATGTAAAATGTATAAAATTAAAACTGAAGAATTTTTAGGTTTACTCAACTTTGAATTTTAGGAAGTATGCATTTCTCTGTTAATTTAATGTAATGTTTTGAATCTGCTTCTTTATGAATTTTTAATCTTCATTTCCATTTCTAAAAGCTATAATCTTCTACAAAGTGTTAAAATTTATTATTCAGTCAATCAGAGCTCCATTATCTTGCTGTAAAATCTTGGAAAGGATTTGTTAGAAATTAAGTTGATTTTTAAAAATTTTGTCTTCTATGCCAATTTAAAAAACAAAATCTTACTAACATTTACATTTGAGGACTGATTTTAGAATTATTAATTTATAGAATATTAGCATTTTTCTTTAGAAAGTTGATTTTTGAAACTTGAATACCTAGGATTCAACTTTTCAAAGGCAATATAGCTTTAAGTCATAATAGGTCAGTGGGAAAGTATGATTTGGTATATAGAAATGTGCTTTATAGCCAGCTTTTATAACGTGTTCAAGAGAGTTATTCCTTTATGTGGCACTTCTCCCAAACACACGTTAATGCCCTGAATAAGTTAAAACAAGCCAAAATCTAATTAGTGAGTTAATTCTCTTTAACAAATTAAGTTAATATTTGCTGAATTGAATTTTATGAATATCATTTATTGATTGCTGCTAGAAGTTATCATTCAAAAAGATTGTTGCGGAAATATTCTAAGCAAGAGATCGATACTTTTCTTTTGCGTCTTGTTTTTTTAAAATGGATTGGTTTGGTAAAAAAAGTAGAACTTTAATCCAATTATCCTTTGTTTTTTTAATTTTTTTTTGTTTTTTGACCCTAAACTGCAAAATTTGAGGTAATCAGTTAGACCTTTAGGTAAATTTAAAACCCTATTAAATAGTATAAATTCTTGAGTTTTTCCCCCTATTTATTCTTCTGTATTTAGCTTCTTCAAACCCGATTAGGTGAAGAAGCAAGCACTGTAGGACGAGAACAAGTAAACAAGGCCTATCATGCTTATCGGGAGGTCTGCCTAGACAGAGATAATTTGAAAAGCAAATTGGATAAAATGGTAAGTCCTTTTGCAAAATGGAGTGAGATTAGCTAAGTGCAAATGACTATTTTCTCCTCTGCTAATATGATATTTTTAAAAAGATGCTTAAAGTATGTTAAATTTTATTTCAAATTTTTTCTGCTTTAAAAATATACTAAAAATAGATTGTTTTTGAGAATATTATAGGTTATAGTGATTTTTAAAATAGTGGAAGTAATAGTTTAATTTCCTGAAAAAATTAAGACTGAATAAGTGAAGACCTTTAATATTAAAATATGGCTAGCATTAATTTCTTTATTTTTTTAAAGTGACCTTGAAACGAAGATAAATTTCTGAAATTCAATGAGGACATCAGATATTTGATCCTATCAATAAAAAAAAATCTAATAGAGAATATCTTAAATAAGGAAAGGGAAAAAATAAATTGATGACAACTAAACTCAAAACTCTTGATCCTGCTTATTTATTGAAAAACTAAAATATAATGTTTTCCCCCCAATACTTTTTTAGAAACTAAAAAAGATCGCCGTGATATGGTTTCTATACTTATTGTCTTGTCTTTTTTCCTTAGAATAAAGACAACTCTGAATCTTTGAAAGTATTAAATGAACAGCTGCAGACTAAAGAAGTTGAGCTCCTCCAGCTCCGGACAGAGGTTGAGACTCAGCAAGGTAAGCAGCGGCTTGTGTTGTGGCTCTTACGCTTGGGCAGCACCTTGGCTCTGGGAGCACAAGTCCATGCCGAGATTTGCTCCCTGGCTGGCTTTTGTGGGACTACTCAGCCTTGAAGAGCCGTCTGGTTGGGGCTCTGAAAGTCTTTGCCTTTGATTCATATTGCTCATGGGTGTTTACTGCTTTAGAGTGGGAGACAAATGAGGAGGGACAGGACATGCAGCATCAACACAGGAAGCACCATGGCCATGCTCAAGTCTTACAGAATGAACCAGACAAGCTGATTAGAAAATTTGAATGAGTTTTCATCAAGCTCATAGTGTGGAACTTTAAACAGGATGAAAAGTTACTTTTTGTGTTAAAACTGTAGTCAGCTCTATTTAACCGTGGCAAATTTTTTATCCCAATCTGGCCTCAAGGTCATATGCCCATGCTTTAATTGGAGCATAATCAAGAATATTTGCTGTGGGGAAAATAATAAAATAAATTGTAAAAGTGAAAGAGTTCTTAGATTGCCTCTTGTTTTGTGCCGTCTCTACTACTGCTCTTCATTACTATGGGGTCTTTGAGACACGATTGCTGTTCTTTTAGTAAAAACTCATTTCTGCTTTTTTTCCAGTGACTGGCATAGTGGAAGAATATTGCCCAGATTTAAATCTTGGTATTGCTACTTCCTGTTTGGTGACCTTATCAGAGTCACCTCATGACTCAGGCTGTAGTTTCATCTGAGGAATTATGAAGTTAAACTGAGATGTCCTTTCCAGCTCTAAATTTTATCATATCCGATCTGCTTCAGAGGCCGACACTGTTTGCTGATGACTTCAATTGTTGCTGCTTCTTTTTTGCAGTGATGAGGAATCTAAACCGACCTTCATCAAATTGGGAGGTAGAAAAGCTGAGCAGCGACTTGAGAATCCATGGTTTGGAACAGCAGCTGGAACTGATGAGAAAGGAATGTACTGATTTAAGAACAGAACTCCAAAAATTTAAATCCAAGGTATACTGAATTCTGAAAGTGAATAGTCTCAATTTCCAATACCAGTTATTGTTTTGTTATTGTTTATTCTTGAATCCCAAAGATCAATTAAAATACCTCTTTAGAAACAGAATAGGAATAATGTCCATTTGTTAAAACTATGCCTTTTCTTCTCATAGAACCATGCCTTGTAAACACTGTTTTGGCATATATTATGTGTTTGCTAGGACCTTCAGGTTGTATTGTTTTGTCAGACAACTTAACAATTTAAACCTTGAATTGCTTCAGTTGTCTTCAGTTAGTCAAAGAATACTGGGGAGTGGTTAGCTTGGAGAAGAAAAGACATATGTGAGGATGATAATGGTCTTAAAAAATTAAAGGATTGTCATTTGGGGAAAGGACTAGTTTTATATTATTTGGCTCCAGAGAGCAGACCCAAGCAGGAACAATGGCAATTATTAGTTATTTTAGTTCAGTTTATAGAAAATATTCCCAAATAGTGGAGCTATAGATTGAATTCTCTGGGAGAAACAGGCCCCACTCATGTGACACTGGGTGAGCCCCAGTCTGAAATGCTATAGAAGTAAGTGATCTTTATTCAAATAGGACATAGGTAACACAGAAAGTCTCTTTTGAGCTTAGATCTTCAGTGTGGTGATTTGTAAAATCCATTATCTCCCAAAGTCTGATTTTCCTTTATATAAAGAAGATATATCAAGAGTTTATCTCCAAAATTTTTTTAGGTTTTTATATCTATAAGAAATCTTAATCTAAAGGCCATAAACTTGTTTTTGTTTTTAATATTTCAAAATAATCTTTCAATGGGATTGATTTTATTTGTAATCCTGTGTATTTTATTTCTTTAAAATTCTTCTGATAAGGATTCCATGGCTTCACCAGACTGTCAAAGGGACCCAGGAGACCAAAAATAAGTTAAAAGTTCTTAAGCTAGATGGAGGAGTCTTAGCCTTTTTCCACCTGTGATCCCTTTTCATTCAAGAAGTTTTTATGCTAATCTAGGTATATAGAAATATAAAATAGGTATATAAATCAAACACTGATAATAAATCATAATTTTGTAATCCCATAACTTTGAATTATGAGACCCCATATAAGGTCATGACCCACAGTTGTAAGAAGCTGGGAGCTAGATGAAACAGAGTGGGGATAGGGAGAGGTTCTAGTCAGAGCTGAACAAATTGACTTTCTCTTTGGTTTGAACACTCAGACCTATTAAAATAGAATCTTAACATAGTCAAAAGTCAGATTTCTGGTATCTTTAGTCATCCCAAACACTTTAAGTGAACATTTCATTACTTAGATAACTATTACAAAAAGTTTAATTGTTAAGGAAAGAAAAGAAAAGACTAGATAATTCAGTTCATTTTTTAAAAAATATATTATTTATTTTTTTACAGCCCTTGGTTTCGTGAATGCTGCCTTGGGAGGGAAAATATGTTTTAATAAACCAAGTCATCAAAACATCAGGGTGTGAGTTTTATCTGATGATGGGAAAGTATTTAAAGATCTAGTTCAGTACATATCATGTGCTCAATAAATACTTTAAATGAATTGACTCTTAGTAGGTGAGAGGTAGTTTTAATTGTATGGCAAAAACTCATTGACTAGTCCAGTTAGGATTTCTGTAAGGATGTAGGTACTGGTACCAATTGTCACTCTTGGTAAGGATTTGTGCAATGCCTGTCATTAAGATCCAGAACTGTCCATCCTGTGCAGACACATAATCTTTGGGAATCAGATGTGACTCAGAGCAAGTTACGTAACCTCTCTGAAGGCCTTGTTTCTTCATTTTTATATAGAGAGATTATTCTGTATAACGCTTAATGGTCCTTTCCACTTTTTTAAGCGCTTTGATCCTGACTGGACTTTGAACAACTCATACAATTGAGGGGAATGCCAATGCTAACCTGTATCTTCACCACTGATGCTTTAAAGAAAAAGACTACTGGCTCCTTTCTGACTTACCTCCTTGGGCCAAGTAATTCTTCTTGAAACCTTAAAGTTAGGGAATTTCAGTATTGGTAAATATTGGTAAATGAGTAAAGATCCTGCTGAATCAACTACTAGATATTTCCCTCTAAGAACTCCTTAAAAGAATGACCCATTAGTAAGAAAGAGAAAGGATTATTGACGGTGCAGGGGGAGAACCCCGGCCCTGGAGTCAAGAGGGAGTTTAAATCTGACCTAAGACATTTAACTTTTCTTAGCTGTGTGACCTTGGGCAAGCCATTTAACCCCAACTGCCTCACCCTAAAAAAAAATTAGTGTTGTGGGAATGACAGTCTGCTCAATCAAGAGGATTCAGGATGGTGGAGACCATCGATCTTAGGTACTCTTCGGGACCTCTGCATGAGCATCTCCAGCAGGCACCCCTGCTGAGCTCCTTGCAGGGCTGCCTGCCTCCCTTTGGTGTCCACTTGTGTCTCAGTCACACCCTGTCAAACTGTCTGGGCAGATGGGCCAAGCCAGGCGGAGAGTAATTGGCCAGCTCCGACCGTTAGTGAGTTAGCAGTCTGGCTCCCAGGCATGTGAAGACTTTCCCCAGCTAAATATGTAGAGGAAAAGTTTGTTCCAGTGCTCACAAAGAAGGTGAAACAGGTGTTGTGAGCGCTTAGAGCTTGGCAAGACATTGAAGATGCCCAGTCATCCCCTGTACCCGGCCTCTTGCCAGTCGTTCTGGTTTTTGTCCTATCACGGGGCCTTGCAGACTTTGGAGGAGAGAATGAGGCTGATTTTTGCTCCCTTGCCTCACTTGAATCCAATTCATACTCAAATAAAAAGACATCACCTAGTGATGTCATTGATCCTCTGAAAATAAGGACAAACAACAATGTACTCCCCGGCTATTTAGGCCATTTGTCAATTTGTCATTTCTTCTTAGTCAGCTTCAGCTTCATGAGGGTGAGGGTCATTTCTTAACTTTCTAGCTCCTGAAGTAGACTTGACAAAGAATAAATGTGAAATGGAAGCAGTCTCCTATGCCGTAGAAAGAAAGACCTGAGTCCTTTTTGGTCATCTAATGCTTTTTTATTTCCATATTAAGATGCTGTGCACAGTAAAGTCCAAGATATTCAAATGTAAAATATTATTTAAGAATATTTTGGGTTCTTGAAGTGAGGTTTTCTTAAAACAAACTTAAGAATGTATTAGTCACTTTATAATTAGCAGAATGACCTGATAATTTTTACTTGTATTATTTCTGCACATTTTTGCTATTTTATTTAAATATGACTCTTCCCCCAAAACAATATTGTACATAATGTTTGAAGAATTTTAGTCCCTAAATTAATGTGGTGCTGATTTTCAGCAGCCCACTAGATGGCACCAAAGGAAATACAATTACCTCAAGTTGAATTTCACAATCATTTTCTTTAAATTTTTTATTATGAAGCTACTGAATTTTGTCTTTTATTTCTTTAAGTCTTTTTGATTTGGCAATATTTGTTTCTGGCAATATTTGGGAAAATAAAACATTTCAGTAGTTGTTACTGCTAATAATATATCAAGATTGTACGTGGATAGATACCATTAGTAGTTTCAGAATAAAAAAAGTTCCCATCTCTAGAGTACTTTAATGTTTACAAAGTTCTTTCCTCAGAATATTCCTGTGAGTTATAGAATACAAATAGTAGGGAAAAGGTTGTGAAAATGAGACTCAGAGAATTTGGAATTTGGGGGGGGTTAGCTCTCTTGTAATCTTGGGCTTCAGAGACCCTTGTCCTCTTCACAGTGAAATATGACTTCCCCCAGTCCTAACCAAAAAAAAATTTCTGCCTTTTCTTATTGGGTCTCTATTATGTACTTTGAACATGAAAATTATTTTGGACGAATCCTTTGTTTTTCCTGAGGTTAAAACTAAATTTGCTTCTGCAACTTACACCTACTGCTCAAAGTTAATTCCTTTTTTCACTTGATAATCTTTCAAAGATTATCTGTTGCTCCTCTCTGAATTTCTAGCCTAAATAACCTCAGTTCCTTTTATTTATCCTCATGTGACATTATCTTGGTTCCCTTCACTATCCATGTTATTCTCCTCGGCACATTCTGTGGCTAAGAAGCTAAGCATCTTAATATGGAAATAAAAAAGCATTAGATGACCAAAAAGGACTCAGTTCTCTCTTTCTACTGCATAGGGGGACTGGTTCCATTTCACATTTATTCTTTATCAAGTCTACTTCAGGAGCTAGAAAGTTAAAAAATGACCCTCACCCTCATGAAGCTGAAGCTAAGAAGAAATGACAAATTGACAAATGACTCAAATAGCAGGGGATTACATCTTTGGGACCCAGAATTGAAAATAGTACTTGGACCAGGGCAAACCACTTTCTTAGCCACAAACATTGTGCTTCTCATTAAGATAATATTTGCTTTCTTGGATTTCATTTTTTTATTGTTGATTGATTGGACTGGCAATCTTCTAAAATTTTAGGATTGTGGTGTACATAAAGGGAATAATGTATAACGAGATGAAAAATAGACATCGGGCTAAGGTAGACATCCAGATCTGTCTAGACCTTAATCTGGAATGCTAGTCCTAGATGTATTGAATCAGATGAATGACATTCATCATAAGCAGATGAATGCTTAAGAAGTATCACTTCAGCAGCTCTGTAGAAGACAGATTGGAGTGGAAAAGGCTGGGAGCCTCATAGCAAGTAAGAAGCAGACCTCATGTGACTCTGGGTGAGTAGGGAGGATATGGAATCTTCATAGGATCCCATCTTTCCTGTTTTGAACCCTTTGACATCTGCAGTGACCAGATTTAGATTACCTATCCGAGTGTGTCTATTGGCTTTTCTCTCACAATTTCATATACCCACAAAGTTCTTAATTATTTTTATTTCAGCAACCAGTTTCTTCCCATCAGTGAGAATTAGAGAATAATAGACTTACCCTGTATTGGTTCCTCTAACTTTTTCTGGATGAAGCTCTTTAAGACAACTCAGGTTACTATTAGCCACTCTTGTTTTTGGCAGAGAAAAAGCTCCATCAGCTGTTTGGGAAATTTGTCCTTCCATCACTGGGAAGTCAGCTTCAGTGTCAGGCTTTTCCTGTCCAACCCATTTAATACATCCCATACCTGACCAAGCATTGCCTCTGTGATTTCTGTCTCTGACAACATTCAGATCTTTAGGGCCTGATGTAACCTAGAGCATGGTCCAGTAGTCACATCATTTCTGTTTCTTTCCCTGGGTACCGTCACCCAAATGTTCTCCTAACTTCTAAACACATTTTACAAAAAGATATTCAAGTGCTCCGCCCACTTTCTTCTCTTCGTTTCTTCCTCCTTTTATGTCTTTTGTTTCTGGCACACTTATTTCAGAACTACCTTATAATCAGGATTTTTGTCCTTTAGTCTTAAGTAATATCTGTGACTTTGGGTATGTTACCATTCTTTTGGTAGGCCCCTTTTGTGCCTTTGGAGGCCACTGTCTTAGTGTTCTTTTTCTTGGATTTTGTCAGCTACTATATGTGGTATCAAGCTGGACATTGGGGTAGATGGAGGCCTCCCCTTTCGGTTTCATTTTCAGTTGGGTTTAGATTTGCAAGATTCTAGACCAAAAAAAATACTGTTTTGGAGGATGCCGGTTTTAGTTACATTCCAGTATGGGCTAAGTCATTCATTCATTCCTGTATTTTCAGATCTGGCCCACATAACTAAACTTCATTTTCAGACATCATGTCCTTAACTAACTGATCATTTTCCAGATCTGTCTAGACCTTAATCTGAAGCCTTTGCCTTTATCCAGCAGCAGCAATAAAACAGTGTTCTTAGTCATGGTTTCTGTTGGCAGTATCTAAAAATATAAATGAAACTTACAAAAGTATTATATTAAATTTTAAATTATATAAACTTCAACTTTACTTTTACTTTTAATTGAATTTTTTTTAAGTTAAGAGATTATGGGCTTAAATAATTGTAGTTGGGCTATTAGTAATTAAATGTTTTATGAGTGATTCGTATATACATGTATGTATGTGTGTATGTGTGTGTATATATATATATATATATATATATATATATATATATATATAAAATCTGTAGAACTTTTTAATTTATTACTAATTAACATAGTACCATACTTGAAGATGAATTGCCTCAACTTTATTTTTATAATTTTTTTAATGAAAGGATCTGTCTCAGGAAGACAATCTCAATAACACAGACTTCCAAAGGCCAAGCATTCAAAGGTATGAAACATCCTTATATTTTAAAAATTGCAGATTTTGAGCACCAGCCCTGAATTCAGGAGAACCTGAGTTCAAATGTGATCTCAGATATTTAACATTCCCTGGCTGTGTGACCCTGAGCAAGTCATAAATAATAATAATAATTGCAGATTTTTTTTAATGCTACTTTGTAACTGTGAAATCCTGTGTTTGCTTATGTTTGCATGGATATTAACTTGCTGTGATATGTTAAATATGGTTTTATTGATCTAATTCTTTACTTTTTATTTTGTTACTTTTAAAATTTTGATCAATCAAAAAAAATCAGTCAATCAATGGAATCCTTTACTTCATTATAATCTATCTATATATAGATTGAGGCATCAATTTATTCAGTAGATGCATTGCTAGAAAATATTATCTTTTTTTTATAAATCAAGTTATATTTTAAACATACTAAAGCATTTATTATTTAAAGGAATCCTGTATTGAATCTTTTTGTGAAATAAATCATGTTGTTAATTTGTTTTATTATTTTGTATACTCTATATAGTGTATATATATATATATATATGATATGATATATGTATATATGTTATATAATTTCTCCATATATTATAATTCAGTTTTATGAACATTAGACTTCAGAAATCAGATAGACATGATAATAGTGTATGGTATATTATTTTATGGTTTACAAAATGAATTACTAATGGTCAAGATGAAGTTTTTTACCTTGCAGATAGTGAAATTTTTTTTTTCAATAAACAAATATATTTTTCTCCAATCCACCTCCCTTGGAAAATCCCTGAAACAAATATGCATAATCAAATAAAACAACTTCCTGCATAGACCATGTATAAAAATATCATATTTCTATCTGTACCCTGAGTCTTCCTTTGGGATGTTGGTAATATACATCATGATTGATCCAAAGTTCTTAAATCTTTCAAAGTTGTTTTTACTGTGTATAAATTGTGCTTCTGATTCTATTCACTTTACTCTGCTTCAGTTCATACAGATGTTCCCAGATCTCTTCTGAAACTCAATTTTGTCATTTCTTATAATACATATTATATTCCATTAATAATGCTGTGATTTGGCCATTCCTCAATAGATGGGCACACTCTTAGTTTCCAGATATTTGTTATTTAAATAATCTTCTAGATATTTTTATGCATAGGAGTCTTTTTCCTCTCTTTTTGATATCTTTTGGTAGTAGAAACCTGCTACTGGGCCCAAGCCTGTGGAGCAATAATCTGGGAGATCTAGTTCTGATTTCATCAGAATGATTAGTTTGATTCAAACCAGCCTCACCAGCAGCACCTTAATTAGTTTTCCCATAGCCCCTCCAAGAGGTCATTTTCCTTTTTTTGTTTGTTTTGTCAATATGAATCTGAGGTAGACAAATTTGTCTTTATCAATTGGGAAATTGTGTTCATTGTTATAAATTTGAATCAGTTCTCCATGTTATCTTAGATATGAGACTATTGTAAATTTGTTGTGAGAATTTCCCTCCCACTCACCCCAGTTATGTTTCCTTTCTAATTTTGGTTACATTGCCTTTATGCACAGTCATCTTTACTTAATGTGATCAAAATTATCCATTTTATCTTCTATGATCCTACCTAGCTATCTTTGTTTGATTATGAACTCTTTCCTAGAGACATAATAAAATAACCCTCATAAAGTCCATGAACTAACATTACTCCCTCTCTGATATGCAACTTGATTTTTCATGGATGACTTGACTAGATAGTAGCTTTTGGGTCTAGTCTTCATCAGAGTCAGGAGAAGTCCATTATATGCTAGGTTATTTTTTTAATATTCCATAAAAGATTAAAAAGTAGGAGTATTTAAGGGATAATTACCAAGAATAGCTTGTCCTTATTAGCCCCTGCTATGTTGAAAAAGCCAGTTGTACCTGTGTATATCGAGATGATATTCTCTTAGTCTGTAGATGAACCTACCTCACAACTTTGTCCTGCTGCTTCCTTCCCTAAGTGCCAAATATACTAAAAGTCCAGTTTTTTAAATAAAACCTGAAATCATGGTGTGATGGCCACTTAAAACTACTACTTACCATTCACCTATGAATTTTATTGAGTTTTATTGCTGCAGAAGTTTTTGAAACAAGAATTTCTTCTGGCATCCCTTTTTATTTGTTTATTGTACTGCCGGCAAACTCTCAAGTCTACATATTGCTGTCTGTACCTTCCACTCATTACGTCTCTTCCCTCTAGAGCTAAACAGAACAAGTTTAATAATAACTCCCCTGGACAGATATCCCTCATGGCCTCTTTTTCTCCCCAAATCTTTAGCCTCATTGCCTTCAGCCTCACTCCACATGGCATGTTCTCCAGTCCTGGCACATCTTAGGTATCTTCTTGTTGAATGAAAAATCTTCATATTAAATGAATAACATTCAAATAATCTTAAGAATTATGGCCAGCTAAAGAGCCTGCTTACTGGAGAGTTTCTACTTGTGATTATTTTAAAAGACAAAATACTAATTTTTCTGTTTAAAATGGTGCTTTTAACTCAGTAGGCATAAGAAAGTGGAATATTTGTTTTTAATTAAAGATTTAATGTCATTAAAGCAAAAAAAAGTCTGATGAATGTCATCTTGTCTTTTCCAGTTTCATATAAGCATTGGTTAAAAATCATGTGATGTGAAAATATCTTCTAAAAGGGGAGGAAAGACCTTTTCTACAATAATATTAGGATATCAGCAAATGAAGTCATTTAAAAAATTGGTTTGATTGTGTCCCCACCTTCCCTTATCCATGTATTTTTCAAATGTGATGATTGCGCTGTCATTTCTTCATTTGCCACCAGAGGGAAGGCTTGCCCTTGGTAATTCCTTTAGCTATGGCACCAGTTTTCATTTTCTGGTACTAACCACTCCTTCCCCTCCCAGGTGTGTGAGAAACCTGCGGGGCTCCTTGGCAGCTGGGCCCAAGTTTTTGTTGCCCTGCACTGGAGAACATTGGTGTGGGGAGGTGCCAGATAGCTACGCAGTGGAGACCATTAAAGTGCGAGGCTTTAAAGCTTTACTTGGCTACTTGTTAGGAAGGGCTGGTTTGTGATCTGACTTCAGTGTTGCATAGTCTGTGAGATCCTTTTGTTTTCTTGAGAAAATCAGGAGAAAATGAGTCATCTCCTTAAAACTATAAAAGCAAATTCATTTTTAAAGTATTAGTTTATTGTACTTAATGTGAACTAACACATGTCCAATCTGCGCTTTTGTGCTAAGCAATGCAGAGTCATCTTGAATGTCCAGAATCACACTTGTAGACAGGAGCCTACATGGAACATTTATTGTGGGCAGCATAGCATCCTCGTGGTTCAATGGGGAAAAGAGGGGAGCCTGGCTAATTTGTGTGAAATAATTTATCCCCATCAAAAATTTACAGAAGTTCTATGATGTTTAAAAAATGTACTTGAAATTTGATTATGCATATTTGTTATAAGGATTTTGTCTGTCCTTCCCTTCTCCCCAATCCCTCCCATAAGAAGATGAATTAGGAGGAAAATAAAATAAATCTTTATTCCTTGGAAAATAAATTTTAGAAATAATTGGTTAGCAAATGTAGTTGCAAAACAATTAAACTGCTAGTTTGTTTTATTAGAAGTAATGTGGCACTAGTTGTGATTGCTGCTAGTAAGAGAGTATGTGCCCTTTTCAATGAAATGAATGGTAATACAAAAATGAAACCTTTAAAAGTAATTAATTCAAAATAATTCTAATATTTTTGCACTTCCACTATTTTAATCTTTCCTATGTAACTGATCAATAGTCTATTTTTTAGGCTCTCATTTAGCTGGAACTCTGTCAAACAGAAGAAAAACATTGACTATCCATTACATGAATTGTTTTCCTTCATTGAGTAAATCTTTGGAAATGTGAGATATGACCATTCAGATTTAATGTCTCATTTATAATTGTTCATAAGAAGCCTTTATGTGAAGTTCTCATAATTTGAAAGGGCAGAGTCTTTTAGAAGATAAATTCTGACCAACTCTGGATGGTGGGGTAGGTTTTGAATCTAGAACACTTAATTCAGATCCCACCTCCACAATCTATCTCGTTTTTCAGTGCTCTCTGAGCTTCAGTTTAATGATTTTTGAAATGGGGATAATGAGGCCTGCAGTTCCTCTGTTCCCGTGCTGTTCTGACGCTCGATGGCAAGAATCTGGGCAGAGGCCCTCTGGGTAAATAGTGCTGTTCTTTGGCCTCTTTTGCAGCAAGAACCAGGTCTTCTCTCGTGGACCACCAAAAGCAACAAGTTGAGGTCTATTAGGCATGAAACAATTGTAATAACTCAAATGTAAATAGGTATTTATTTTGGCTTAGTAGAAGTTAAATGAATCTATATATCATATAGGTATAATTTGAATTCATGGTTTCAAGATTGTAAGAGTAAAATATCAGATTCTGAATGCCAGTTTGCTTTTGATTAAACTTCATACATTGATAGGTACCACTGTAACAATTCACCGAGTTATTTTGAAAATGGACAGTATATTTTCTGTATTTACATTTTTGCTTGTTAACATAAATTGGAATGATTTATTTTCTTTTTAATAAATGATTCAGGTCAAATGAGTCACTTAATGCTATTAAAAAATTTCAGTTATGATGCATACTTGATTTTTTTAATCTCTTCATTCAATAATGCATGTTCCTTTTGCTCCTTTTTAAAAAAAATTTAATCATGGTTTTGTTAAGTTAGTTTATATTTGTGCATAAATTCCCAGAAAAGTGATTATGTTCAGATCTACTGTTAGATTTATAACTTTAAGGCTGGAAGACTACTTGGGAAATTAAAAGAAATAGTGAACATTATGTTTTTTACATTCTATATTTCAGTGATAACATGCAACATGCTTACTGGGAACTCAAGAGAGAAATGTCTAATTTACATCTTGTGACTCAAGTGCAAGCTGAACTACTAAGAAAACTTAAAACTTCATCTATAATCAAAAAAGGCAAGTCATCACCAGAAAGAAACCTGGTTTTTAGCCTTTCAGTATCTTTTCAGAATGTTATAATTTGAAGATGATAAACCAGAGGATAATGTGTTTCAGGCTACCTGTTTTCTGCTTTGACTGTAGTAGACTCCGAGTGGTCAACTTCACATGTAAAGGTGTCGCTGAGATATTTTTTTTCCCTTTCGTCTTGTATTCTTTTCCCCTTGTGGCTTTTTTCTTTGCCAAGTGTTGCTTATGTGAGTAAGGCTGAGGTTACAACTTCTTCTCATAAGAACAAAAGAAGGCAGCTGGCCTTATGTTTTCTGAAGTCCAGAGTAGGCATATATTATGCCAAGTTAGAAAAGTCTTCTCAACTTTTTTTTTATATTTTTGAAAATAAAACATTTTGTTGAACTTTTTTTCTGTTTTGCCAAACACGAGAATTTCTAAAGCATCTTTGCACATAGTTATATTATTGCTTAGAAGATAAAGTATTGATATATTAAAATTGGCAGACTTTTATTTAGCTTCTCCTAATACAAAATTGCACTAACTTTTTGTTTTCTCTCTAATACACATTTTAGAACTTTGTATCATCTGATAATAGAATCCAAATTTATTAATTAGGTTTTTTTTTAATCATATATTCCTTAACAGCTATAAATCTTAATTCCTTTAAATATAGAAGAATGAATTTTTTGAAAAAAAATCCCAACTTGAATTATTTTATAAAGAGAAGAATCTTTTCATAAGGTTACCTCCTAATTATTTTAACTTGGAGTTTTGAAATTGAGTTTTGCATGCGCTATTTTTCTTAAACCACAAACTACATTTTTAGTATAATTCTCTTTGTAGCAATTTTATGGAATAATATGTTAAGTGTAATTTTGCTAAAAGAAAGTGAGAAAAGACAAGGCTTTGAAAAAGCATAAAAACCCTCTTATCCTAAAGTGGCACTATGTCACATTTGGCTCTGCTATTAAGCTGCATGACCAGGACAAATTAATATCCTTAAGGCTCAGTTTTTTTTCATCTATAAGATGGAGATAGTAAGACTTGTAAAGCTTGTTATGAAAAATACTTTTAATCCTTAAAGTATTATGGAATTATTTTTATTATCATTGTTGTATTGATTATCATAATCAGCTCATTTATTGGCTAGTCAAAATGATTTCACCATGTACTTGGATCTTACTTGGGCTTTAGAATAGTTGGTCTGATTCTTTAAGTAGGAAATAAATGACGGGAGTCTGATTTCTTTCTTTCTTTCTTTTTTTCTTTTTTTTTTTTTTTTGCATTTTGGGTTAAGTGACTTGCCCAGAGTCACAAAGCTAGAAGTATTAAGTGTCTGAGGCCAGATTTTAACTCAGATCCTCCTGACTTCAGGGCTGGAGCTCTGTCCACTGTGCCACCTAGCTGCCCTGAGAAGTCTGATTTCTAAAAGAAAAACTAGTAACAGTAGCCCATTTAGAAAAGTACCTTTGGCTGTTTTCTTGGGTTGAACTGTGTTTAATGAAAACCTGGGGACTATTTCTCTGTCTTTTGCTGCTTAAATCAATAGACAGGCTTTCCCAGCTTCTGGGGGAAAGGGGGGCAGGGAGAAGGTGTTTCCTTGAGAATTGCCACTAGATTATCCTGTGACTTCTCATGAGTAATATCATTTCTGGTGCTCAAGGCCATGTATTTTCCAAGGCTGATTTTCTCAAGTGTGAATGCAGGCTCAAGGGAAGTATTCCCATCCACTGAACATGCTGCTAGGAGCGGAAGCAGAGGTAAGACTTGCATAGGTCTTTCCCCTGCTGCCATGTTGAACCTGATGTTGAGCAGCGCTGCTTCCAACCCTGCCTTCCCCACCTTTCCTGCATAATTGATATAATTTAAAATGCAGTTCTTCTTGCTTCTTTCCAAACTGCATCATATTAAGCTTTTGCTATGTATGACTTTTTTTTGAGCTACAAATAATTTTTTCTTCTAATCTCGTCCACCCTTTAGTTTGGTAGGGGGAAGTTTATAGTACCTCTGCCCCATTTGGAACTAAATAGAGAAATAGCCCTTGCTATTTCTAGGACACTGACTGTGTACTATGCATATATTTAGCTTTGGATTTTTTTTTTAAAGATAGTCTTTTATTTGGGTGTGTGATAAGAAGAAATGGACTCTATGCCTACATTATGCCTACAAATTGTTCATATTTGTGACACTGAGATGTATGCTCAGTTTAAGTCTGAGCCCCCCACTTCATATTTTCATCTAAAATTGGAACTGCCAAAAAACTGATTTGACTTTCTTTACACCCCAATATTTGATACCCAAAGTTGAGTAGTTTTTGAGCTGTAGGCACAGGACATGTGTCAGTCTGAATTAATCCTCTCACACTGCTAGGTTCTTTTCTTTTTAAAATGCAGATTATAACCAGTTACATCTTTTTATTGGTTGCTCTTTGAGTTCTCTAAAAAGGACAGAATTTATTATATTGTAAAAGCTTTAATGGGAACCTTAGTTGCTTTTTAGAATGAAAATACATAGAAATCTGGGTATGAACTTCAAGTACACATTTATCTTTCTAAGTTGAAAACATACCTTCACCAAAACCCTATTCAGATTCTTCATTATGGACAGAGATGAGCCTGTGCTCTGAAAGGCTACAAACACTAGCTGAAGGTGAGCCTTGGCAAACACTTCCAAGTTAGATTTCAATGAAGGCCGAAAGGTTTGTGATTGCACTGGCTTTGCCATGATAACTTTCTAAAGTACTTTGAGATACAGGTGGGTTATGATTAGTATTGCTGGGGAAAAGAACCACACAAAGAAAATTGCAATGTTATTTTACCATTTTGAAATGTTACAACAAAAATTGTACAAACTATAGGAAGAAACAGCATAATGCACACTAAGTCCAAAAACAAAATAAGTCTCTGCTTAAAAATTTTTATGCAACAATACTTTTTTACATAGGGTAGCCAAGGAGATCCCAGGATCAGGAAAATTAAAATCTGTATTTCACTAATTCTAAATGTATAAAAGTTTGAAATTGAATTTGATTTTTTTTATTTACTGAAATCAGATGAATAATCTACAAATTTTGTATTTCATTATTATGTACAAGCACTTATTTGTAAATTTCGCCACAGATTTTCCTTTTTACTTAGTGGTTTATTATATCAGTTGACTTGACTCTTGGGTATTTCCATTTCTTGGAACATTTAAAAATTTTCTCCTATATCCCCGAGTTAGATTTTACTGTACTTGTTTTAGATTGAGGCATTTGTTTTTGTTTGGTTTGCTTTTTAAATAGGGGCTTTTGTCGCAATTACTGAATATACACATACAATAGTTACTATTTTAAAATTTTGTGTTGAGAAGCACTTAGATAATTCCTCTGAAAGTAAAACAAAACTCAATTGACACAGAGCCTATTATCTAACACACTCATTCATTCTACTTAAGGACAGGTTTGCCAAACAAATGAATAGCATGGACCAAATTTTATAGGAAATGTTTAACCTTCAGAGAACCTCAGGACTCACAGACATAGAAAGAAGGAACAAGTGAAACAGTTTTTATTAGAATGAAGTTTTGGTTTTAAAAAAAAAGATGTTTAGGACCTTGTTTTTAAAAAAAAAAAAAAAAAAAAAGCACTTTCTGAGGTCTATTTGTATCTGTTTCACAAAAGCCCTTCAGGAGGCAAGGCTGCTGGTCCCTAACTCCTGCTAAGTGACCTGTCCAGTCCAGCTCTTCTGCTTACTCTACAAGTGGTACTGGATAATCCCAGGGTTCTTGACCCAAAACCATACTTTTTCTTCAGGGTTTTATATTTGAAAATAATGGCTTTAATAAAAAGTTGTAAAATTCACCCTGGCCTCTCTTATTAATCTACCATCTACCTTGTTTTCCCTTTGCAGCTTGTGCTCCAGTCCAGTGTATGGACGACCTGGTGAAGGACTGCACAAATTTACATTTGGGGTCTTTAACTGCGACCTACAAAAGACACACCCCTCTTTCCCCGAATGGCAAAGCCTTCTGCAGTGCCATGGCTTCTCCTCTGTCTGCCCAGTCGTGGGCAGAGAATGAGAGAGTCAGTCCTGGTGGAGCTACAAACTTTCAAGAACAGAATTCTTATGGCAGAAATTCTTTAGAAGACAATTCATGGGTATTCCCAAGCCCCCCAAAGTCTAGTGAGACAGCATTTGGGGAAAGTAAAAGTAAAACACCTTCCCCCAACCTGCCTCACCTGGATCAGCATAATCCCAACTGCCTTTACAAGAACTAAGTCAGAAGAGACTGGTGGTCACCTTGGCACCGGGAGGACGGGCACAAGACACCGGCGCAGCTGGCCCCCTGGCGGCCTCGGGTTCTGGGGCCATCTTCGACTTCCAGCACGCTTGGATTTGCACATTCTGTCCTGCAGTCGCGTAGTTGAGTTTGTAACTTTTCAGTCTAGACTAAAACAACCGGGCTAGCCCACTCTATTTTAACAAGTATAGACACATGCACTACTTAATAAATTACAGGAATTCTCTTAGTGTTTTTAAAGACAACTCTACCTTTGATAACAATTGCTGTAGATTTAGGCATCTCAGGTAAAGAAAAATGATAGCAACTAGTTGTTGAGCTTGAGTTCAGAAATATACACAGGCTTTGTAAGGTGTCTAAATAATAAACATCTTCATTCACAGGAATAATGGGTTGCTGGAGTTTTGATTCAAATCATGTAAATTACAAAAAACAAATCCTGCCTAGGAGAACAAGCAGCTAGTAAAATGTGTTTTATTTCCCATTGGTCTTTTTATGAACACAGATTGTGAAAGTATTGGTACAGAATAATTGTTCTATGGATAGTTGATTTCCATAGGCCATTTTACTTCAAATCTTTAGACTTGGAATTGCTTTCTAGGCAATAGTACTAGAATAGCCATCATTTCTAAAATACTAGAATGGTCATCATTACTTCTGTGTGATTTTAATTCTGTTTACAACTGTTTACAACCCAGACTGCTCAATCACTGGAGCTGGCTGGCTGTGTTCAATAGCTCCCTTGAGCTTTCAATTTAAAAGTAAGATTTTTTTTTTTTAAAGGTTAAAAGAAAGACAAAATATTTTTTTTTCTCTTGGTGAGAAAACCACATATTACTAATTGGATAATAGAGGAGTCAAGTCAAAAATGTTTTATAATTTTATACATCAGTATGTTAAGAGGTATATGTCAATATTTAGAACCGGCAAAAGGAATAAATTGTCTCCAAGTGATAACACTAGCTGCCTTTTCTTTAGTAAAGCAGTTTAATTTTTAAACTGGCACTACATTAATCCATGGAGAACATTTCAAATTTAGTGAAGAATCATTAATTGCCAATGGAATTTCGGTGGAGTTGCCAGAGTTTTTTGCAAGTGCTAACTGCAAAGAACACTTGACGAGGATGGAAGAAACAGCCGGCCTTCCGGGGAACTTTCTGGTAGGGATTGTGTATCTGTTCATTTGAACTGGACATCTCCTGGTGGAGAGATCTTTTTGCTTTGGGATCTCGAATGCCTTTTTTCCCTTTGCAGTATTAGGCAGTTTGGTGTTATTTAAACTCAAAAGAATTCCTCAACCCTCCTGCTGTATTACTGAACAGCATACATAAACAAGACCAGATATTGTTTGTATCTTTCTATTATCTTACTCACGTATACTGGCTTGTCTGTGATTAATGGAAATGGTGTCAGATGCTGGAATTTATTCTGACCAATGAACACAGCTGACTCAAGGGAGTACAATCTCTTGCAAAGTAATAGAACAAACCCAATATGCATAAAACAAATACAAGTCACTAGGCTTTAGCTGATAGAACCAACTACCTGTGTAATAACAAAGTGGCAGAAACTATTTCTCATGTGGCTGCATAGACTGTACGTTATGTCTGATCTCTAATGTAGCTTTCCTGATGTTGCTTTTTCTTAACCAAAATTGAGTTTCCTTTTTAAAAGTAGTAAATTGGGAGAGACGCTGGCTTGGATAACATTCTGAACTATACAAAGATGAAATCATATTGTTTGATTTAAATAAATTATTTTTATTTGAATATGACTGCATGTGAAATTCTTTGTGTTCCATTTCTTGTGACATGTTCCTTCATTCCTTCCTCCCTCCCTCCTTTCTTCCCTCCTACTTGATCTATCTCATGATGTTGTTTTCTAAACATAACAACACATTTCTCTTATTGTTTGTTTTTTAATACTTGTATCCTCTGGCACTGGGAAAATTGCTTTTCTCTACTAACATATACAACGTACACTGGAACACAGATTTACAGGGCTTACACTTTGAAGTCACTGCTAATTAATGAGAGGGATTAAAAAATGAATGAAATACAATCTCTCTACTCCAGAAGCTGGCAGTCTTGAAGGGTCCCGTAGCATTCAATAGAGATAAAAGTTATCAAACAATTTAAAATGCTCTGTAGCCAATGAAGTCGTTAGGTTATGTCTAAAAAGCAATTTTTTGTAGACTGGAATAACTTCTTCTGGGGGCATAAGCCTAGTTAGTGATCTCTGTCTGCAAAATAAGATTTCTTTGTTCTGCTTGTCAAATCAAAAAATGCAGTAGAGGTACGAAAAGGGATATTGAAAGAATTGTTTTTTTATGGAAAGAGCATTGGACTGGGCATGAAAAGATCTAGATGATCTTGGTTTCTCTATTAAGCACTCAGAATACTGCCACATGTTCTGGGAGAGTTAATTGTCCTATCTTTAAAATTGAAATTGCTTAGATTTCTTTTGCTTAGAAATTGCTTAGAAAAAACTTAGATTCCAGTTTCATGGAAACAATGATGTTTGTTAATAGGATACGACTCCTACACAAATTAATACATATAACAGAAATGCCCTGTGGTGTTCCAGGCGGAAAACACTCAATACTGACAGGTACAGAGAGTCCATCAGATAAAGTTTCATGTATTAGAGATGCATTTGAACAGTGCTGCCCTTTGCAGGTGTAGACGTTTAACATGTGGGTCTTAGGAGAGCATTTATTAAGTACCTCTTAGGATTAATACTGAATCCCAGAAAACAAGTCTTCAAAGAATGAACATCGATGGCTTCTATTAAGCTCCTCTTATGATTGATGGTCCCAGAAAACAGTCTTCAGAGGATGAATGCTGACGGCTACTCAGAAGGGTGACAGAGAAGGTATGGAGGGCAGTAGCAGGCTGCAGTCAGTATGTTACCAACAGAACTGGGTACAAGTCGCCTCAAGTATGTCATCATAGGATTGTATAAGCAACATAATGGAGTTTGTCCCAGTAAGTAAAGAGCAGCTGACGGTTCCTGTGTTGTCCAGGCAGTATCAGGAGGAGGGTCTATGGATGGCTACCTTCCCGAGGAGATGCACAAGAGAACATTTTCAAGAATCATCCACTACCATCTTGATCCACATCAGAAGCATCAAATAAGCCTCAGGCTTCGGAACCAGAGGCAAAATTCGGAAGTATTTCACAAAATATATGAAGCATGGATAATATTCACATGTAGTTTTCTAAGTCACAGGGATCCTTATTATGGTTTAGGAACCTGTTTCTATTTGAGTTTGACACTACCAACGTATATCATTGGAGGGAGTCTCATTAGACAGAGATGAAGAAATGCAGCTCAGAGAGACCCAGTGACTTACCTGTAGTCACCCAGCCAGTGATTGTCCAGAGTAAGAATTCAAATCCAACTGTGAGTACTTTAGATTTTCTGTTCCTCCACTTTATTTCATACCCTATTATTTTTCCAATTGAACTGACTGCTACCCGCTGGGAATTTTATTTTCTACCGGAAGCACTTGCTGGAGCCGACAAAGCTTTGAATCCATTGGCTGATGGAGCCCCCAAGATGATCCTGTGAAGAAGGGGGTATTCTCATTGGCTGGAAGAGCCCGGGATCACCTGAGTCAAACAGCTGAGGGAGATGTGGATTCTAGTTGTCCCCACTCTTAAGTCCAGCTCTTGGGCTGCTCTGCCACCTACAAATGTTGCTCTTACTGATCCTCACTATAGCCCTGTGAGGAAAATGCATCAACCTTGCTTTACAAATGAGGAGACGGGCTAACATCAAATGATTTGCTCAGGATCACAAAAGCAGAAGTCCCTGAGGGAGGATTCAAGTTGCTTATGGTTTGCCGTGGCTGTCACCTTTATTTAAAAAATTCCTTTGTTTCAGGAAGGAACATGAGGCCATGGAAAGCCCTGGGCGGATTATGAAAGCCAATCTCTTTTTCTGTTCCACTCAGGGCCCAGCTCATCATCCATTTGCCACGACTGTGTTTTCTAATATCGATTGGCTTAGCTGTCGGTGTTGGCCATCCAACTGTTATCTGGACAACAGGTGTCTTCCCATTTTTCTTGGATAGGTCAAACTCTTGAGCAAATAGAGGTATCTTTTAGAGGGGTCTGCAGTATCCTTGGGCTTGATGCAATCGAAATAAATAATCAACATAAAGTAAGTATACTGGAATCTTGTATTTGCCACTTTTTGGTCAACCATGACGACGAAGATAAGATTTCTTATAGAATATCTGCAAAAGCTTGCTTGTTTCCTTCTAGAACCTTCACCAAGGATGCACTTGAAGCAAGAATAATTTTTCTCATTTTGCAAAAATGGGAAAATGGACAGAGGGGTCAGTAGTAATTTATATTCTCTTGGTGATTTTTTTTTTTTTTTGAGTAATCTCATCTGAAAAATCCCATTTATTGGGATGCTCTCATCTTTCACTGTTCCCTCAACGTCCTCAAATTTGTCCTCCTTAGTATATCCCTTTTCTGAGAATCCGTGGTCCACGTGTGATTTTACTTCCCAGCTTTACATCCTTCAGGACATCTCTTTTTTCACAAAGCCCACCTGGTGCTGTGAGGCTAGAATGCGAATGTGATGGCCCCATTGAAAGCACTGTGAAAAGTTTCACACAAACCAACCTTACACACCTTTGCCACTTTCATCCAATGACTTGGCTCACTTGATTCTTGCAACAACTTCTCTTTGGGCTGTTTGTCTAAGCATTGTTTTAAGCAGGAACACCACTCCATCTCCACCATTTTCCTCTGCAAGATTTCCAAAGGCATTCATATCCTAAACTTTTAATGCCCTTGACCTAACTTGCCACTTGGCAGAATCAAATGCCTCATGGCAAAGCAATCTCCTTGCTGTGACAACTGATTTACATTGGCTGAACTTCCTTAGCAAACTGAGAGTTCCTGTCATAGCCACTTTAATCCGTTTCTTGTGTTTTGAAGTAGATCAGGCTGTAGTTAACTTCAATTACAGGCCATCTTTTCTCATTTTCATGCTATATTCTCATTTGATAGTTTTTAATCGGTGTATTAGTGAGTGGTCTGATGATCTGATGTTTCAGTAACTTATGTCAGTAACCAATTATTTCTTATTAAAATAAAATATATTTATTGCCTTCTTGTGATGTCATTCATTGTTCATTATGTACAATGCCCCGACCTTTTTTAAGGATAAAAGGCAGATTTTGGCAGTCTGCAGATCTTTGGCCTACATTTTCTTTTTAATTGAATGTCATTATTCTAAATCTAACAAACAGCACCTTCTGCTCCCTCATCCATGAGCATTTCCATGTACAATAGTTTTATAAAAAGATTGTATAAAAAACTGAATCTGTTGCATGCCGCTTGATTTAAATAAATTGTGTATCTAATGCATCAAGCCATCACTTTCAGAACTCTCTCACTTTGCTTCCTTCTCCCCTGTTCCATGGGTACTTTAAATGCTGTTTTAAAGGCATTCCTTTTTCTTTTGGACATCACCATCACTAGTCCTTTGCCTCTTCAAGAAAAGCTCCACAGTAAACGTGGTCAAGCACAACAAATCCACAGTGACCAAGTCTCCCACCGCTCAAGTCCAGCGTTCTCAGGACACGGACACTGTGCTTCCATTATAGGAAACGTGAGTGGCCCCCGCTGGGAGGAGAGTTTCAGCACTGTCTTCCCTTACACACAGTTGTGCAGTGTTAGTTAAGCAAGCTTGTTCCCCCTCCTTCCCAAGTCTCTGACGTGATTACGTCAGTTTTTACTTCCTGGCGCAATGTTTTTCATTACATTCAGACTGAAGTTTGAGCTACAGTCCAGCTGATAAGTATCCTCTTAGTTTCTAGGTATTTTCTCTCTCCCCTTCCTCACTCAGCCCTTTAATTGTCTACTCAAGATAATGAGATTCTTTTCCTTAAGATTCTTCCCTCCACTACTTGCCATCTGGGAAAGAGGGTAAGGGAAGGAGAGGAAAAATTGAAACACAAGCTTCTGCAAGGGTTAATGTTGAAGAATTATTCATGCATATGTTTTGAAAAGTAAAAAGCTTTAATAAAGAAAAAAAGAGAAAGTGAAATAAAAATTAAAAATAAATTATATATAATTTGGTTCCTTTAAAAAAAAAAAAAAAGATGCTTCCCTCCAAGAATTATCCTCCCTCAACCCACCTCCTGTCTCCACCTGTGTCTAACCTTTCTTCTTAACTCCTTTACAATTCCCTCTCCTTCTCTGGTCCCCTTTATAGCAAAGTTTGTCCAAAGGAATAGCATTCAGTTGTGGCAGCACTGTGTCTTCCGGGCCCCCAGACCAAGTTCTTGCTGTTGTAAGGAGATGGAACAGGGGAAAGGAGTGCTTGTTGTGCTTTCCTCACAATTGGTTGTGAAGGTACAGTTCAACAAATACTTTAGAATTATCAGTAAATTTCAAATTATCATGTAAATAAGGGCGATTTTTTTGGTTGCCTGGAGAGGAGGAAGAACCCAGAAGAACGAGTGGTCAAAAATATCAGATGCTTTCTAAGGAACCCAAGAGGAACTGAGAAAAACACTTTGGGTTTGAGTTTGTAGTTTCAATAGTATGGGGAAATAACAGATGACAAGGCTGAGAAGAGATTAAAGCGATCCAGTGGGGGCATTGGGCAACTACTTTATAAAATAGGAGTCGTCATAAAGGGGCAGAGAAAGGTGGGACCACTGACAGGGCTGGAAATTCCCTCTGCATCTAGGAGATCTCACAAGTTTGTAGTGAGATGGAGCATAATGAGAAGACCTTAAAGATGCATGACTGATGACACAAATCTTCCACGTGGATGATCAGTGAGGATTTACCATTAATCTCACTAAAGCTGTCACGATAGTGTCATGTTTACAAATGTCTCCTCTGAAACCACCACCCTAGGATATAAGAGCCAGTCAGGAAAACCAATGCTGATAGAGAGTAAGTGACCTTAATGGTAGTATATGCCCAAGTCTGGATTTGAACTTGAAAGGGGAGACACTTTTAGTCCAAGGAAGTGAAGGACAGCCTGAATCTCTGATTTAGAGCATGGTTTTAAATGCAGACTAGAAGTACTGAGGAAGACCTTGCCAAGTTTGGGTGCCATGTTAGCTGTTCCCATTGGAGGGGACATATTTCAGACCTTCCTTCCCCGACTCTCAGTGATCTCAGGGGTCTGCCTTTTTGCCTTTCTTTGTTCTCCAAAATGCTCAGCTCGTGCTGGCAAGGAGTACTTGATTAACAAATGCTTGTTGACTAGCTGATTAGAAGCTGCGGATGAGAGTCAGGGAAGCAAGTGAATCACTATAAGAATGGAAGCCCATGTAGCCAGAAATGGGGAGAAAGATTGAGGGTCTGACTGTACATCCTAAGGACCTTCCCTCAGATTATCTGTGACCTCGGCAGACTTCAGCTTTCCCATCTATAAAATGAAGATCTAGCTCTGGAAATCCTAGGATTAGAACAGGTCATGAGGAGAGCAAGGAACAAGTCTAGGAAGGAAGGGAAGGAAACAGAGGAAGATGGTGACGGTGGAAATACGACCTCATCCACGATCAGAGCTGGAGGCCTGGGGAGGACAAGGGGCTGTGACAATACCGGGAGGGGGCAGCAGGGAGGCTTCTAATGGAGGGCCCTGGGACCCAGAGAGGGACGATGGCAGGAGGAGAGCACTATCAGGTGAGGAAGTGAGAGTAAGCATAACTCTTGGCCACAATGATACACCACTTGTCCCTTTAACCTATCAATCCATTTTTCCATTTTAGATTTGCCTTTTCTGCCATCTTCTATGTGCAAGATTTCTTGAACCAGAGAAATTTCAGCCATATCTGTAAATCACCTAGCCCCCCCCCAATTAATGCTCTAATTTTTCTCCCTCCTCAATTTCATTAGATTGAACTAAATCAGCAGACTGAGAGAAGTTTGCCAGTTGGAGAATTTAATTTTTAAGTTTAAAAAAATTAGTTCTTTATTATATCAATTTTGGAAATTTAAAATTCCACATAATTTGCTTAAAGGTTACTTGCGTTGAATATCTTAAAAATGTTAATAATCATTTTAATTCAGAAATGAGTGTTAAGTTTCCTTTTTTGAAACTAGCATAAAGCTACCTATGCTTTAAAAATAAATAAATAAAAGAGGCAAACAGTATGTAAGTTTTCCAAGAGGTAATTAGTAAGAGCCACATAACGGTAAACCATGAACACCAAAAGATGTTTTAAAATGAGAAAACCTTTCCAAATTGACTCAAAGATTTGAGTGTCTACTCTGAAGTATTATAGGGTAAGAGGTTAGGGTACAAACTGCCCCAATAAGCTAAAGCTATTTAAACTTACTTTATATTATATCACATTTCCTCCAAAAAGATTTCTATTACAAATTCACATTTTAGAGTATTGAAAGACTATGAATTCACATTGTATTCAACTAACATTCTCTTCTTTCTTTATGATCATTATTTTCTTGTTATATTGACTTTCACTTGGCACTCTAAACCAAGGAGTAGCTGCCAATCAAATGGATGCATATCTGATGAAAACAAAAGGACACTTGGATTCAAATCCACTTTGGACAGAATCTGAGACTTATGTCTGAGAAAATAACAACTGAGGCTGGAGTTATATTCCTGTGTCACTCCCCTAAAAGAAGTGATACACTGATTAAATATTTAAGGAGGCATACCAAACTGTATCAGGCACTGAGGTAAAGTGTATACAAAGGGAAGAACCCCTCAGATTTTATTATCAAACTGTGGAATGAACCAAACACATCCATTCATCTATCAAATGATTCAACAACAAAAGGTTCTTGAGACATGTCATACAATGGAGGGGGAGCGGAGTGAAACCCATACAAGTGATGGTAAAAATGAGCAGAACTTACACATCCACAGGCAGGAGGGAGGGAATACATCCACCTTATTCATAAACACATTTCTTCTATGCACTCATAATCTAATCAATAAATTAAAACTTTATTAAAGAAGTGTAATAAAAGATATTTATTTCAAACAACAAAAATATATCCATAATGTTAAGGGACAAACCTTCTTGCCTCATGCTTTTGCCATTAGAATAGAGTAAAAAATTATTCATAAATTCAATATTCAATATTGAAATAATTCAAAATTAACTATTTTGTTACATGCTGGTAGGAAGCTTTTGCAGCCTGTTCTTAGAACGAATTCCAGTTCTTCTGAATTCTTCTCTTTCCTTCAAATATTCCATTTTGCACTCTTCATAAAAATCTGGGTTTTGATAACTATAAAAAAAGAAAAAGAAATTAGTATGAAAATCTTAAAAATAGAAAACAGCAAAATTTCAATATAATTATTAGTAGGTGTAGGAACAGTACAAAGAGTTAAACAGAAGCAGTAGTAATAATAGTAAAATACCTAGTTTATCTCAAATAAAATGACTATTTTTAGAAGAATAATTAAAATAAAAGACTACACTGCATTTTTTTCTCTTTAATCATATACTTCACTTAAAAAAGATAATGACCCTCGTTTCTTTCCTTTTTTTGCTACCTCATTTCCCTTTGCCTGCTCACTTATTCCATGCTAGTGTCATTTTCCTGTTTCTATTCCCTCTCCTCTACATCTTTTCATACAGGTCTTCTCAGGTTTCTTTGAAACCTTCCTTTTCTGTCATTTTTTATACTGCAAAAATATATTACATTCCACATACCACAATTTTTAGTTATTTCTCAATAGGCAGCGAGTCCCTTAGTTTCTGTTCTTATTTACTATGAAAAAGTCTTCCAAAACTATTTTGATACGTGTGGCTCCTTTCCCAATTTCTATGATTTCTTTGGATTGTATAAAAGCACAGGAATACTACTACTACTATGTCAAAGAGTCCGCAGAGTTGGTGACTGCTTTCCAGAATAGCTACATTAATATCCAGCACTACCAAAAAAATATGCCAATATACGGATTTCTTTTTTTCCTTCTCTTTCTTCTTCCTATTCCTTTTCCTACTCCTCTTCTTCTTTTTTATATCTTCCTGGCCAATCAGGTGGGTATTAGAGAGAATCTCAGAATAGCTTTGATATTTCATTTCTTTTCACATACTTTGGCCATTGGGTAATCGTGCTTTTTCTTATAAAATTTGGATCTGTTCCTTACAAATGGCTCACAGAACCATTATCAAAGAAATTTTCTGTAAAACTTTTCCCCAGTTGTTTGTTTATGCAAAAGCTTTTAAACTGCATGTGACCAAAGTTGTCAATTTAATCTTCGGTTCTCCCTGCTTGGTCACACTTTCTTCCTTACCTGCATATTTGAAAGGAAATCACTTTGTTCACTGATTTCTGCCAGACTGCTTTCCGGTTTTGACCAAATCCTTCGCCCTCTGCAGCCTGCTCACCTGGCCTTCCTTTAGCTCCCTTGGCTCTCCTCTTACACTTCACTGGTTCTTGCTTGCCTTTACCGGCCCTGGCCCGCTGAGCCAGGGTGCTGTCCAATGATCCCCCCGTCTGCTCTGTGTTCCTTCCCTCAGTGGATCACCAGTTCTCACAGACCCAGTGATCCCCCCAGCTCCGGTCTCCCTCCTGACCTCTCAGCTTCATTACTCGGGTTCCACTGGACAGCTCAGCATTCCACATCCCTGCCTCTGCCACCTCATTTCCGTTCAAAGGCACCAAGCTCCCCACAGGGTCACCCCTGACTTCCCTATCCCACCCATTGCTGAGTCTCTGATTCAAAACCCACATCTCTCCTCTCCACCTTCACAGGGCCTTCAGCTTAGCCTCTCTTATTACCTCTCATCTGGGCAGCTGCATTGAACTCCTAATTAATCTTTCTGCTTCCAATTCCCACTCATTTTGTAG
This sequence comes from Antechinus flavipes, assembly GCF_016432865.1. NCBI lineage: Eukaryota > Metazoa > Chordata > Mammalia > Dasyuromorphia > Dasyuridae > Antechinus > Antechinus flavipes. Next base: position 24,383,402 of record NC_067402.1, read on the forward strand.
GCCTCCGAGGGCAACATTTGTATCATCTCCAGCTTGACATATTCTAAACAAAAGTCACTTTATCTCTCCCCAGTCTCCTCTCATCATCCAGGTAAGTCACTTTTGATCCTACTGCCTATGCAGTCCTTTATCCCATCAGCTGCCCACTCTTACTAATTCTACTTCCATCTACAATTCAGCCATCGAGTTCCACACAAGGACCACCCAGTTTTCAGGCTTTCATCACCTTTGACTTGACTTTTCCAATAGCCATCTAGTTAACTGCCCTCAAAGCTCTTCCCCATCCAACCTATCCTTTACATAACTGCCAAGTGGATATTCCTACACCATTTTGCTGCCGAGTCATGAAACTACTCAAGAAGCTCCAATAGCTCACTATTATCTCGAGGAGAAAATGCATTCTCTGTGTTCAGCCCTTGCCAATTTTCACATAAATTACAAAAAACAGGCTCGTCATTGTCTCCACGTGACACTTTCACTCCATCTTCATGTTTTTTCGGAGTCTGTTGCCCATTCCTGGACTGCATTTCCTCCTGTCTCTCTCCACCTCAGAACCCTGAATTTCTTTCAAGGCTCAGCTCAAGGGTCCTTTCCTATGTGAGGGGTTTTCTAATCCACCTCAGTGCTCGAGCCTGGGAAATTACTTCTTGTCTCTTTTGAATCGATTCTGTATGTGCTCATCTGTGGACACGTTCCACACCCTTGAAAGGCAGGAATAGTTTCATTTCTGCCTTCTTCACTCTAGCTCCTGTACCATGCTTGGCATACAACAGGCACTTAATAAATGCTTGCTGACTGGTCCATTTATCCAAGAAATGTTTTGTCCCCATGAACAAAGGTCTCCGGATTCCTTCTCCAGATACTCCTAGTATCTATTTGACATACATAAGGAAACAAACACATGGCACTGATTCAGTTACTTACTGTGCAGTTAGGCATTCTTTTAAAGCTGAATTTTCTTTCTGACATTTTACCACCATAAGAAAGCCAGAGTCTTTGCAGCATTTCGTAAAATCTGAAATGAAAAGTGACCAAAGTATTATTGCAGTAAGCAAAGAAAAGATTTTCATCATAAAAAAACATTAACTCAATTTTAATATTGTATTCAGCAATTTAAGGATGTCCAAGACAGCACATTTATTAAGGGCTGTGCTAGTAACAGTTCTTCTCTAAAAGGACTTGATAATTTAGTAGATTTAACTTGGTTCTTTTCTCCTTCATTCTCTAAGAGTCCAAAACAAGCTCGCATCAAAGTGGAGGGGCGGTAAGTCTGACTGTGGCTGACCGGCCAGCTCTGCCATAGCTCAAGTACAACTAACCCAGGTGAACATTGGGAATGAAGGAATCTCTAAATCCAAATCTCGCACTTCTTTTGAGCTGCTGCAGTTCGGCTTCCCTCACAGACCACGGCCTTCTCCATCACACAACAGATTCCAAAGTTCTTCCAAGATGCCCGGAGAGGGCCCTTCTCTCGCCCAGGGGAGCACGTGCCCTGTGGGTTTGGCCACTGGAGCTGCTCTTGGCAGCAGGCTGAACACTTGGCAGTTTAGCTCGAGAAAGGAACTTGGTTTCTACATGTTTATGCATGTTCGGGTGCTTTGTGTGTATACTCATATAGAGATACATGCATGTAAACATGAATGTTCAGACAGCTGATTCCCAATTAAGATATGGTGACATTAAGGACGGCTCTTTGCTGAAGCCTCAGGGACGTGGTGATGGAAGGAATCACGCCCACCCTCAGAGAGGAGCCACAGGAAGGAGCAGGGGATGGGTGAGAAGGGTGGCTGGGTCAGCAAGGAGAGGAAGCAGGATGGCCTCCACTACTGTACTGACCAGAAAGACCTGCGTCCTGACCACAGGTTTCCTGCTCCACCTTGATCTTGCAGAAGTAACACAAGATTGTTTGCTTTTACAGGTTTGAACAGAGAGACTATTTTTAAGTGTTGATAAGTAGGTATAGGACTTTGCCTTTTACCTCATGTAAAGTATCAATAACCAGTCTGGCAAAACAGGAAATACCCTGCTTGATACTGAAAACCATTTTTTCTCCAAATCTAGTTCTTGTTAAACTGAGAAGTTTACAAGAGACTATGTTCCTGCTGCCTTATTTCTAGATTGTTTTTTCCCGTACCATCTATGAGTACCAAACTAAAGACCAACAGCTCCACACGGCAGCATTGTTTTGTGTCCTGAACAAATCTGATAAAGGCATATTCTCTATATTTTCTCACTTGACCAAATCTGCTCTTCAGGAATAACTGTGACTGGCCTGAAGCCTCAAGCTGTTTGTAAGGTCTTTGTCACTTGTTTAGCAACAAGGTTTTAATTAGGATCTTTCCTTCGTACCACATAGCAAATTAGCACACTTTTATATATCTAGAGTGATGTTGCTAATACTGCCAACTAATTTCTCAAATAGTATTCGGCAACAAATCCAATTTAAAATTCTTCTGCCTTTCATTACTCACAGGGCCAAATAATGTTACCATGTTAAAAAGCAGAACATATTATTCTACAGGCAAGTCACTGAAATGATAATTACGACTACAGACAAGTGTCTCAGCCCACAGAGAGAGCAGCCTGACCTGCCTCGACAGAGGAAGCTTCCCACACTCACCAAGGAAATCACAGGTCAGCACAGAACCAAGCAAAAGCAAACCCCAAACAAACACCAGCATATTGGGCAGCCAGGGCTGCACTGCCAGTGGAGGCCAGTCGCTACTGAATGAGTCTAAAAGCCAGAGGATGCTAAGTACACACTCCGACAGCCCCATGCAGAATGAGTGTCAGCACATCCATCACTGGACCTCTGCTGGTACCAACTTTCTGACAAACAGTAAAAATCTGGACCTGCTTCTAATCCTACCTTCGCAGATGAACACTGCAGATGAAACCTGGGGAATTGGTTTATTTGAACTAAGTTGGGCAAAAGGTGGAACAAAATTATCCTCCTTCAATTGTTTCTGACTCTTTAGTGAACCAATAAATGCTGATTGTAGGATTTTCTTAGCAAAGATCCCGGAGGGGGTAAGGCTCTTGCTCAGGGTCACATAGTCAGTACATATCTGAGGCTCATTTGAACTCAGGTCTTTTTCCCTGCCTCCAGTGCTCACTCCCAGATACATCCTTCACTTTACAGAGGTGACACTGGGCTACAGAGGCAGCCCAGCCTCTGTGTGTGGTGGGTGGCACCTCAGGTCTGCAGTCAGGGAGACTTGTTACCAGCTGTGTGACCTGCCTCAGTTTTCTCATTTGTAAAATGGGGCAAGAGAAGCTGCCTGCCAAGAGATATTATTTGTAAAATACATAATCAGCCAAGTGCCTGGAACACAGTAAGTATTATGTAACTTGTGATAATAAATGTGAACTTTATTTTAGAATTTTAAAAAAGAAATTAACTGGCTTGAATAGCAATGCTTTTTTACAGGGAAAAAAAAACCAAAACAATAGTTCCTATTTCTTCAAAAAAGCAGATCTTTTTTCTAAGCCATCCTCTCTGTAGGGAAGTCTGTTGGGCAAGTCTCCTTGTGTCCTCTTCCCCTGCATTCAAGTTATCCATATCTTTTACTGTACTTCAAACACAATCACTCTGGCCCATTTAAGAATGAGGCAGTCAATAACAGTTTTTAAATGAGCTGATAAATGAAATTTTAGATGCTGTTTCACACTGACAGTGCTCACTCACCCTTTTGTATTTCTGTTATCAAGCCAGCTCTAGGCTTTAAAATCTGCTTACCTGACCCTAGTAGCCACAAGGCTTCATTTCTAATCAAGATTAACAACTTTTAGTTAGTCCTGATGATTAATTTTTAATAAGAAGAATAATAACTTTTTCTGAACTTAACATATGCAATGGATTCTGCTTGGAATAACCTTTTTGGCTAAGTATTTTGAAATATTCTTAAAAACAAAAACAAGTTTTAATAAAATAACTTGTTCTTTCCTGATATAAAAAATGATCCAATTCCTGAATTATAAGAGGTTAAATGACATTTAAAAATAAAATACAGCTGGCATTAGTAGCATTTGGGGAGGAGGAAGAAAAGGGTTGATTTTTAAACTATTCACTTTTTACAAATAATTTAAATTCTATATTCTTATTTAAAAGTACTTATTTATTATTTTTATTTGAAACTATGCATAACCAACACTCTGAATTCAAGCCCCAGTAGACAAATGCTTGGGTGCTGGGTTGCTTTTTGTAATAATCTTCCCTTCTGGAAGCTGTGAAATAAAAGCCAGCTGACACCGACAGGAGGTCACTCTCACTTGTTCGCTTTATTAGTTTTGATTGGTTAAAGGCATGATGTCCTAGTGAAACAAAGCCGGGAGCCACAGATTTCTGACTTCTCAAGGTTCAATGTGGTACATAGATGGTCACATAAATAAGAGGCATCATTACCATGTGACCATACAGCTTCCAGCTAGTTATCTCTAATGTGCTAATCCTAATAAAGATGATAGAACAGGGCAAGTTCTGACAAAGAAGGCAGGCTTCGAGGAACACTCAAAATATCATCGTTTCTTTGATTCTATCCTGTAACATTTCTTTGGGATTGAGACCCACTTTAAATAAGTATTTTTGGAGTTAGGAATATATTGCTGATCCAGAATGCAGAACATGAACTTTCAAGGGGGAAGAAAAAACATCTAATTCATCTCTGAAATTTTCCTTATTAATATGCTATTTTTTACTGTGACTTTAATTACAACTTCCAGTTACTAAAACTCCAATGGAAATTAGCATGACTATGGACCATTAGTACTAGTTATTTACACGGTGCAGCTTAATTCCCTTGTAATGCCTATTGTCAGGGGATAAGGATAACAATTTGTTCTATTTCTTCCTCAATCCATCCTTCAAAGGCTTTCTGGGTAATCTCTCTAAGAACAACTCTAATCACATGCCTTTCTCCACTCAAAAGCTTTCAGTGGTTCCCCACTGCTTACACAATAAATTTTAAATTCCTGATCTTGGTATTTGAGTCTTAGTAAAAATAACTTATTTTTAAAAAACTTTATCATCAGATTCATATATGTAATATTTAATTAATGCTTTGTTTGTTGTTTCTGGTTCCAAATGACTTTCTGATACTTATTTTACCCTTCGTCCCTTTCATACACTTTACATGGGGGGAAAAAAAGAGCCTTCATTATATTTTTGGATAGCTAATTGTTAGAAAACGTTTCTTTACATAAAGATAACAAAATCATCCTTACAAGTACTAATTTTTCAATTTCTCTTTTCTAGAGTTATGCAGACAAATACTCTTTCCATCTGAAAGTTCTTCAACTTGAATACAAACCATCACAATTTCTCTCTCTCTCTACCAAAGTAGCTTGTATAGCACAATGGAAAACATCCGTGCAAGGTTACCTAAGAGGAACGGGTTATAGTGGAGAGGTCAGACCAAAGGTGATTCACTGGAGAAGGAAATCTACGCCAACATCTTTGCCAAGAAAATTCCCCGGACAGTATTAAATGATAAAAGAGATAACACTGGAAGAAGAAGCCCTCGAATCGGAAGGTGTCCAACATGCCAGTGGGGAAGAGCTCTAATACTGATGAAGCTTCTGGGCCAAAGCCAAAAGGAAGCTCAGCTGCAGATGTGTCTGCAAAGATCAATACTGCATGGGAACCTGGAATGTCAGATCTAGGAACCAAGATAAACTGGATGTGGTCAAACAGGAGCTGGAAACAGGAAAGTTTAAATATCAACATCTTGAGTGTCAGTGAACTTAACTGGATAGGAATGGGGAGATTAAATTCAGGTCTTCACTACATATACTGCTGTGGACAAAAATCTCTCAGAAGAAATGGAGTAGCCTTTATGATGATCAATAAAAGGGTGGGAAAAGCATGATTGGGATAGAATCTCAAAAATGACAAAAAGATGTATTTAAAACCAAGGTTAAGTGTTCAACATCACTGTAATACAAATCAATGGTTCAGAGACTCCAGAAGCCAGAGTTAATCAGCTCTAAAAAAACTAACATCTTCTAGATATAATATCAAAAAAAAAAAGTCACATTCATTATATAAGCTGAAAAGACTAAAGCAGGAAATCAAAAGAAATTGGAATAACAGGCAAGTTTGGCCTTAGAGTACAAAATGAAGAAGGGCAGAGAGTCACAGAATTTTGTCCCAATAATCCACTGGACATAGCAAGCCTTCTTTTTCAATAATACATAGACATCACCAAATGGTCAATAAAGAAATCAGACTGATTGGAAAAGATAATGATAAATGTTGAAGGGGATGTGGGAAAACTGGGACATTAAAGCATTGTTGATGGAGTTGTGAAGGGATTCAATCATTCTGGAGAGCAATTTGGAACTATGCCCAAAGAAGTATCAAACTGTGCATACCCTTTGATCCAACAGTATTTCTACTGAGCTTACATCCCAAAGAGATCTTAAAGAAGGGAAAGGGACCCGTATGTGCACAAATGTTTGTGGCAGCCCTGTTTGTAGTGACCAGAAACTGGAAACTGAATGGATGCCCATCAGTTGGGGAATGGCCAAATTAGTTAGGTGTGTGACTGTTATGGAATATTATTGTTCAGTAAGAAACGACCAGCAGGATGATGTCAGAGGCCTGGAGAGACGTACAGGAACTGATGGTGAGTAACCAAGAGAACACTGTGCACAGTAACAACAAGATTATATGACAATCAATTGTGATGGACTTAGCTCTCCTAAACAATGCAGTGATTCAAATAGACTTGGGATGGAAAATGCCATTTACATTCATAGAGAGAACTATGGAGACTAAATGTGGATTGATGCATAGTATATTCACCTTTGTTTGTTTTCTTTCTCCTGGTTTTTTGTCTTTTGGTTTGATTTTTCTTGTACAACATGACAAATATGGAAATACGTTTAAAAGAATTGCACATATTTAACCTACGACAGATTACTTGATGTCTTGGGGAAGGGCGAAAGAGAGGAAAAAAGAAAAATTTGGGACACAAAAGTCAAGTTAACTGTTGAAAATTATCTTTAAATGTGTTTGAAAAATAAAATATTGCTAAAATTTTTTTAAAAATCAGACTGATTATATACTTTACAGCCAAAGGAAGAAAAGCTCTACACAATCAATTAAAACAAGACCTCTTGTCTTGTCTATGGCTCAGATCATGAGCTTCTGAGTGAAAAATTCAGGCTTAAATTGAAGAAAGTAAGGAAAATCATCAAACCACATAAGTATGACCTAAATAATATTCCTTATCAAGTAGAGGTGATGAAGAGATAAAATGAGAGTGCCTGAAGAACTACAGAGTTTCACAATGTTGTACAGGAGGCAGCAACAAAAAACAGAAAAAGAGCAAAAAAGCAGAATGGCTAACTGACAAGGTTTTACAAATAGCTGGGCAAATAAGGAAAGGGAAAGGAAAAAGAGAAAATACAGTTTTAACTGAGTGCAGAATTCCAGAAAATAGCCTGAAGCAATAAGAAGGATTTCTTAAATGAACAAGGCAAATAAATAAATAATAATATTGATGATGATGGAAAAGACAGGGATTTAACAAAAGTAGAAGAGATGAAGAGGTGGCAAGAATACATAGAACTAGGAAAGAAGGAACCTTAACATCACTGAAAATCCTGAGAGAGTGGTAACTGATCTAGTTAGTGTTAGCCATGTTGAAGAATGAAGCTGAGTGGACCTTAGTTGCTAACAATAAGACTGGCAGAGGTGATGGAATCCCTGATGAACTATTTAAAATCCTAAAAGACAATGACGTTACAATGCTATTCAAAGGTGAGCAATGAATTGGAAAAGATCTTTTTTACATCCCGATCCTAAGGAAAGGAAATAAGAGTAAATGTTCAAATTACCCAACTGGACTCCTCTGACCCATCAGAAAGGTTATGTTTAAGATGCTGAAAGCTAAGAGTCAGCGATGAGTGAAAATTACCAGAAGAGAGGGAGGGTTCAGAGGCAGAGGAACAAGAGACCACATTGCCCACATTTACTGGATCATCATGAAAGCAAGCAAGGTCCAGAACAGCTTCTGCTTTGATGACTACCCTGAAGCTTCTAGCTGTGTGGGCCACAGCCTCAGAAGTGAGACTAGCAGATTCCCTTGTCTTCTGAGGAACCCATGTGTGGATCAGGAAGCAAGAGTTAGAACTGAAGGAGAAACAAGTGCTTGGTTTAAGACTGGAGGAAGGCTGTGCTTTATTTATTTATTACCTTATATGAAGAGAGCCAGGCAGGACGGATCAAAAGCTGACTTAAGGTTGCTGGGAGAAAGGTCATCATTCTCAACTATGCAGATAACACCAATCTGGTGTCAGAAAGTGCAGTAGCTAGTCTGAAGCTTGACAACAAAGAATCTAAGATCTTGGCAACCGATCCCACCACTTCCTGCCCAACAGAGGGCTAAGATCTTAAGTTCTTGGACTCAAAGATCACCGCAGATTATGGCTGCAGCCATGAAAGTCGGAGACTTGCACCTTGGAAGGAAAGCTGTGGAAAAATTGCACAGCTTCCTAAGAAGCAAAAGACCACCTGGCCCACAAGCGTTTGTACAGCCAAACCTATGGTTTTTCCAGGGCAATGGATGGCTGTGACAGCTGGATTATAAACAAAGTTGAAGGCCGTAGAATTGATAGAATCACTGGGAAAAACTCCGACACTGGGAAAGATAAAAGGCAAAAGGAGAAGGGGACAACAAAGGAAAAGAGAATTCTGCAGGATCATAGAAGCAATGAACACACTTGGACACATTTCAAGAGATGATAAAATAGAACAAAAGACAGAACATATACACAAAATAGACACAAATAAGATTAATCTGAACAGATGGGGGAAATCCACGGGGGGAAGGCAGCAGCAGATAAGGGACAGGAAAGGCTTTCTGCAGAAGGTGAGGGTCTGAGCTGAACCCTGAAGGACACCAAGATGTCAAGGAGAGGATGCTGGGTGTCGGGCCTGCAGGACAGGAGGGGAGAGGGGGGAGAGGTCACTCTCTGTGAATAGAGAGGGGATGAGGCTGGAAGGAGAAAGGGGCCAGGGGATGAAGAGCTGGGTCTATGGGGAGGACAGGGAGCCACTGGAGCTGACCATGTGGGGGGCTGGGGATGGACCCAGGGTGAGGCCTTACTTTAAGAAAGTCACTGTGGCAGCCATGGGGAGGACTGACCAAGCAGGAAGACTGATGATAATTGGCAGAGGCCATACAAGAGCATCTGGAAAGCTAGGAAGGACAAATCCGGTAACTGGTTGGGTTTATCAGAGGAGCAGGCGCTGAGGAGTCCACGAGGACACCTTTGGATACCTTGGCAAAACGTGCTTAATAAAAGCCAAAATAAATGATTATTTCCCTCCTATATTAATAACCAATTGTTAAGTTAGGATTAAGGTTTCTCCTCTCCTATTTCTTTATTCAAAACCCAATCTCTCAAGGACATTTCTGACCTTACTGAAATTCTTAGCCCACTATCATTCATTGTTTACTGACAGAGGGAATAGATTGCCAGAGGCTGGAGTGGTCCTGCCAGAAAATAGTTTTTCTTTGTCCATGAGTGATATAATCAAAGTCAAGTCCTCAGTCTTTCATCAGAATAAGCCCACCTCTCATTATAATATCCTCTCTCTCATTAAATGATAGCCAATCAGAACTGATTTCTGTCAGACACACTCTTCCAAGAGCAGTAAGTGCTGATTTGCCTCCATGATGAATCTCTGGCTTCTCAGAAAAAGCTCACCTTCTACAAAAAGCCTCTCCCATCCTCCTACCTGCTGCTGCCTTTCCCCTCTGACTTCCTCCCTCCATTCAGCATAATCTTGAATGTGTCTACTTTTTTAACCCATAGTCTCTCCAATAAGAAGATTTGGGGGCCTTTTTCTGTAACTAACAGTTAACACAGGATGTGGCTCATACTGACTCTAAAGAGTTTACTGGGTATGGGAGGGATAGATTTGGAAATGAAGGCAACATTAAAAACAAAATGGATTATCAAGAAAAAGTTTGTTTTAAATGTGGCCTCTTGTGGAAAATGGACACGCAGACATACTTTCACAGATAATCACTTGTATCGAGAGAAGCCACATTCAGTTTTCTAAACAATAGTAGTGAACTTCAATATGCTGAATTAAGGGGACACAGAGCGTAAGGAATTCTGTATTATTGTAAAACATGCTGGTTCTTTTGTGCCAAAGAGTTTTGAAAGATGTTCATAATTAAAAGAAGTTGTTGTCATTTTTCTTAGTGATGACAGTGCAATTGAAGTAAATTCACTTTAGAATGACTTATTCTATATGCAGATTTGATGGATGTTTTTGAAATCCTGAGCAAAATAAATACAAAATATTCAAATTTTAATCCAAAAATGTGAAATGGCTACATTTTGAGAAAGAGCTACAAAGAATTACCTTTTTGATAACCTCAGTTTGTGTTTAAAACAAAAACAAAACAAAACAAAAAGCCTACCCTACAAAGAAAAAAAAAGAAAAATACCTGCTTATTAATATGGACTGGTTTACACGGACAATTCACTTTTTATTTTAAAGGCCTAGATATATTTACATATGAATGAAGGAATAGCCCCCATAAGCAGGGACAATCAGGAAGCAGCTGGTCTGGCTCCACCTGAACAAGAAGAGTTAACAGATGCTTTTACTAGGGGCAGGCAGGACACACTAACCACTGTGTGAAAATGAAAACTCTCTTTTGGGCTGCAAGTGAATAGTGACTGCTCTGGTTTATCAAACTTAGCAATACAACTTTTTACTTCTGTTAGCAACATCTAATTTGGGTGAAATCCTTTCTGCTATAGCTGTTACTGGCTAAAAAAACATGTTGATGAACTTGAAAAAGAATCTGAGCATCAATATCATCAATAATATTAAGTTTTGAAAAGCGCTGCCTTGAAAAACTCTGATTTCCTTATATTATTATTGCCATTTTTGTAATAAATGTGAGAATTTAGGGTTCTATCAAAATTATCTGAGTATGTTATGCTTTTTTATATTTAAGATTTGTATGCTGAATAAATCTGAGCTAAGAAAATTATTATTATAAAATCATATATGAAATAAAAAAATTCATTGTTACATAAAGTTTGTAAGCTACTATTTCATAACAAGGATTTTTTGGGAAGAAACTAGTTTTGTGTTTACCAGAATTGAAATCATTAAGAAAGCAACAGATAATTTGGTGTTTTTAACTTTGATGCAAATATTAATTTCGGGTTTATGTACTTCACACTCAAACACAGCAAGTTAAGTAAGATGATGACAGAGCCTGTCTGTGTCATAAGCCTAAGCTTTGATGGTGGCAGTGGAAGATCACATCCATTTTAAGATCTGACACGCACAAATTCAAAAATGACTTTGATTGTGCATATCATATTAAATAACTGCTGAAGAACACTGTTGGTTGAGGTTAATTTGCAATGTTGGTCATGCTTTTGTTGACTTAGATTTGAACTTTATTTTCACTGGAAAAACATGTGTTTATGCAAGAATTGTTTTTTTTTTTTTTTTTGAAAATACCCAATAATTGCATCCTCCTAAGTCGTCTTACTCTCTTCCCCAACTCTTACCCTCCCATCCCCAATTGTTTCAGGAGGGCACCTGGTAGTCTCAAAAACTCTGCACTAAAATTAGTCCCCTTGAATAAAGAACATTAGGAGTATGGAGCTTCCCCAGGGCCCCAAGTTCTAAATATGGTTTTAAAATGTTTTGTTTATATTTTCTTGTATACCCAACTTTAAACATGATTGATTACAAAATGCAAATTTGGATTTTTTTTTTTTTGGACAAAAACCATAATAAATTAAATGCTACTATTGTCATAGTGTCAACGCCAAGTGAAAAACAATGTCATTCCATTTTGACACTGTCAAAATTATAGCAGAGAATCTGGTTTTCTTGTAATTTAACACATTGACACCAACTGTGTTGGTAAAGGAAACCTGACAATATTCTAATAAATAAAACCCTAATAAACAAACTCAAATGCTTCCTTTTCATAGAGGGAAAAATGAAAAAGCATTATCTCAAATTTAGACATTTAATAAATTCCGTATGCCTGGTCACCTATGGCAAACTGATCCTTCGAGATCTGGCTGCAGTTTATTTAAAGACTTTACAATTTTGATACTTAAGAACGAGTCCTATGGAGGTGCTATCTCACCATTTATATTTTCACAACACTTATGATATTGCTATCACACTCTTAAAATAAATGAAAAGCCCATAACATCTTAAAGACCAAATAAAATACTATAGGCTATGTTTATTTCTGATCAGATAAAAATATTAATTTTGTAATGCTCATTTTAATCTTGCTTTATTTGAATATGGGAAAATTTATTAGCTTATTTAAGAGAAAAAGTCTCATGTTACCTTGAAAAGCATTAGTTTGAAATCAACTGATTTTAAAAACAAACACTAGATAACATACAATTATGAAATTCTGACATCAATAATGTTTTATGACAAAGTTATTATGCTTTTAATTTTGTATTTAATTGTGGTTTATTAGCTTGTTACTTTGAAGATTACTTAGTGTGCATAGAACAAATTTAGTGGTGCATTTAATGAGCCAAGAAGGTAGGAGGATGAACATGAAAAGATTGTTTTACATTGTAGTGCATGAGCTATTTGATAATTCTAACATGGTACAAAAGAAAGCTTCTCTCTAGATTGATCATGGTTCAGTTAACATCACTGAATATCTAATACCTCCAACTCAATTAATTCTCACCTGATTAAGATCAGGCTGATATTCAAACTAAATCATCTCTCCAGTCAAGTAGAAATCAATATTTCTGATTTTACTTTTAAATTACAATAACAAATAAAATACTGCATCTTCAATATGCCAAGAGTGGCTTTTCTATTCTAGTCTACCATAGCATGGATAACACAGCTGATTAAAGAATTATTCAAATTTGAGCAACAATATATAGGAGAATCAGATTAATTTGAACAGAAAGATGGAATGAAGTAATTAAATACATCTTACATAGGGCAAATAGAAAATTGACATAAAATAAACTCTACTTCCTTAAAACAAACCTCACTATTTATCAGCTCAAGTAGTTAGGAATGTGGTTTTATTTGGGATTACTTATTTTTGGAGAGAAAATGTTTGAAGCCAAAAAAAATGTTTAAAAACAGACCTTTTTTTTACTACCCTTTCATATTTTCCCCTACTCCATTTCCCTACCCTGTTCACTGAAAATAACCCAGAAAACCAAAAATAGCTTACTTTCTCTTTATGGTGCAGCAGACTTTTTAAAAAGTAATGCCTAGAAATATTAGCTGAACATATAATCAATAAATCCTACAAGAAAAACTGTAAAATACTGAAGCATCTTTCCTGAAAAGGCCAAAAAAGAGAGAAATCCATATAGACTTTTTTGTGGGATGGAGAAAGAGGAAGCAACCATTCTCCTCTCCCCTCCTTGCTTTTTTTCTTTTCTTTTTTTTCTTTTTTAAACCACACTGTACAAAAAGATGAGAATGACAGGATCCTTTCATTTACTGAAAATGATTGTTTTATTTTGTTTTTTAATAGAATCTAAAAGGTTCAGATGTTATACGATGGTCAATAAACAAATTTTAAATATTACTCTTAAAGTGGAAAAAAATTAATATTTCGATATAGAAATTATGTGCGTTAAAAAAAAAAGATACTGAACATATTAAATGGGTACATAACTCAAGGCCTGATTGCCACTAAGGAGAAGAAAAGGAAAAGTGGTCTTCATAATTTAAGACTCTTGATTTTTGGTAATTCCTGCTCTTCAAGCAGTGCTTCCCAAAGGCCTCTGCGAAATGAATATTATCTAAGTCCCCAAAACACTTGAGAATAGAGGAACTTTTCTCAGCTCTTTTGAGGAGTGAAAACTCAAAGGTCAAGTGATCTATGTGGAGGAGTTCCCCCATATAAAGACTTCAGGGAAATGCAAGATGACCACATTAAGCTATATTGTAGAGAGGGATCCCTTAATTAGGTATGGAATAAATCTCCTCAATAGTCTCTTCTACTCCTGTGATTATTTCCTGAAAAAGTTAACTTAGGAGAATGGAATTCAAGAAACTGCTGTTTCTGTTAGGGTTTTCCAAGTTTAAAATTTTAAACCAGGTCATAAAAATACATTTTCATTATGAAAAATTGCTTTTAGAAAATAAAGGACATGAAGATCCAGATGTAATAAAGAAATCAGAATTTGCTTCCAGAACAAATAGAAATAATTTGGGCTGCCTGTGACTTTTTTGTGTGAAATTTTGGATTTAATTCCCAAAGTTTCTCTAGTCAGATTAAACTTCCATTTTACATATATTTATTTGTTTATTTATTAGCCACCTACAAAATGTATAGTTCGGTGGGGAGAAAAATTACTAAGAGAACTGAGCAGTGATACTAATTAGGAAACTACTGCAATAGTTTTAGGCAAGGGGGAAGGAAGAGCTGAATCAGAAAAGATGATGTTTAAGGCAACAGAGGAGAACTCCTCACGAATGGCTGAGGCAATGACTGGAATGAATTCAAAGGAAGGAGAGATCCTCATGAAGAGCAGAAGTTAGCTTATTCTGCTGAACCTTGTACCTTTAACATAGGGGATATTTAATATTTGTTAAATAAATGAATGAAAGAGAAGGGCCTCTAAGTTTGATTTTTTTTTAATATAGTTCTCTTTTAAATTGAGTTTCCATAAATGCCATTGCATATCCTATACCAATGGTAGCAACAGCAGCTTACATTACATAGCACTTAGAACTTAAAAAACACTTTCTTACATATCTAAATATTTTTAATAATAAAAATTTGCATACTTTTGTATGCATTTTGGTAAGCAGTAACAATAACTAAAATACAAGGCTGTAATAAAAAGGCTGTTACTTTGCAAAATAAGGTAGTGAGAATTTATAAAGGTTCTATAACAATTTTCTTATTTTTTTGTTTAACAGTTGATTCTCTCTGATTTAGGAAATCTTTTAGGCAACAAGAACTTTAAAAATACATATATATATATAAGTTTCAAAAGCTGCTAATAAAAATGTATAGATATAGGTACCTTCCAAATTAAAGATTAATTTAGCAAGCTATCTTGTATTTTTTTTTACCCCACAAAAAGTACTTTAATTTTAAGAGAATGTCAGTAAGATTCATTGAAATAATAGAAAATAAATGAATGCTAAATAATTACTAAGGAAGTTTTATTTATGGAAATGAATAATTCAGTGTTTTGCAAAGTAAATTCAAGTAGCAGCTGCTTTGCTGACATCCATAGAACTTTCTAAAAAAAAAATCAACAGACTTTTAAACTGAAATATCATCAAATTTTTCTGCCAAAAGTAGAAGTATGTTTTGTATTTTCAGTATTCCCACCTATGTTTTAAATACAAGGTTTCACAGCATTAATGTAACACCCAGAGCACCCTTTTCTGTATGAACCCTCCACAAAAATCTATCCCAGGATCAGAATGCTCAAGTGGATCATCACCAGCACAAAACCATGGCCCAGGAGCCCCCACCGATGCAGGTATTTTCACAATCAGTGAAAATTGTTTATTAAATACTGACCAGGCACCCGGCACTGTGCCAGGCACTGAGGACACAAATGCAGAGGAGACAAACTCCCCCCTGCAGAAGCTTGGGTTCTAAGAAATATAAATAATAACAGGAATAAGGGTTGTGGGAGAAGACACAAGAAATATTGTGGCAGCAGAAGCACCTGACAATTAGCTGGGTATCTGGCTTGCGGGAGGCCAAGGATGAGGCCTACAAGGATGAGACCCTACAAGACTGGAGGAACAGCAGCAGCTCAGACAGAAATAGGAACATTTAGTCAAACGGCACAAGTGACAAGAAAATAGAAGCGTCCATAGCCTAGGTGGGGTTTGAGGATCTCCTCTCCCCCCCTCCCCTCCCAATCAGATAGCAGCGAAGATGACTTGGATAATGTGCCCTCCTCCCCCCATCTCAGTGGGGGTCCCATCTTGGGGCTCCTTTGAGGGGTGGGCACTGTGTCCTGACTCCCCTTGGGCAGATCTGCAAAGTCTTTAAGCTCCTCTGGGTCACTGGTGTCTGAGTTTCAGCTCTTCAGGTCATGGGATGGGCTCTCACTTCCCGAAGACCGGGGTGCAGTCACCAGAAAGCGTCTCCCCCACAATCAGGCCAGCACCCCTAAGTGCTCAGAAGAGCCCATCGGCCAACCACCAGCCAAAGGCAGCCTCCTAAGGCCGGCTGAGGCTCTGCAGGGGCAGTCTCTTCCTGTGCTAGTTGTGGGGCTCCACAGGCTCTGCCTAGGTCTGTTCTTCTGACAGTGTCTGCTGCCAATTAGAAAACTCGGTGGTCCCATTCCTCAGCCACCCAAAGATACCCCCCCCAAGGCCGTAGGAGCCCAGTTCAGCCCCACCAAGAACAGCGGTACCCAGCCCCTCCGAGTCCAAGCCTGGCCTTCACTATGTCTGTCTACCAGCAGCACAAGCAGTTGAAGGCTTTGCATCTGGTCAGGAGCAAAACCTCATGGTTTTCCAGCCCTGACACAGACAGACCAAATATTCAGCTGGTGGCAAACAAAAACCCCCCATTGGTTGGCAGAATACGCCACCATAACCTGGGGAAATTCTGCTTCATGAAAGAGCAGCCCTTTTCTTGATCTTGCATTTGATCTCCAATTCACAAAAATTAGACCAAATTACTGATTTCACTTATCAAGAAAATATAGATTGGCACTTTAAGAAAAAACGACATATATTTGAATTTACAAAATTGACAAATTAGAGACTAATTATTGCCAAAACAAAAAGAGTTTTTCCCTTTAAAAATGCCACTTTCCATTTCTATGACAAAGAGACCTAACTGAGTTTCAATGGATAAATGATGGACAGAAACAGCTACACCCAAAGAAGGAACACTGGGAAATGAATGTGAACTATTTGCATTTTTGATTTTCTTCCCGAGTTATTTTTACCTTCTGAATCCAATTCTCCCTGTGCAACAGGAGAACTGTTCGGTTCTGCAAATATGTATTGTATCTAGGATATACTGCAACATATTTAACATATATAGGACTGCTTGCCATCTTGGGATGGGGGGGTGGAGGGAGGGAGGGGAAAAAAATGAAACATAAGCGAGTGCAAGGGATAATGTTGTAAAAAATTACCCTGGCATGGATTCTGTCAATACAAAGTTATTATTAACTAAAATAAAATTTAAATTAAAAAAAAATGCAACTTTCCTAACCCTGAAATCACATCAGGTCACAGTGAGAAGGGATATCAAAATCCCACATGTTCATTCAGGTTTTGTTGAGCAAAGCCCCTATTTTTAGGACCATCAGCTCTGATTATTACAAGTTTTTCTCATCTCAAACTGACAAAACTACTAGGTTATTCCCAATTAGGACATCCTATGATCACAGTTTAGATGACAATTACATATTTAAATGTTTTGAAATTCACCAAACACTTTATATACATATGTGCCACCCAACCCTTAGAAGTGCTGTGGTTTGCTCCATGGGGGCAAAAAACACTGTCCTACCTGAACACAACCTCACAATTCACAGTAACCAAACCTTCATCACTTGGGGGTTCAACTCTTGGTAATGAACCGGGCAAGACTGAACAGATCTGCACTGGAATTTTTTCAGCTTGACAAATCAAAAACACAGGAACATACATCTCTTCCCATTACTCTTTTATTTCTCTTATTACTCAATATTAGAAGCGGTCTACCAAAGATAAATTTTAAATTTAAGAAGAACTGACTCTGGACTTGTCACCTTCTGTGTGACTTCTAAGGATCCTTTTAATTTTAAATCCAACAGTCTAAACAGTCAAATAAAAAAGTCAAAGGGAAAAATAGGATTCTTGTATTTACAGACAAGTTTAAATAATACCTTCATTGTGCAATCTCCACCAATTAAATAAACTAGGGGTATGAGTCAATAAAATAATTTTCGCTTACAAAGAATAGCAAAGTAAAATACAACAAAAGTTGCTCGTTATATGTAAAAATAACTTAAATGGGTTTTAGAGAGGAGTATGAAGGAACACTTCAAGTGGATTTACTTGGGGTATTTGGATTATATTCTTCCACTCTTAATTTGTGGTTATCATGAAGATTCTTAAGGAAAAAATGTGATTATTAGTACCAAGACAGATATACTGTAAAATTTTTCACAGAAGTCAAAATGGACTGCTATAATCCTTGTCTTCAAGTGAAGATGGAGTTAAGCAAAGAAGGAGAAAAGGTAAACAGACAAAACTACACAGGAAAGGATTTAGAAGCTTGAAGCAGAAAGTGAAATGGGACCAAAATGAATCCACCTGAAGAACCCTCTTTGCTGAGAGTATTTTGGATGCAGCCAAGTGTGAAGGTGGCGTTCTTCACTTCTCGAATTCCAAAGCTTCTTTTTTAAACAAAATTAACACAATGAGTTATGCATCTTTTCAACTTCTCTGTCTCAAGAGGAAGGATGAGTCACAAGCTCCTTTAATAATCCCTCAATGGGAATCCATGAGAAGCCACAGAATTCTTCATTACCAGTAAGGAAAGACCACCTACAGAAAATCCCAATGTAATGAGTATTACTGAAACACCTAAGTCTATTTACTTTTACACATAGAAGCATATTTTCCCATCCAAAGGCAGAAGAGAAAAAAAGATTTAACAACTCTATGGTAAAGTAAGGAGGGTAATTTTTTTACAGCTGCTCCCAAAAAATGCAGACCAAAATTTAGCGTTTCTTTGATGTTCTGTTACAATTCAGAAGTTGAAATTTATAGGATTTTGTTATTCAAGTTTTTTTTTTTTTATAACACTTTTTAGTTTTGTTTTTTCACAGCAAGACATGATGTCATAGAGTTTGCCTAGTTTTGTTTTATTTTTAAATTGCATTTTATGCTTTGGATTTCCTATCAAAATGAATAGTCTTCCCAATCTACTTCATGTCTTAAATGATGATCACTGACCTCAGTTTTAGCTTCACAAGTAAAAATTTGTTTAGGGTGTATAACTTGCCATATAATTCTTGTGCATATGCTAACATTAACTAGATAATTATTTGATAAATAGGTCCAATTATTTGTTTCCACAAAATGGCATTTATACATACCAACAATGTGGATGAATAAACTAGAAAAAATGAGTGAAAAGATGAATGTATGTATTTAGGCCCATAAAACTTAAAGGTGTCATTTGAAAATACAGCTAACAATTTACTATATTTTTCTTTAAGACTGGGTTCAATAGATGGTTCCAGAGCAGAAAGAAATGGTCATGAGGAAGAAGGGATTGTAACTGGGTAAAGTCCAGAGCACAGAACAAGAAGGCACCACTAACAAAATTTAAAATCAATAAATAGGTTGAAAAAATTAGCAGGAAAGTAAAACTAAAACAAACAAACAAAAAAAACAAAAAACCCGAAAATCTCTATAAAAAGCGCGCGCGCTCGCTCTCTCTCTCTCTCTCTCTCTCTCTCTCTCTCTCTCTCTCTCTCTCTCTTTCACTCTCTCTCACACACACACACACACATACATACACACATTCTTGTTAGATGTATCCGGTCTACATTTTTTTTTTGGAGGGGGGGAGAGAATGTGTGTTTGTGTGTGTGTGTGTATGTGTGTGTGCGCGCTATCCTCAAAGAAAAGTGTAAACTGGACATAAATCCAACAAGAATTCCTAGAAAAGCTACAATAACAAAATTTTTAGAAGGCAAAAATTATTTTAAAAAGCAAATAAGAATATTAGAGGAAAACTTGGGGAAAGAAATGAGAACAATGTGGGAAAACTGTTAAAAGAAAATTAACAGCTTGGTAAAAGAGACACAAAATACTGAAGAAACTAATTCCTTATAAATTGAAACTGGCCAAACAGTAAAAGAGCTACAAAATCTCACTGAAAAAAATAATTCCTTAAATATTGGAACTGGTCAAGTGGGAACTAATGACACTGTGACATAAGAAATAATAAATAATAAAGAAATAATAAACAAGAAATAATAAAACAAAGTCAAAATAATGAAAACAAATAAATGAAAATGTGAAATTATCTCAGTGGAAAAGCAACTGGCCTGGAAAATAGGACAAAGAGAGTTAATTTAAGAATTTTTTGATTATCTGAAAGTCAAAAAAAAAAAAAAAAAAAAAAAGGGCCTAACTATCATAGTTTAAGAAATTATCAAGGACAACTGCCTCAACATCTTAGAGCCAAAAGGCAGAAATTAAAAGAACTGACTAATCATATCTTAGAAGAGATCTCGAAACAAAACTCTTGGGAACATTATAGTCAAATTCTAGGGCTCCAAGTCAAGGGAAAAATACTTCAAGCAGTCAAAAAGAAACTATCCGAATATGATGGAGTCGCTGTCGATTACACAAGATTTAGAAGCTATCATTCTAAAGCAGTGGATGACTTGTAATAGTATTCTAGAAGGCCTAGGATTTAAGATTACAAGTAAGAATAACCAACCCCACAAAAATGTTATAACCCTTTAGGAGAAAATGGGTATTTAATGAAATAGAAAACTTTTAAGCATTCCTGATGAAAAGCTCTGAGCTGAACCAAAAATCTGGCACTCAAACATAAGACTCAAGAGAAGTAAAAAAGGTAAGGGAGTATAGAGGGCTGAACACTTAAAGCTAATTACCTAATTGATGTGAGATAATGGTTCTATATACATATATTTAGATGAGATGGTGAAGTGATGGCTCTCCTCATCATTGGTGCTTGCTGAATGCATGGTGGTGAGGTAATCATAGTCAAGGATTGGAGGGCTGAGGGAGAGGTCAGAGAAGAGAGGCTTCATGCTCCAGACTTCAGAGTCCAAGATTCATCTTTGGCGAGCCGCGAGGCAGCTTGCCTGCTTCCTTCACTTCTCCTCCTAAAGACCAAAGATTTTGACTGATCCTGAGGCTCTCCAGAGAGCTAGCTCGGACATTATAGGGAAAATTATAAAAAACAATGAGGTTAAATTATTTACATCCCCAAATGAAAAGATAATACACATAACCATAAAAACTTTATCACCATTAAGATAGCTTATATATACACATAGATACACCACATACACTTACACAATACACATATACACCACCTACACACTTACATGCATATACACATTTATACAACACACACTTACACTTACATACACACATACCATACACTTATATACACACTTACACACATACATATACACAAACACAACACACAACGCATACACTTATACAATACACATACACACTTACACAATACACATACATACACACACACTTATATACACACATACATATATCCAACATTTACACAATACACATACACATAATTGGGTAAACTTCCCTTATCCCACAGGTTAGACCAAGAGGCCATAGGGGAGGGGCAGTGACAGGTCGGTACCAGACAGTTCCTGCTGCGGGCCAGACGACCCTTCCACAGACTTGGACATCAAATGGTTTCCACGTAATGCTAATCTGCCCACAGACCTGGGGGAAAGATCCAAGTATGAACAGACCGCAGACGGGGGATGGATCAGGGCAAGCTTCTTCTCTCATGCCAAGCCGCTGCCTCAGCAATGGCGGCACCATTCACTCTTCTGCTTTTATCTGGTCTTTTTAAAAAGTGTTATGTTTTGTTTTGGGGGGACAGGCAGCGGGGCACCAAGCCAAAGAGCAAGAGTGAAGAGAGGACAGCACTGTGCAGAAAAATAACCACAGATTTTTTGAGGGGGAGAGAATTCTATCTTTACATAAAATCAAATTTGCATAATGAAAACTTACATAAAGAACTGTCGGTATTAATGGAGGCAACAGTTGGAAGCAAAACAAACTTTTGAGGAAAAGGTTAAAAAAAGAGAAGGATAAAACAGAAGAAAACAGCATGGAAGGAAATATAAAATTAGCAATATAAAAGTTAGAATGTGAATGGAATGAATTCACCCACAAAATGGAAGAGGATAACAGAATATATTGGAAATCAAAATTCAAAAACATGTTTACAAGAGACACGTTTAAAAAAGAAACATAGAGTTCAAGTAAGCTGAAATAAGGGGCTGAAGCAGAATCTATTATGCTTTTAAAAAGGACAAAAGGCAAGAGTAAAAATCCAATTTTCACACAAAGCAAAAGCAAAAATAGTTCTCATTAAAAGAGAAAAGGAAAGAAACTACATTTTACTAAAAGGAATCATAGGCAAATGAAGTGATATCAAGACTAACACATATGCACCAAATGATATAGCATCCAAATTCAAGAAGGAAAAGTTAAATGAATTACAGGAGGAAATAATAAAACTATGCCAACAGAGGACCTCAACTTTCCCCTTCAGGCCTAAAGAAATCTAACCATAAAACAAATAAGAAAGAGGATAAGTAAATGAATAAAATTTTAGAAATGTTAGAGATAATAGACCTATGGAGAAAATTGAATAGGAATAGACAGGAATATATCTTTTCTCAGTTACATATGACATCTTCACAAAAACTGACCATCTAGTATGTCATTTAAATTATCATGGACAACTGCAGAAAAGCAAAAATATAAATGAATCAATTTTGGACTAAAATGTAATAAAAATTATGGAGACCCAGGAACAGATGAATTTAAAAGCAAATTCTACCAAATATTTAAGTAACAATCCCAATACTATATATAAAATATTAGAAAAAACAAGTAAGAGAATCCTACTAAATT
The DNA here is from genome assembly GCF_016432865.1 of Antechinus flavipes. Taxonomy (NCBI): domain Eukaryota; kingdom Metazoa; phylum Chordata; class Mammalia; order Dasyuromorphia; family Dasyuridae; genus Antechinus; species Antechinus flavipes. The sequence goes on from NC_067402.1 coordinate 24,406,068, forward strand.
CCTCCTGTAATACAAGGAAAGAAACCATTCCCTAATAAATAACGGTGCCAAATAAATTAATAAAATGCTAGCAATGAAATTACAGCAATAGTTATCCCTTCCACATTCCCTTTCCCCAAGTGATTTCTCTATATCACAACATGGCATAAGAAATTAAATGAATTTTTTTTTTACAAGTTTTGCAGAAGCTGCAGATAACTTGCAAAAGCCAGCATATGACACAGCTTATCACCAAATACTGAACACAAATTTTACAATAAGGAACTATAACATAAAAAAAAAAAAAGAAAAGAAAAGAAAAAATTGAGATTTATTCTCTGGTACAAAGGGAGGGCCAAAAATTTTTACAATAATTTAACAGGGGATAACTTTGTCACAAAAGTTATGGGATTTATATTAGGAATTCAGAATTGGTTCAATTACAAAACACTTTTTCCTCACAAATAAAAACAGATCTGAACAAGTAGAAAAATATTAATTACTTGTGGGTAGCCTACCCACAATGCAGTCTTAGATCTTATAGTCTAAACAAAGAGCAATGGATTGATATTTATATATCTCTCTGCCATCTCAAAACAGAATTCATCACATCTCTGCTATCCTTACAACTGTCTGTCTTTGTCCTGGCATCTGGGTAACGTCTCTCAGTTACCCAGAATGGAACTTTTAGAGTTACCTGTGAATCATCCCTCTTCTCCCTCCAAATTTCCTTGCATTTAACTAGTTTATGTGTATGTGTGTACACATACATGTATATATGTTTTATGTATTTTGTACATAATTTTCTCTTCCATTAGCTCACTGAGAATATATAATGTTCTTTTCTTTGTACTTGAATCTCTGACAAGGTGCTTAATAAACACTTATTGAATGATTAAACACTACTGCCAATTTTATACTATTCTTGTGGATAAAAAAAGGCCAAATAAGTTGGTTGTATTTGCAAATGGATCAACAACTATACCAAAAAAAAAAAAAAAAAGGCCATCAACCTAAAAGGAGAATGAAACTATGAAACGATTTTTACATCTAGTTTGACTCAATATTTTTATCAACAAAAGATATTTGATCAGATCTCCAGATATCATTAAACTAAAAGGAATAGATTCCTAATATAATGATGAACAGAAAATCAAAACACGAGTGCTTGATTGAAACAACAAATGCAACTCAACAAGGATAAATGCAAAATTCATAACAAGCTAAAAAATTAAATTCCATAAGTACCAGGGTGGGTAATAGATTGATAAAAAATATTTAATTTCAGACTGTAGGTAGCATATGTTGCTAATCAAAAGAAATAACTGCCCTAATCATAACACATATAAGAGTATGATGCTCAATTCTGGGCACCACATTAAGGGACTTGACAGAATAGAGTATGTCCAAGAAAGGATAATTGGGAGAGCAAATAAGAGTTCTTATACCAACTTCCATAAAGAACACATAAAAGAACTCTGAAAAGAACTATTCCCAAATGTTTGAAAAGGTTGTCACATGGAAGAAGACAGTTTATTAAACTCAAAAAAGACAATGTAGGCAAAATGCCTTCTAAGTCTAAAAAACTGTATAAAGATGAGCTATTAGCACCACTCCAGAACACCAAAGAAAAAACAGAAGTTAGAAGTTACAGGAAGCAAATGGGAAAAACACAAAGTTAATGTCTAAGTGTTATGTTTTATGGACAAAGATAACTAATTCTTCTAATTGAAGAGGAAAACTACCCCAAATTTAGAAAAGGAACAGAAAAAGAAAGTAACAAGTAAAAGACATCTCAGGAAACCAGATTAATCAAAAAGAAATGGACATATCTAGAGAAGCAAATCTTGTCACTAATGAATCTCATTAGTACACAGATTTACAACTTAACAATAGATCCTCAACACAAAATCAATCAGAATATTTTAATGATTGTAATAAACCTCACAACTGTAAAGTGTCCCTCTCAAAAAAAGAGCTAAAAGCATGCTAAAATAAGACAGTCTTTAAAACCTGAAATATTCTCCAAAGCATACATTATTGTACTCTATAAAGCACAACTCAAATTATATAGATTTATGCTATAATTTTTTAAAATTACATCCTGATCATTTTGAATTTAAAAAAAAAAAAAGGAGCTGAAAGACTGGAGTTTTTAAATCCCTGTTTTGCAGTAACTCTATATAAGAGCCAGGTCACCTACCTTCTGTGTGGGTCTCAATATTATCACCCTGTGACTAAATTAGATAAACTTTGTTTCCTTCCACAGGAAAATTCTAAGATTCAGTAAAATAAATAGCTACTTGAAAAGTATTTAATTAAATGATTCTCTTCAACACCTATTAAAAATATTTCATATCTAATATTACAGTTCTAGTGCTAAAAGAGGTAGAAATGAAATTAATTCCAATTTTACCGCAGCTACTATCATTCCACCTCTGTTAACTTATAAAGCATATAGACTCCAACTCTCTTAACTTATAAAGCATAGAGAATTGGTTTTTTCCCATTTCCTTTGGTTGTATTGCATAAGGGGAATGAAAACAATGAGTCATAACAATAACCTGACTATAAATTTGAACTGAAGCTGGAATTATTTTTCACCAACATTTAAAAATTTATCATCTAATGTCAGAAGTGGACATGTTGACCCAAAAGAAAGACGATAAACCTTAGATGATGCTTTAAAGAAGTAAGCATTCCATTTTGTTTTTTACCACAAGATGGAGATAAAGAAGATGAATTTCTAATCCTCAAAAAAAAAAAAAAGGGTTTATTTTAAAATCAAATATTTAAAACTATCTGCAGTCTATATATCTAAATAGGCTATATAAAATAACTACTCAAAAAATAAGTTTTAAAGAAAAGCAAGTCACATGCAATCACACCAAATTGCTGAGATTTACAAAATGTTCTTTTTAAATAAAAAGAAGGGTAAAATGAGGATAGATACTCATTTTTGATGTCTACCATATAAGGAAACAGAACAAGAACTTCCAATGTTATGTATATTACAGAATTGAGAAAATTGGCTCTCTAACCATTTAGATGTTAGGATTTAAATATTGTAACTATGTTTTGTCAATTTGACATTTTTAACAAAAATAAAAATTAATTAATTTTTTCTTAAAGAAACTGAGCTTTGAATAGTCAGACTTCAATTGATACTTCAGTTTAACATTTTTTTAAAGACTAATTCTTTGAGTATTGTCCATAATCATAACAAAAAAATTAAGCTATTTCTACATAGGGTTACAAACATTTTCCCATTTAAATTGTTATGTGAAATTTTCACATCCTTCAGGAAAAAAAATCCTCATTACAGAAAGATTTTAAAAAACATCTAAGTGTTCCTTATTTGATATATAAATACATTTAAGTATCCGAATTATTACCTGGATCACAAAGGTAAAATAGCTACCTTTTCCTATCGATTATAACAAAAGTCAGGATTGAAAATACATTTCTCAGAAATAAAAAAAAGAATTGTTCTTTTTTACCAAAACAGAAATGTCTTAATTATGCAATGACAGAGCTGTAATTATGCAGCAGAAACAAACAGATCTCAGACAATGAGAGCTACAAGTTGTAGCAGGGAGTTAACAGCAAAAACTTTCAAAGTAGATAAGAATTTGATTCAAATAAGGGTGCGATGAAAGTGACAAGGCAAAAAATAAAAATCTCTTTAATTACAATTACTTGCATTGGCCCGATGCTTAAAACACAATTAAGTCACTTAAGGGAGGCTGTCACTGGGTTTTTGGGGGAAGGAATATAACTGCTAAGTGAAACTGAAGAGATGGAAAAGATTAGAGTTGGAAATGATGGAAATGTACTTAGAAAATTCTTAAAAATGAGATGACTGGGTCTGGAAGGAAGGTATACATGAAGCTGATAAAAAAGTAAAAGTAAGCTCAGAATTACCCACATTCTACTATTGAAAGGGTATGAGTATGTATATATGGGGGTGCTTGCATGCTTGTTCAATAAACACATTCTCAAAGATCATAGTTTTATCTGGCAAAGTTCTCTTGAGCTCATCTTTCTACTTGGAACATTTTTTCTTTATGTGTTGTGCTAAAACAGAACCCTAGAGGGCAACTAAGCATCAATTTCCACTTCAATAAATCTGCTGGTTTCTGAACTCCGGGTTGAGACATTTTCTTTAAAACAAGAGCTAGGTTAACTGTTTTATTATTGTTGTTTTTGATTTGTTCATCATAGACATGTAAAATTAATTCATAAAAATTTTAAGTCTTAGAAAATAAGGAAATAAATAGATGTCAAATTGGGTTCTCTTTCTCTCACACACGTATGTAATTTTCAGTAGGAATTCTGTTGTACACAGAATGGCATATATAACGATTTGTTAAAACATTTTCTCTAATTTTACACTCATCTGACATCAAAATTTACTAGGTCTAATAGCAATTAGCCAAAGAAAAATCCAGAATGGGAGTTGGAAAAAAAAAAATCGCAACTCCCATAAGTCAAAGCCGCACCATATCAACTCAATTTCTCATTTCAGTCAGAATTACTAACAAACAGGGGAGCCCATGCAGAAAAGGAGCTTGTGTGTAGATGTAGAGGTATATGCATGTGGAGGGGGTGCGGGAGAAAGTGCAATTGGTCGCTTTGTTTCTGTGGTACCTTGACAACCCACCAGTCACATCATACTACTTGGTGACATCTGACAATCAGACCAACCATATTCCTGAAACTCAAGAGTTGCTGCTATATATGAGTGTTTAAAACAAGTATATTGTTTATTAATGGAATATATATTTTGCAAGGAACTGTGGTTGGATGACACAAAACGATGGTATTAATTATTGAGCCATCTTTCCCCCCCCCTTCTAAAAACAGTGATTTCAGCAGATTACATCTGATATCTGAAGGCCAGCTTAGCTTATTATACATGGAACAGTTCATTATAAGCTTAACTACAGTGGAATAAACTTCCTGTCCAAGGCATTTCTGGAAGATCATATTTACTATAATTATTGCTGCTGCTGCTTTAACTACTATTACTACAACCACTAGTAAGAACAACAGCATTTATAAAGCACTTCATGGTCTGCAAAGTGCTTTCTATTTTATTTTGTTTGCCATTAAGTTCTTTAGTAAAAATGTGTGTCTTTTGTGTCCTCAGCCTAGCACAGTAAATACTTTAATACATCTCTGATCAACTAAATTGAATCCAATTATCTACCAGAATGTAAAAAGGCTGTGGTTTGGGTCAGGGAAATAACCAAAATAAAAAAAAAAAAATTACCTATGCTTGAAATTACTGAAGAATAAACAGTCAACTATCAAATATCAATAAAGAAATGTACTTTGTGGATTATCTGGAACAAACTTTTTTTCTGTCCAAATACATGTAAAGACAGTTTTCAATATTCATTTTATTTTAAATTTTTCTCTTTCCCTCCCTTTCCTCCTCCCTCCCCAAGACAGCAAGCAATCTGATATAGGTTAAATTAAAAAGCAATCCTTTTAAACCCATTTCCATTATTTGTCATGTTGTTCAAGAAGAATCAGACCAAAAGGGAAACAAATAGCAAGAAAGAAGAAAACAAACAAAAAGGTAAAAATACTACGCTTTGATCCATATTCAGTCTCTATAGTTGTCTCTCCAAGCAGATGGCATTTTCTTTCCCAAATCTTATTGAAATTGCATTGAATCACGACATTGTTGAGAAGAGCCAAGACCATCCCAATTAATCATCTTGTTACTGGGTACAATGTTCTCTTGGTTCTAACTCAGCATCAGTCCATGTAAGGACTTTTCTAAAATCAGCCTGCTCATCATTTCTTATAGAACATTTAACATTCCATTACCTTTGTATACTCTAACTTATTCAACTGTTCCCAATTGATGGGCACCTACTCAATTTCCACTTCCCTGAACACTATAAAAAGACTTGTTAGAAATATTTTTGCACATATGGATCCTTTTCCCTTTTTTATTAGCTCTTTGGGATACAGACCCAAAGAAGTGAGACTGTTGGATCAAAGGGTATATACAGTTTTTAGCCCTTTGGACAATATGGAACAAACCTTGAAGCAGCTAAAATATTGAATGAGCAGGTCCTGTGAACAACACAAGTGTCTTCAAGGAATTTACAATCCAAGTCACTGGACAGTCTTCCAGAGGGAAACAACAATCCGATGGAGAAGGCTAAATGCCAAATGGGAAGAACAGAGGATGCTCTGGAGCTCTCAGATCACCAATGACTCAGTCAACAAATCTTAGCAAGTTGTTTATGGCCCATTTATGCATCATCACATTGCTGCTAAAGGACAGAGGACAATTTTTAATCCAGACTCTCCTGATTCTTGAGTGCATTACTTTTTGCATCTTGACAATCCTATAAATCTATATATCTGTTTAAAATCATGTTGGTGTTTCCTAATCACTATAAGAAGTTTTTAAATCTTTAAAAGTTCAACTCTTATAAGGCAACCTCCAGGACTTCAAGGATTCTTTTCTTTGTACAATCAAACCTCATTTGGACATTGTAAAACAACGGGACCAAATACACAGTTACTTCCATGCCACATGTATTTAATGTTTACCAAACTGAACAAGTGAATAAGGGCCCAAGGTGTAAAGCAATCCACGTAAATAAGGGATGGTTCATGCTCCAGATTCACGCAGGGATACCTTGCATAAAACTGGATTCTTAAGTCCCTCAATTTAACTTCATCTTTCTCCCTGGGCCCAGCATAGCCGCTGCATAGAGCAGATATTTAGTGTTTGCTGAGTAATGACAAACAAACTCCTAGATCTTTAATGCCTCTCATTGTTGCACAAAGGCTTATCAAGGAAAATATGGGCTGTTAACATAAGTCTCTTGTGAACAGTTTTTCAAAAGGTCATCAAGTACTCAAATTTCCTACTTCATTAAAGATCCCTATCAAATCCCTCCCCAAAAATATTTTTTCAATTCTGTTACATCAAGACGTTGCTTTGTTTAATTTATTCAAAGTACAAAAATAAGGCAAATGTTACAAAGAGCAGAATCTTGTATGGAAATTCCAACACAGTATCATATTGATAGACTCTCATTAGGTTAAAACATTTAATGAACACTTACAGTGGTCCCCACACAGTGGTAAGTGAGGATATAAATACAAATGAGCAAGATAATTCTGGCACTAAAGTTTACATTTTTTAAAAAAGGGTCTGAACTGGAGATACCACTACACACCTGTCAGATTGGCTAAGATGACAGGAAAAAATAATGATGAATGTTGGAGGGGATGCGGGAAAACTGGGACACTGATGCATTGTTGGTGGAACTGTGAACGAATCCAACCATTCTGGAGAGCAATCTGGAATTATGCCCAAAAAGTTACCAAATTGTGTATACCTTTTGATCCAGCAGTGTTTCTATTGGGCTTATATCCCAAAGAGATACTAAAGAAAGGAAAGGGACCGGTATGTGCTAAAATGTTTGTGGCAGCCCTGTTTGTAGTGGCTAGAAACTGGAAATTGAATGGATGCCCATCAATTGGGTAATGGCTGGGTAAATTGTGGTATATGAATGTTATGGAATATTATTGTTCTGTAAGAAATGACCAGCAGGATGAATACAGAGAGGACTGGCGAGACTTACATGAACTGATACTGAGTGAAATGAGCAGAACCAGGAGATCATTATATACCTTAACAACAATACTGTATGAGGATGTATTCTGATGGAAGTGGATTTCTTTGACAAAGACTCAGTTTCAATTGATAAATGATGGACAGAAGCAGCTACACCCAAAGAAAGAACACTGGGAAACGAATGTGAACCATTTGCATTTTTGTTTTTCTTTCCGAGTTGTTCTTTACCTTCTGAATCCAATTCTCCCTGTGCAACAAGAGAACTGCTCGGTTCTGCATACATATTGTATGTTGTATCTAGGATACAACATATTTAACATCTATAGGACTGCTTGCCATCTAGAGGAGGGGGTGGAGGGAGGGAGGGGAAAAATCGGAACAGAAGCGAGTACAAGGGATAATGTTGTAAAAAAAAAAAAAAAAATTACCCTGGCATGGATTTTGTCAATATAAAGTTATTATAAAATAAAATATTAATTAAAAAATAAAAAATAAAAAAAATTAAAAAATTAAAAAAGGGTCTGCTTGAACCAGGAGATCATTATATACCTCAACAACAATACTGTTTGAGGATGTATTCTGATGGAAGTGGATCTCTTCGATAAAGAGAGCTAATTCAGTTTCAATAGATCAAAAGATGGACAGAAGCAGCTACACTCAAAGAAAGAACACTGGGAAATGAATATAAACTGCATTTTTGTTTTTCTTCCCGGGTTATTTATACCTTCTGAATCTAATTCTCCCTGTGCGACAAGAAAACTGTTCGGTTCTGCACACATATATTGTATCTAGGATATACTGTAACCTATTTAACATGTATGGGACTGCTTGCCATCTGGGGGAGGGGGTGGAGGAAGGGAGGGGAAAAATTGGAACAGAAGTGAGTTCAAGGGATAATGCTGTAAAAAATTACCCTGGCATGGGTTCTATCAATAAAAAGTTATTTAATAAAAAAAAGGGTCTGCTTTTTATTTTTCAAGTAACAAGTTTGTTTTTGTTGATCTGTTCCTTTCACTATCCTTCCCCACTTCTATAGTAAATGTAAAAGAATTTTTTTTTAAATCCTTCAATACATAACTGCATGGTCCAGCAAAATAATTTTCTGCTCTATTTCCATATATGTGTATCTCTTTCTTCATTCTAAATTCATCACTTACTGTTTAGCAGTGACAGGTTTCATCTTCTTTTCTAATTAGGACTCAAAATCTTTCAAAGTTATTTTCCATCATTACTATATATACACTGTTCTTGTTCTCCTTTCACTCTGCCTCAATTCAGAGATCTTTTCACAATTTAAAAAAAAATTATATTTCTGAGAGTCATTTTAAATTTTAAGTTCCAAATTCTTTCCCTCTCTCCCATCCTCTCTCCTACCCACAAAATAGGCAAGTATACCAATTATACATGTGAAATCATGCAAAACGTTTCCATATTCAGTCATAAGTAAGGAAAAAAAGGAAGGAAGAAGAGGGACGGAAGGAAGAAAGGGAGGGAAAGAAGGAGGGAGGGAGGAAAAGAAAGACAAAGGAGAAGATGGGACAGGTGAGGGGAAAGAAAATTATGCTTCAATTTGCACTCAAGAGTTCTTCAATTCTCTCTGGAGGTAGGGATAGCATTTTTTCATCATGAATTGGAATTGTCTCGTCCCACTGTATGATCACAGTAGTTAAATCTTTCACAATTGATCATCTTTACAACTCTAGCATTATTGTGCTCAATGATGATCTAGTTCTAATTTTTCTTTACATCAATTCATATACGTCTTGCCATGTTTTTCTGAAACTGCCTCTTTTATAGCACAATGGTTGTATGTCACAATCTTATGTCACAAATTGTTCATCCATTCTCTAATAATGGACATCCCCTCGATTTCCAATTCTTTGCCAACACAAAAAGAGCTGCTTTAAATATTTTGGTACATATAAGTATTTTTTCTTTTTTTTCTTTTTTTTAAAATCTCTTTGGGATACAGATTTACTAGGGGTATTGCTGGAGCAAAAGGCATGCAGTTTTATAGCTCTTTAGTCACAGTTTCAAATCTTCTCCAGAATGGTTAAATCGGTTCACTACTCCACCAAAGGTTCATTACTATACCTATTTTTCCTAATCCCTTCCAGGAGTTGTCATTTCTGATAGGTATGAGGTATTTTGCTTTGCATTTCTCTCAGCAATAGTGATTTGGAACCTTTTCTATATATAGAACTACAGACAGCTTTCATTTTTTCTTCTGAAAACAGCCCATTCAAAACTTTTGGCCATTTGTCATTTAAGGAATAGCTTTTATTTTTATAAATTTGACTCAGTCTCTTTACATTAAAGAAATGAGGCCTTTATCAAAGAAACTTGCCGAAATTATTTTTATATTAATTCATTGTCTATGGAACCCTTTAGCAAAATGAAGTTTTCCTGATTATTATCTATATTTTTTGCTTTTGCTCTGAGATCATGATCCCCCCCCAACACACACACACACACACACACACACACACACACACAAGCCTTTTTTACTTCAGCTGAAGCATATCAACTTCTGTTCTAATCCTTTATTTTAACTCAAGGTGTCTTTCTGTTTCAAGTGTGTCTCTTAGAAATAGCATATTGTCACATTCTGGCTTCTAATCCATTCTGCTATCCACTTCCATTTTATGGGTGAGCTCATCCCCTTACATTCACAGTTATAATTACTATGTATATCTCTCCATCCCATTTTTTCCCCTGTTAATTCTTTTCTCTTTTCTTCCTGTCCCTCCTTAAACAATGACTTTGCTTCTAACCACTGCCTCCACCAATCTGCCCTTCATTTTATCATCCCTTCTTTCTCCTTTTCCCTTCTCTTCTTCTCTATTGCTTAAGATAGATTTCTATACACAACTGGGCGAGTGTGTTCTTCCCACTGAACCAAAAACCAATGAGAGTTTCAAGAAATGCCTGCTACCACCAACTCCTACTTTCCTCTCCACAGCAAAAGCTCTTCCTTGCAGGCCTCTTTTACGTGAGAAAAATTTCCCCCATTCTACTTCTCCCTTCCCTCTTCTCCTAGCACATCCCTCTCTCATTCTTTTAATTACTGGAGACCATTCCACCATCATCAACTCACACTCATGTCTTCCTATTTATGTAATTACTTTAATACTGACAATATTTTAGGATTTACATGCATCATCTTTCCATATAGAAATGTAAATAGTTTAACCTTGAGTCTTTTATGATTTCTTTTACATATTTAGCTCTTTTTGTTCCATCTGAGTTTTGTGTTTGAATGTCAAATTTTTGATTCTGCTCTAGTCTTTTCATCAGGAATACTTGAAAGTCTTCTATTTTGTTAAAGATCAATCCTCCTCCTCCCCCCCCCCCAACAATTATACTGTTTTCCTGATAGATTATTCTTGATTGTAATTCCAGCTCATTTGCTTTCTGGAATATCACATTCCCAATCGCCCTGCTACTTAAACATAGAAGCGGAATCTTATGTGATTCTGACTATGGCTCCACAAAATTTGAACTGTTTCTTTGTAGCTGCTTGTAACAAGTTCTCCTTGACCTAAAAGCTCTGGAATTTACCTATAATATTACTGGGTATGTTCATTTTGAGATCTTTCAGGAGATGATCAATGAATTATTTCCACTTCTATTTTACTCTCTGGAGCTAAGATATAATTTCTTGAAATAGGATATCTAGGTGCTCACACACACACACACACACACACACATACACACACACTCACACACACTCTCTCTCTCTCTCTTTCTCTCTCTCTCTGTCTCTCTCTTCCTCCCTTCCTTTCCTTCCTTCCTCCCTTTCCCTTTCCCTCTTCCCATAAGGCTTTCTGGCAAACAAATACTAATTCTTAAATTACCTCCCCTCAATCTATTTTTCCAGATCAGTTGTTTTACCAATGAGACAGTTCACACTTTCTTCTATTTTTTTCATTCTTTCAACTTTGCTTTATTTTTCTTGATGTCTTTTCCTCTTTTCTAATTCTAATTTTTAAGGAATTATTTTCTTCAGCGTGGATATACTTCTTTTTCCCATTTGGTCAATTTTGCTTTTTAGTTCTTTTCTTCAATAAATTTTTGTATCTTCTTTTCCATTGAATCTAATCCACTTTTTAAGTTCTTTTCTTCAGATATTTATGCCTCTTTTACCATTAGGTCAATTCTTTTTTTTTTTTTTTAAAAGATGTTACTTTCTTCACTATTTTTTGTACTTCATTTTCCAAGCTGTTAATGTTTTTCAAAATTCATTTGAATCACTTTCATTTCTTTTCCTAATTTTTCCTACACCATTCTTAATTTTTTAGCTCTTCCAAGAATTATTGTCGAAATTGGATCCAATTAGCATTTTTCTTTGAAGTTTTGGCTACAGCAGTTTTTATATCATGGCCATCTCCTGAGTTTGTGTCTTGATTTTCCCTGACACTCAATATCTTTTGATAGTCGATTTTGTTGTTGGTGTTTTCTTTTTTTCAACCTGTTTTTTTTTTTTTTTTTTTTTTACTTTGAACTTTATTTTAAAGTTGGGCTTTGCTCACTGGGGAGTAAGGTGAGAGGAGAGGAAATACTGTCCCAAGCTTCAGACTTGTTTGTGCTGCTGTTTTCAGAGCTAGTTCTGAGGGCCTACAGGGTTTCAGTCCATTCAAAGTGGTATGATCCAAGGAGAAGAGTCTTTATCTAGGAAGGACCCCTGTTCCCTGCAAGCACATTCGTGCTCCTCCTGACTCACAGACCAGGGCTCCTGTCCCTTTGTGAAGGACCACAAACACTCCTCCCCACCTTCGAGTGCAGATGGGGCTGGCCAGAGAGCTCCCAAAATGCCGTGGTCATGTGCATTCTGGAGACAGGTCTCTGCCCCAGAGCCCCCTACCAAGCTCCTCAATTTTCTTAAGCCAGAAAAATGTCTCATCTTGACCTGTGCTTGGCTCTGCCATTCCCAAATGTAAACTGAGGCATTATTCTAAAGTCTTTCAGAACGGAATATTGGGAGAACTCAGCTTGGCAGCTGCCTCTACTCTGTCATCTTGACTATAGCCTTAGTCTTCCCAATTTCCTCATTTCTTGTGGCACAATAATATTCCATTATATTCATATGCCACTTTTTGTTTAACCATTCCAATAGGATGCTTCTTTAATAAACAATTTATAGTTACCACAAATAAAACCAAAATACATTTTTGGGGGCATATGCATCCTTTTGCTCTTTCTTTTATTTCTTTGGGGCATGATAGTATCAAAGGATTTGAACAGTTCAGTAATTTTCTGGGCATTGTTCTAAAGTGCACTCCAGAATGACTAGATCAATCCACAGTTCCACAAATACTCCACAAGTGTATTTATTTTTCCATAGCCCTTTCAATGTCCTTTTCTCTCTTTCATCTTTGCCAGTCTGATAGCTATTAAAGTGTTTTATTCTGTGTGTTTGTTCAAAGGTGTTTTATTTTGTATTCCTCTAATTAATAGGGATTTTTTAGCATTTTTATATGGTTATTGACAGCTTGGTTTTCTTTTTTAGAATATCCTTTGACCATCTATTAGAGAATGTCTCTTACATAAATTTAAATCATTTCCTCACGTATTTTGACAATGAAAATTTTATCAAAGAAACTCATTGGAAAGTCATTCCACTCTCCCAATTGAAAGTTCAATTTCTTTTTTCTGGTATTGTTATTTATTTATTTATTTATTTTTAATTTTTAATAGCTTTTTTACTTACAAGTTATATGCATGGGTAATTTTACAACATTGACAACTGCCAACCTTTTGTTCCATTTTTTCCCCTCCTCCCCCCCACCTCCTCTCCTAGATGGCAAGATGACCAATACATGTTAAATATATTCAAGTATAAATTAAATACAAAATAAGTATACATGTTTAAACCGTTATTTTGCTGTACAAAAAGAATCGGACTCTGAAATATTGTACAATTAGCCTGTGAAGGAAATCAAAAAATGCAAGTGTGCAAAAATATAGGGATTGGGTATTCAATGTAATGGCTCTTAGTCATCTCCCAGAGTTCTTTTGCTGGGTATAGTTGATTCAGTTCATTACTGCTCCATTAGAATTGATTTGGTTCATCTCATTGCTGAAGTTGGCTCCATCAGAATTGATCATCATATAGTCTTATTGTTGAAGTATATAATGATCTCCTGGTCCTGCTCATTTCACTCAGCATCAGTTCGTGTAAGTCTCTCCAGGCCTTTTTGAAATCATCCTATTGGTCATTTCTTACTGAACAATAATCTTCCATAATATTCATATAACACAATTTCTTCAGCCATTCTCCAATTGATGGGCATCCACTCAGTTTCCAGTTTCTGGTCACTACAAACAGGGCTGCCATAAACATTTTGGCACATACAGGTCCCTTTCCCTTCTTTAAGATTTCTTTGAGATATAAGCCAGTAGAAACACTGCTGGATCAAAGGGTATGCACAGTTTGATAACTTTTTGAGCATAGTTCCAGATTGCTCTCCAGAATGGCTGGATGTGTTCACAATTCCACCAACAATGTATCAGTGTCCCTGTTTTCCCATATCCCCTCCAACATTCCACATTATCTTTCCCTGAGATTCTAGCCAATCTGATAGGTGTGTAGTGGTATCTCAGAGTTGTCTTAATTTGCATTGATGAAATTGTTTATAACTTGTTTTTTGGCCCATAAATTCTTGATAATTATTCTGTTTAATCTCTAATTACTTTTTAGCTCTGTATGGACCTTTCATTAAGTAAAATTTATTATACTATGGTCAGTAAATAAAGAGTTTAGTATTTTTTTTCCTTTTTGAGAAATCTTTATGCCATAAAGCCTATTCAATTTTTATAAAACTATCATGAACAACTGAAAAGAATATAAGTTCCTTTCTACTTCCAATGCCAGAAATCTAGCATCACTAATTTTTCTACAAGTTCTATTCAGATCATTAATTTCTTTCTTGCTTATTCATTTTATTAGATTCACTTCACTCTAAAAGGGGTAGTTTTATTGTTTTTCCATCCAATTTGAATAACTTCTTTAAGTATTTAGGTGTTACATTGTTAAATGCATACATATTAAGTATGACTATTGATTCATTAGCTTTAAACAAAATTATCTATATTTTCTATGACCTTATCTGAAATCATGATTACTACCCCTGCTTTTTTGAGTTCAACTTAAGTATAACAGGCTTCATTTTAACTCTACTTGAAACTTTGGGTTTTAAATGTATTTCTTATAAAGAACATGCATTCTGTTACTTCTTCTGTTTTATAGGTTAATTTATCCCATTCACATTCATAGTTATGATTGTTAACTGTTTATTTCCTCCATCCTAACTTGTTATACTTTTCCCTCTCATTTTCCCCACCTCGTTAAGAAATAAGATTGCAAAAGAGAAGTTTAAATGATACTAATGAACCAAAAAATGAAACAGCCTGTTTCTTTTCTGTTGAAGCTCTTTTCTTTACCTATCCCTGCCATAGATTTTTGTTTTCTTCTTTTCTTTTAAGTTTTCTTTTCACATCCCTCCTTACAAAATGCTAATTTGTTTTACTTTTGACTATTCCCTTACTTATTCTTCCTTTTCAGGCTTTGCATGATCCCTCCCTTGCCCCAGGAGTTCATATTCTAATGGTAGAAGATAAGAAAGAAAGAGCAACTAATCAGGAAGTGGGAAAGTAGAAGGTACCCACAGACTATGTAATTTGGAATTACGACCTGTTGGCCTAACTGAGCAAAATTAAGTGAAAGCTCATCTATTAGTGCCCAGAGTCTCAGAGAAAGTATCCAAAATTCTAATAGGGGGAAAATGAGAATACCTGCAATGCAGAAAGCATTGATTTAGAAATAACCAGGAAGTGACATTTCTGTATTACCCTCTATTTAACTGACTGATATTATAAAAAGGTTACATGACAATGTTCATTTTCCACTTATATCCTACCACCTGTCTTCTGGGAGGAGGTTGGAAGGTTTTTCTATCAAATTTCTATCGTTGATCATTAATCAAATAACAAATATTTATGAAATTTGTGTCACAATTTGTCCAGCTTTTCCCTGACATTATGAGTAAATGCTTTATTCCAGTTTTCTACTACAACAGAAAGTAACGCTATGAATATCTGTGTATATATTGAAACTTTTCCTATATCTTTTATATCCCAAGTTGCATGCCCAGTGGAGATATCATAGGATCACAGTTATGCACAGTTTAGTGACTGATTTAGCTTGGTTATCATATAATTGACTTATGACTTCATCTGTGTGGGTACTCATTCCCTAACATAAAGACAACTTGCTGCTCTAAAACATAATAGGTGATCTTCAGGAGTTCTCATAGTCAAAAAATTCACTTTCCCATAGCTAATATATTAACATATCTAATTCTACCAATACACTAAGTGACCGTACACCGTAGTACATGTTAAAGATACAAAGACAAAATCTCTATCCTCAAAAATACCCTAAAATGGTTTCCATGGGATTAAATATTTGAAAGTGTAACACTACATATTGAGTAGAAGACTAGGTTCATTCAGGATGATTCAAATCCTCCATCTGACAGACTGGCTGAATGACAGGAGAAATTACTCTATCTCTCAGTACCTTCAATAAACTTTCTAAGACCAAAACAGCAAATCAGCATCAATGCAGAGTTTTCCTCACTGGAAGTTCCCTACCCCAAGATCTCAAGTTAAATCCAATATATGAATAAGCAAGATATCTATGGTCATTTCCATATAAAGAATATGTAGACTTTGTAAGAAACATAATTACCTATGATAACAATGTTTCCCTGGGGAAAATAATTTAGATTTGAGTAGAAACCATATGGAACTGGCAGTGTCATTTATTACATGAGGACTGCTTAAATAAATAATCCTTGAATGATTTAGACCACTGCTTCTTCCCTCCATTAGTGCAGATAATTCAGAGTAGGCTGTAATTAAAATTTCCATGCATGTGGAAATGGAAGTGACTGCAGTCTAAGAGAGAAACCATACAATCAAAATAGATGTTTTGATTTCTTTGGGTATGATATAGATTTAGATTACTTGAGCATAATTTATCAAGTTACTAAATTTTTAAAAAGTCAGCTATTTGGTGAATTTGCCTAAGAAGAAATAAGATTTATTTTAAAGCTCTAAGAACTTCCTGACATAGCACAGATTAGATTTAAAATGTTTTAAAAGGTCACAAAATAATTGTCTAAAATTAAAAATAAATGACTTACTAATTTATTGCTTAAGAATATAATTCTGTCATAGCTTGAAGAGACATCATCATTTCCAGTCATATGCAGGGATCTGACAGTTTTCATAAATGCTGGGAGGAGAATGCCAAACAAGGTAAAATTTCTGAGATAAGGGTATCCCTTTAGCTCTGGAAAAACACATTCTTGTCTGTCAATGTTAATGAGCCTTTAGTAAAAACAGCAAAAACAACTAGGAAAATAACATCAAGTCTACTGTTATCACACTAATCTTTCTTAAATGCCATTTTCACTTTGCCATTCCCTTACTCAATCCCACTTCTTACAGTTTCATATCTAAACAGTCAGTCAATGATGGGGATGAAAAGAAAGGCAAAAACAGAATCTCTGTATACATGTAGTTCACATTCCAATGGAACACAAAATACACCATCAGCCACGTCCATACAAAACATACACAACATAAATGGGAGAATATTTTAAAGGGAAGGTACTAGAAGTAGGGAAAATTAACAATAGCACTGAATCTGGAATAAAGGCAAAAGGCAGAAGTGGGGAAGGAAGAGTATTCCAGAGATGGGGGGCAGTCGGTAGAAAAGGGTGGGGGCAGCAAATGAGTATCTTGTTCTCAAACAGCAAGAAGGCTGGTGTTGCTGGACTGTAGCCTATTGGAAGAAGCTAAACTAGAAAGGCAGTACTTGTCAAGAGATTTAAAGACTATACAGCATTTCATACTTGAAAACAAGGACACAGCTGGACTAGGCCTTGGGTCCAGTGATGGGCTTTTAGAAGGAGCACAGCATCCTATAGAACATCTGTAGGAATCCCCATCACATGTGACACACATGATGGCATCCATGAAGAGACATTTCCAGAAAGGTGCTCACCATCAGTAATATCCCACCTTCATACATTCGTTATCTACTTCCTTTGTGTGTTCTTGCTTACATACTGTCTTCCTGATTAAAATATGAGATGCCTGAGGGTGGGAGCCATTTTTTGTCTCTCTGTATCCTTAGCACAGTGCCTAAGTCTAATAAGTGCTTGTTGACCCACATAACGCTGACTGGCCAGATGATGCCAGAGTAGCAGAAACCTTAGATTGGAGGGGACTCACCTGAAACACAAGAGATGGGACACCAACCCACAGAAAGTCAGGGAGCAGCTCTACAGTTGAGTTTTTAGGGGGAAAATCCTGGTGCTGACAGATGAGGGTGACAACATATTATCTACATCTGCTTCTTCATAGACTGAGAAAGCTCCAAGACTTACTGTCCTAAGTTTTAGAGAACCCATATTCCACATGTGGGGACTGCCATAGCTCTGATTTACAGAATTACTCCTAAGCTTGCTTTTCCCTTGGGACCCTTACAGCCTTGGACCTCTTCTTAGAGATCTTTTTCCACAAGGACCAAGCGGAGGGAAGTCTTTGGCAGGGAAGAAGTGGTGGAGAGGTTAACAATCACAGGCTTTGGGAGCCATAAACTCTTTGGAGCAGCCACTCATTACAATGTTTGGCAAAGGGTCACTTTCCTGTTATTGGGTCCTAGTTGCTACTGAAGAGAGCCATATGATTACCTTTCACTCAGAGTGACCTTCATGAGTTGGATAATGCAAGAGGGATGCTCTAACAAGATTGGCAGAATAGAAAATGCTTCCAATGACAAATGGAAGTAGTATTTCTGAAATCATCACAAATGCTGAAGGCTGACCTCAACTCTAATGCTTTTCTACCTCCACTTGCCCAGTGGAGCCCCTGTAAGGAAATAGCTCTTGAAGAATGCTGTCTCACCTTGCATAGTTTGAGTAATGATCCTGCATATCATAAGAAATGTAAGCATAATTACACTTCTGCAAGTATTCACTCAATTATTAAGTTAATATGGGGAAATACTCCAAGAAATAGGGGCTCTGACAAATCTTCCCAGTGAGGACAGTTGCATGAACATAACTGGCCTGTAAGAGAGCCTTGAAGGATGGAACTGACAAAATTCACGATCGGGTTAAACAGTCTGAGGTCTGGAGAGAATATAACTCAACAAAGCTCTCCCTCTGGTCCTGGAAGAATGGACGAACCTGGTTTTCACTTTCTACAGGATGCAGTTGTTGACAAGACATGTCTGGCTTCAAACTTTCAATAGCTATGAGACTCTGAACAAGTCATTTCACCTCTATCTGCTTCAATTTCCTCCTCTATAAAATGGACTTTCCTTCCAGAGCTGTCAGGAGTCTCACGTGAAACCATAATCATAAAGCACTTAGCACAATGCCTGTCATATGGTGATGCTCCGTAAATGTTGGCTATCATCATCAGGCTTATCCTGCTTATCAGGCTTGGGCATCCTACCTTCTGAAGGTTCTTTCTTTGTGAAGTCAGCGCTCCCCCAAGAAGGGTGAATGCTCTTTATCTAATTTCCTGATCTCTACCTTTCAGAAGGACTTGCCTGACCAAGGTAGACTTCTGTTAAGCAGAAGCTCAATGGAGTTTCTCCAAGTTTCCTTACTTCACTTTCTATATGAAGTCAACCATACTTCAAAGTTTTCTCCATCATCAGAAAGACCTGTACAATCTAGGGAAATGGCATAATTTCCCATTAATTGACATGCCTTTTCTAAAAAATAGTTTGAATAACCTTTCTGGTCCTATTATCTTTTTCCCCTTCCTCTTCATTTTTTTGACTTCAGGCAACTTTGATCTTTGATCTAACAAATTACTAGTCTGTCTGTATAGACAGCTAATTTTCAAGAAAGCCACCCATGTCAGTAATAAATTATTTTGTAACATTTGGGTTATGACCCACTTTTTCAACATTTTATACCAATCTTTGCACTGAAGTGAATAAGTACCTACAGATATTAAGTTCTTTGTAACATAATGGTGCAAAAGCTGTAATTGTTTCATGGTGATCTTCATAAATATTCATTATGGGCACTGCTATTATGAGATGACGAAAATGTCCTATGAAATATTCCTTTATTGGCTTTGGCTATATGATACAACTAATTCCACTAACTTTTTTATTTACTTCTCCAAAAAGAACATGTAAGCCATCTTTCCATCTAGTTGTAGCTTCTTTTGGTCTTCTGATTTCAATTATGCCAACATTAGATATGATTAAATTACTTCAGTGTTAAAACTACTGTTTGCTAGGCAAAAATGGCCTATTTAGAACAGCAATAATAAAGTCCATGTTTAAAAACCATTTAAAAATTGATTTCTATCATCTTATGACCCTTTTTATAAATCTCTGCATAAGAAAAAGAGGCCACATAGGACTCACGAGACATTTTAGATCTGTCTTTGCTTCATGGACTTTGCCAAGACCAAAAAAATTTCTCAAATGACAATCTTATTGGTAATGAACCTCCCTGTATCTGGATACAAAGGTACTTCAATCCAATGAAGACCTTCAAAGAGCTTCAATCCAATGAAGACCACCAGATTCTTTCTAGCATAGTACCATTTGCCAGTGACTGCACTCTCCTAACATATCCCTCTAGAAGTCAGGGTCACCTCCACACTATTTGTATGAGAGGGAGACTTTATAGAAAAAAACACTAAACTAAACTAAAACTGTTAGAGCAAATTTCTAATGAAATTTCTACAGATTAAAAATTTTCCCTTTCAACCATTTTCTTCATTAAAACACTTTACTACAGGGGAAAAAAGGAGACTGAAAATGTGCTTAAAGTTAAATGACGAGTAGGACCAGGATTCTTGATGAAGTTCCTAATTTGGTACTTGGCCTTCTTGGCCAGGATAATTTCACAAATGAAATGAAAACTTAGTTTCCAATAGAAAATATAAAAAGAAAACTTAACTTTCTCTAAACAGAAAAAAAAAATTGATCATTGCCCAAAATAATTCACCTCCTCATAATATTTCAACATAGTTTTCAAAATATCAGAAGGCCAAAATGGTTTAGTTATCACCAGATTATTTCTCCTTATAGTATAAATATGGCAAAAGTTTCTTTCTTTCACATTAATGTAAAACACATTTATGCTATGTATTTCTCAGGATGCCAGTTATGTGAAACTGAAAAGTAGTTTCAATAGTGATTTTAGCCATACACCTAAAAAGTGATTTAAGTAATGTTTCATAGAGTCACTGTATAGTTACTTACCTATTGATAAAGACTAACTTCAATTTATTAAAATAAGATAGCTGATATGTACAACTCAAACCCAATCTGTCACCTATGGGTATTAAAAACCAATAGGGTATAGATAATTAAAATATGATAGAAGACAGCAAAAAAAAAAAATTACAAGGAAAATTAGTGCTAGTAGGAATATGGCAACCTGGCTGAAATTGATATTCATTAGGGTACTCTTCACATGAATAGAGAGCATTTGGACTCTGTGGTCTTTATCAGAGTCCCAGCTGGTAATGGTTGAAGGTTAATGCCTTACCCCATTCTGTTCAATTTTCTATCCTAATTAGCCCTCCAAATCTATAGCTGTGAGCACCAAGTGTCTGTGCTCAAAAGAAACTAATTAATGCTAGCAAATTAGATCAAGTCCAAAGATCCAACAGCCAAACTCTTAGTTAAATGCTCCTTGTTAATAGGAAGTGTAGCTGTCAATAACTGCTGTTGGTGACTATAATGAGGCGTCTTTCTTTCATTGAAAGTGATTTCATTTCTCTTTGTCCCTTTAAAAGCTGTTCCATTCCCTTCAAAAACCAAAGTTGCAATGGTAGAGCTCCCAGTCTGACCCAGTTCTTGTGATCAGCTGGGCTGAAATGATAAGAAAAATCAACCAGGAAAGATTTCTGTGTCTTAGGTGTTAGGCAGGCAATCAGATACTTATTAAAATTTCCATGTCTTTATTCAAAAACAATACAATTAGCAAGTTTGTTGTCTTTATATAAGGTCCCAGAACTATTTAATGGAATAAGAGCTACAAACACAAGAAACAATGAAGAAAAACATCTTCTAATGCAAACATGTGGATCACTGTTCTTTCTGACCAGCTGTAGCAATAGGCAAGAAGGTTAATTCTTAACCCACAGGCTGAGAGGAAAAAGTTTAGCATTCTTACTAATACATAGATACAAATCATCCAATCTCACATAAAATATGAATTATATACCATATGGCCTGGAAAATCAGTGATCTATTATCAACAAAAAATATTAGAAAACAATAGGCTCAGTTTAAGTTATAACTCTAATGAAGATAACAAATATACAGAAATGGAACTCAAAAGCAGCCAGTCATCAAAAGCCAAAAAATGTTCTATAAAAAATATCGTCCATAGTAGACTATTTTACTTTGATTATGACAATGGAGGATAAAGATTTTTCCTTTCTCTTTAACCTTACTTAGCTCTAGTTTTATAATTGCACTAAAGGGCAAAAGCAATATAATTTTTTTTCTTTTTTTAATCAGAAAAAAAATCCATTAAACTTCCACCCTCCTGTAGAAGGCATCACGAATCTAATTCACAATCTAAGAAATCAATGGAAGGTCGGTGTCTCTCTCTCTGTCTGTCTCTCTCTCTCTCTCTCTCTCTCACACACACACACACACAATCACAGTTCCATTTTAAGCTAATACTACTTTCTCCTTTGAGGGTCATATATCAAACATTACTCATGAACCCTTCTGCAAATTCTGTAAATTAAAAACTTAAATTTAAATGACAAGTTTTGATTGGGTTATAAGACAACTTTACCAGGGAAAGGGAGCTCATTTCAGAACTTCTAAGATGATCTATTTTCCCTTATGTCCCAGATCACCTGAAGCTCAGAAGCATCCCAGCCAGAAGCAGGTGGAAGATAACTCCACGAGAGTACCACCATGACACCTGTCGGTGCCAGCTGGGCTTGGAAGGCTTGTCTGCAGGGGCCAAGGGGTTAATCTTTCCCAACACCTGGAGGGTGTTTGCTCTGATTAGCAGAGCTGGGCCATTTCTGTTCCTGGGAGAGAAAGAACCGCACCGAAGCGCACCCATCAGCTTAAATTACTCAGGACTTCACCCTTATTCGTACCCATTTTTTTCTGATAAGAACAGGTCATAATAAGCCACTTAATTCGCCGTAAAGCAGTGTTGCTTTGAAACGTCTATACGCATTTACACAACCGTCACCAGGACAAGTCCAAGCTATGGCGCCGCTCTCCCTTCCCAGGGCCTGGTCTGTCAGGTACAAAGGTCATTCTCAAGAGCAGGCGGCTCCCAAGGGACAGAAACGTTCCCAGTGACAGAGCCTTGGGGAGCAAATGCCCGCTCCGGAGAGCCCGGCTGACATCGGCCAGGCTCCACCAGAGAGAAGCCCATCCTCTTCACTAACAATCACAGGGGCCCGCAGGAGAGGCGGGGGGAGAACAGCAACTGGGGGCAGCCAGAGTTTTTGTCACATAACTCTTAGGTTTTTAGTTCATTTTAAAGAGATTCTTCAGCAGCAGCAGCAAATGGCAGTTTGAACTGCCCACTCACTGTTTTACAACTAACAATAAAAAGGACTCATTTCATATTTTCCATTCAAGTGCATAGTTTATATTCTCCAATGAAATGTTAAACAATAGACAGTTAAAAGAATTTCATGTCAGAATAATCTGCCTAGAAAAAAATTAAACTATAGTACCTGCCCCAATCAATCCTCCACTCAGCAATCAAACTGATTTTCCCAAAGCATGGGTAAGTCTTTTCTCTCCAGGATACAATATTCCTCTGATTAGCTTTAAAAGCCCTTCATCATCAGATCCTGCCCCATCCCCTCTTTCCAGTGTTCTTATATCTCATTCCCTTGGAAGAAGACCTTCTTATCTTCCCCTTCCATGCATTTTCACCGCCAGTGCCTCATGCCTGGAATTCTGTCCCTCCTCCTTTCCACCTCCTAATTTCCCTGAATTCCTTCAAATCTTGGGCTTATATACCAAAAAGATCATAAAAAGAGGGAAAGGGACCCTCATGTGTAAAAATGTTTGTGGCAGCCCTTTTTGTAGTGGATAGAAACTAGAAACTGAGTGGACGCCCATCAGTTGAAGAATGACTGAATAGGTTATGGTATATGAAGGTTATGGAATATTATTGTTCTGTAAGAAACGACCAGTAGTATGACTTCAGAGAGGTCTGGAGAGTTATATGAACTGATGCTGAGTGAAATGACCAGGAGATCATTGTACATGGCAACAGAAAGATTATGTGATGATCAACTGTAATGGACATGGCTCTTTTCAACAATGACATGATTCAGGCCAGTTCCAATAGACTTATGATGGAAAGATCCATCTGCATCCAGAGAGAGGACTGTAGGGACTAAGTGTGAATCACAACACACTATTTTCACCTTTTTGGCTGTTGTTTGCTTGCCTTTGTTTGTTTTTCATTCTTTTCCCCCTTTTTGATCTTTCTTGGGCAGCATGATGTTTGTGGAAATTGTATAGAGGAGTTGCACTTGTTTAACATATATTGGATTACTTGCTATCTAGGGCAAAGGAATGGAGGAAGGGAGGGAGAAAAATTGGAACAAGATTTTGCAAGAGTAAATGTTGAAAACTATCTTGGCATGTATTTTTTTTATTAAAGCTTTTTATTTTCAAAATATATGCACGGATAATTTTTCAACACTGATCCTTGTACAACCTTGTATTCTAAATTTTCCCCTCCTTCCTCCCACCCTCTCCCGAAAATGACAAGTAATCTAATATATATTAAACACATAAAAATATGCTAAATCTAATATATGTATACATAGTTACATAATTATCTTGCTGCACAAGAAAAATTGGATCAAAAGGAAAAAAATGAGAAAGAAAACAAAATGCAAGTAAATAACAAAAAGTGAGAATGTTATATTGTGATCCACACTCAGTTTCCACAGTCCTCTCTCTGGGTGTAGATGGCTCTCTTTATCACAAGATTACTGGGACTGGTCTAAATCATTTCATTATTAGGAAGAATCATGTTCATCAGAATTGGTCTTTGTGTAATCTTGTTGACATGTATAATGATCTCCTGGTTCTGCTCATTTCACTCAGCATTAGTTCACGTAAGTCTCTTCAGGCCTTTCTGAAATTATCCTTTTGGTTGTTTTTTGTAGAACAATAATATTCTAAAACATTCATATACCACGATTTACCCAGCTATTCTCCAATTGATGGCATGTACTCATTTTCCAGTTTCTGGCCACTACAAAGAGGGTTGCCACAAACATTTTTGCACAAGTCGGTCCCTTTCCCTCCTTTATGATCTCTTTGGGATATAAGTCCAGTAGTAACACTGCTGGATCAAAGGGGATGCACAGTTTGATGACTTTTTGAGCACAGTTCCAAATTGCTCTCCAGAATGCCTGGATGCATTCACAGTTCTACCAATAATATATTAGTCTTTGCATGTATTTTGAAAACAAAAAGCTATTAATTTTTTTTTTAAAGGACAAAAAAAAAAAAAAACCCTAACAGAAAAGTGAAAATACTTAGCCTCTCTAGTTAAAATCTCAACAAATTCTATCACACATTCACTTTTTAAAGAACTATTTTTACTACATAGTTTTAGAGTTTTAGAGAATATAAATTTAATAATAATAATAATATAAAATAATATAAATATAAATAAATATAAATAATAATAATATAAATATAATTGTATATAAAGTGAAACCTTCCAGAAGTTCTCAGAACTATAATATGAGTGAGAAGAAAATCATGCATATTAATTTACAGAGTGCTTGACTCTAAGGCTAAGGATTAAATTCAGCTCACATTATCAAAGAATGCATTTGATCTTTGGAACACTCCAATCTTACCTTGCACTTGATCAGAACACCTCTCTCTGGCCTTCTCTCTCATAATCTTAGGAATCAAAACATCTTTTTCTACATGTCTGAGATGAAGGTCTTCTGCAAAAAAAGGGACAATATTAGTAAATTACATTAATTCATTTAAAAAACAAACCCAATTTATAAAGGTCTGTATCTCAGACAAATCACTGTCAAGTAAGAATTCTGTCCCCCACTTTCCCCCAAAACTGTTAAAGAATGTACTCCAAGCCAGGTGGCTAGAGCGCTGGGCCTGGAGTCAGGAAGACCTGAATTCAAGACCATTCTTCTCAAGGATTTACTAGTTGTGTAATCTTGGGGACGTCATTTAATCTGTTTGCTTTAGTTTCCACATTTGTAAAAAGGGGTTAACAATAGCATCTACTGCCAACAGGCAATCACCACCTCTGGAGACTTAGCTGAAAACCAAGTTTATTGCAAGAAAAATGAGGCCACATGTAGAGTCCAGAGAGTTCACATCCTTACTGAAGTTTGCATGTTCATGATAGTACAAAGAAAGGAGGGAAAAAAGGAGGGGCCAGACAGGGGAGGGAAGGGCAGGAAGGCTTTTCCCTTGGGAACCACTAGACCATGAATAGGACTTATCCACACAGGACCCAGCCTGGCACAGACTGGTTGGCATTTGTCTTGCCCACCAAGGACACCAGGGGAAGCCAACAAACTAGGTCGGCCAGAGAGACTTTGTCCTTGACACAGTCAGGGCCTCCTGCATGGTCTGGGCCCAGAAGCTCTGAAAATATGGCAGCTCACAAACACCAGCACCCAGGGTGGCTTTGAGGATCCAGCAAGAGAATGCTGTCCAGTGGTTGGGCCAGTGCCTGGCACACAGTGGGTTGGCTGCCCTCCATCGTTCTCCAGGAGGACCAAAATAATGTCAATATGTTAGTCGAGCTATGGGGAGTCCGACGTAGCAGATCAGACCACTATGAGCTCGGGATGGGTCCCCTGTAGTGTTCCAACTGGAGATAATCAAGATAATGCCACAAACAGAAATCAGGTGAGAGAAACCAAAGAGGTTTTGTTGTTGCCGGTGTGTATATGTGTGGGTTTATGTGCATGTGTGCACATGCATGCATGTGTATGTATGTGTCTAAGTTGATGTACATGTGTCCTGTGTGTATGTGTGTACGTGTGTGCTATAAATGTGTGAGTATGTGTGTACAGGTGGGTTGTGCATGTGTTTGTGGGCATGTGTGCATGTATGTGTGTGTTGTGTGTGTGTGTGTGTCTCTGTATGTACAAACACTATTTCCCGAAGAAAAGAAGAAAGAGAAAACAAATAGATTACAGCAGATCTCCATGGGAATCCAGACACGATAAATCAACTGGAGGTAATCTCAGAAGGAAGGTACCAAGATGAAGGGGATACAGGAGACACCCAAACCTCCAGTGTTCCTCCCACAGCCACCTCCCTGGGGGGAAGCAGGGAGAGTCCCAGCAGAACCACTACCAGTAGGGGCAGAGCACAGTTCAGACACAAAGCTCCAGGAACTCTGCTTCCTTCCTTTGACTCATCACCAGCCAACAACTGGGCAGCACCGGCCCAGCACCAGCGGCCGGACGGCACCAGCCAGCATCCCCAGCACAAACCTGGCCCAGCTCAGACTGGGCCCCCTTTTGTCTCCCAACTGGAGATACTCCCAAAAAAATCTCATAGGCCTTTAACTCACTGAATCATGATCACAATCAAGATAATGCCACAAACAGAAATCAGGTGAGAGGAACCAAAGTGGTTTTGTTGTTGCCGGTGTGTATATGCGTGGGTTTATGTGCATGTGTGTTTGTGTGCACACACACTGAGTTGATGTACATGTGTCCTGTGTGTATGTGTGTACATGCGTGCTATAAGTGTGTGAATATGTGTGTGTGTATGTGTGTACAGGTGGGTTGTGTCGTGTATGTGGGCATGTGTGCATATATGTG
The DNA here is from genome assembly GCF_016432865.1 of Antechinus flavipes. Taxonomy (NCBI): domain Eukaryota; kingdom Metazoa; phylum Chordata; class Mammalia; order Dasyuromorphia; family Dasyuridae; genus Antechinus; species Antechinus flavipes. Next base: position 24,433,561 of record NC_067402.1, read on the forward strand.
TGTTGTATGTGTTGTGTGTATGTGTAAGTGTGTGTGTGTGTGTGTGTCTCTCTGTATGTGTTTAGTTAAAATCTACAGACACTATTTCCCAAAGAAAAGAAGAAAGAGAAAACAAATAGATTAGAGCAGATCTCCATGGGAGGTTTGGGGCTCAGGTGCCAGACCAAAGAGTGAGGATTTGGGGAGATTGTTGCCCTCAGTAGGGATTATGGAAGCAAAAATTTCCACCAATTACAGGCTAAGTTACTTCACTTAAACAGAATCACTTCAAGTTGAGAGCTCATAAGTCAATTTACTGCTAAAATATGTATCAAACCACATTTTTAAAAGGCTCTAAAAGGGCTTCATCCCATAACTGTTTGAAATCGGTCCCAGAGAGCCCATATTTTGCCAAACTATTCAAACTAATTAATCCTATAAATACAGTTCTGTCCTGGCACAGAAAGGGAGAGAAGACACTGGACTACCCTGTTTTAAAAGAAAAATCCTTTTTCATCCCTAAATTACAAAGCAATCATTTTGTGGAAAGCCACTTTCCATTCTAGGCTAGCTTCCTTGCAAACAAATGAATTTTATTTTCTAAAATAAGATCTTTTGTGAAGACAATCCACTTTAAGAAAAAACAAGAATGAAGGCTTGTCACAGATTCATCAATCCATGATGGATCTTTGGTACAGGTGATTATTTCCAATAGTGGCAGGAAAATTTTAAACCCCTTCAAGTTTTGTTATGTTTCAGGGCAACTGGACAGTAAAAATCCCCATATGTGATGCTCAGAGATAAGGAGAGAGGAGCACAAAACACCTTTTTCCTTCTCTAAGTTGCTAAAACATGAGAAGATGGGAGGAGGAGATACTGATAATTCTGAGGTTAAAAACTAAAAATAGAGGGAATGGAAGGGTAACTATTCCTTAAGATAAAAAGCTTGAAACTAAGGAAAAACTAAAAAACAACTCAATTGTCCCCTCCTCTGAACAAGTGGGCCAGAACAAATAATTATTATAGGGCCTGGAAATTAGTGATTTATTGAGCCAATCCCTTTTATGAAGGCAATTCTCAAATGTCACTTGGGTATTCAAATTCATTCTAACTTTAGTCTGTTTTGACCTTTATAGATTATTTTGAAGATCAGAAAACAAAATCTTACAACGGACCTTAGTCAAAAGAAAGAAAATTTCAGAATGAAGGTACCAGAGAGAATTTTCTTGTAAATAATTCCTTTAAAGCAAATATCAACATAGTTTTGTCATATATAACCATTTGTAAAGGTATTGACCCATGACAGGGTTTTACCCTTATCATGAATTCTAAATTGGTTGAGTCCAAATTAATGAGGTTTTACTGTATTCTAGTTAAATCAACAAAGGCCATCAGCATCTTTTTTTTTTTTTTTTTTTTAAACAGAAGCACAACTTGTGGCTATTTCAGGTTTTCAAAGCTATGATGATGATGATGATGATGATGATGATGATGATGATGATGATGATGATGAAGACGAAGATGACTAATAGTTAATCTTTTGGCTTTTACAAGTGTTATCTTACTAGATTCCTACAACAAGCCTTGGAAGTAGGTACTATTTATCCCCATTTTACAGCTGAGGCTAAGTGCCTTGCCCAGCTAGTCTGAGGCTGAATTTGTACTCAGATGTTCCTGACTCCAAATCCACCACTCTACCCATTGCACAGCCAAACTGCCTCTCTGCTTGAATGAAAAGAAGATGCTTTGGAAGTATACATTATATTAGTTTTCAAACTTTTTCAATTAAAATATTCACAAACATCCAAACACTCATAGGTATATTACAATAATTATTTTTTCCCATTTCTAAACACATTCCTTAATGAATTCACTCAAATCATTTAATGACTTATTATGTGCTATGAGAATTACAAAGTCAAGGTCTTTATAACATGAATGGAACAGAATAAAGATCCCATTAAGATCATCAAAAAAATTAATTTTTTAAAAAATCTGTCAGGAAACTGGTATAGTTTGGTGCAAACTCTTGAAAGCAAGGTAGCAATTTCTTTATAGGACATTTCCCCACACATTAAAAAGGAGGGAAGGAACTACAAATATAAAAAAAAAAAATAATCATTCTACTTATTATAGCAAAAATAAAATAAAATAAGTCAATAAAAACAAAAACAATCTCTGGAGCCACTAAGTGGGAACCAGCTGACTAGCTCATACTCGCCTGTAAGGAGTATGGTGGCTTCCGCCCTGGAGGTCAGCCCTAAATTCTGCTGCTTATTCAAGGGGAGTCTGTGACCAAGCCGCTGAATTTGCTGGGTCTCAGGTTTTTTTATCTGATGAGGGATGGGGCCTGACGCTTTTCAGGTGCCTTCTGGCTGCAAATTTATGGCTCTACCACTGCGGTGTTGGCAGGAAAAAAAAAAGGAAACTGCAACTGAGGAAGGAATGAGGAGACACAGAAGGAACCCACAGAAGCAGAGCTGTGATATGGGAGGAGGGGAAAGCCGGGCCCCAGGCCCAAGCCCGGGAGCTGCCTGAAGGCTACTGATGCTTTTGGAGCAGGGGATGTCTCGGACTCTGAGCCCTGTCCTGTCTAGCTATTTGTAGCTTATTTCTGTGACTGTTATCAAGAGTACACAACATTTCTTATGTCACACACACGCTCAGCTGTGAGGAAGCCAAAGGCAGAAATGAAACAGCTGGAGCTCAAGAGGCTTCCATTCTCCTGAGGGGGTTAGAACGCTGTATGTCTATAGGTAAGAATACACAGAGAAAAGCCAGCACATATGGAAGGGAAGTACCTGGGGGGCTCTAGGAAGGAGCAGCTGAGGGTGCCATGGGGGACAGGAGGAGAGAGAGTGCCTTTCAGGGGGAGGAGGGGCAGCAGGACTTAGGATGTGAGAAGCCAAGGCAGAGCCTGGCATAGAGAGCAGATGCCTCCAGGAGGGAGAACCACCAGGGCAGAGAACAGGAAACAAGCTTGTGGGGCCCAGGAAATAAGGAGGAACATGTCTGGAATGGCAGACTAGGTTCTGGTTGGGTCCAACAGAGGAGCTTCCTGCTGTGTCCTAGGGGCAATGGGAAGTTATTGAAACTTTTGGATGAGAGGAGGGACAGAATCTCCTCCAGGAATCTCATTTTGGCAGCTGTGAGCTCAATGAGTTGGGGAGGGGAAAACTAGAATCAATCAGCATTTAGGAAGGGTCTACTTTGTGACAGACAGACAGATATCCCACCAGGCAATGGAGAGACTGAGACATGTGTACGCGCGCGCGCGCGTGTGTGTGTGTGTGTGTGTGTGTGTGTGTATGTGAGAGAGAGAGCCCTAGCGTAAAAGCTAGAGCACACACCTGCCCTCAAGAAGCTTACTTTCTATCATGGGAAGGGTAAGAAGGATGTAGGATGTTACAGAGTATAATAGACATCATAATTTCTCCACTTGCCACTCAATTAGCTTAGGAGGGAAGGCAGGAAAGAAGGCAGAGAAGCTGAAAGATGACGGGGAGAGGGCGCTCACCAGAGATGAGGTACTTATGAGAAAAGACGCATTTAAGTTAAAAAACTGCCAATTGTGTTGTGATCGTGTGGAGACTTACATGCCTTTTGGACATCTAGACAAAGGTATCTAACAAACAGAAGGTGATCAAAAGTTTCCTCCCCCCAAATACAGATTTCGTTTGGAATACATGATGGATACAAAGTAATATACAAGAACACATAAAAGCTTCTGGATAAAATTTCCTAGTTAACTTTTAAGTTGTTTTTTTTTTTTTTTTTTTAATGGTGGTTTTCCTTTTCTTGAAGTTAAGTTCCTTTCCTTCACTAAACTGTATATCGTGAATTCCCTTAATGTCAATGGTGTCTGGATGTGACAGGCATGTGTAAGCGTCTGTATTACAGAGTTCCTGATGTTGAGATTTCTCTACTGTATACTCAGACCAGATCAAATTGAGATAGAGAACAAGGATGACAACACAAGGGAAAATTTCCCAAGCTCTAACTTCTCACCATTCTATCATCACCTGAAAGTCAATTTTCACCTTTTTCACTGGGCTGAATTTGTTAGCTCACATTTTGCTTTGGGGCTCATGTGTTCTTGCAATATGGCAGTACTGGATTATAAGGCTACCGATAATAACACTTGCTAAAAATCCACAATGGTTATGGTAGAGTGAATCAAATTCAGGAATAGTATAGTTAGAAAAAAGGTGAGACATGAAAGAAAATGCAGATTTCAAATGACATTTTAATATTAACTTTTTTTTAAGTTAACCAGATACCACCTAATACAGCTATTGTGTCTCAAGATTCACATCCCTTTTCTTATATAGAATTTTGTTTTACTTCCAAGGTACATCTATAATGTTGCCTCTGAAAACTAGAATCTATCTACTATTGATATTTCCTAGTTCACTTTAATAGAAAGACTAGAAAAATATTATCAATCTTGTAGAAGAAATTTTGCGAGAGCACTTTTTAATAGAAACTACTTCTATCTATAAGTATCCTTGTCTCTCTACCTCTTTCTTCTTTCTCTGTAGCTAGAGCCTCAACAGCAATAGTTGCAGGGAGATTTACTGGAGCAAAAGCAACAAGACACAGGTTTAAGGAGCTGAAATATAGATGCTTGCCAAAACCAAAAGTAACTAAATGGACCAAAGATCTACACAAGGAGAACAACAGTGATGTACACATTTGCATATCCATATTTCTGCTCTTTTTCCCCACCTACTTTTGATTTTTGTTGGGGAGAAGAGAATCAAACAATAAAGGGAAGATAGAATTCGAGAATATGGGGACCAACCCTCTCATATGCTTCTTCCATGACCCAGCACTACAATCTGTCTCTGACAACAACAGATGAAAAGACACAGAGGAAATAGGTTTGAGATGCTAAAATTAAACTATGATGGAGATGTACAATGGTTATGAGATCATAGATCTGACCTCAGAGGCCAGCCAATCTAATCCCCTCCCTTTTCCCCTCCATCTCCCACCTCCCAAAGGTGTCTTACACATAAGAACACTGAAGGTACATGATGGAGAGTAGGGAAATACAGATTGCACTCATTGAACTAACTCTTTTGAATTAGTGAAAACTAAAATCCAAAGCTGCAGTATCTTCTGCTTTATAACGCATATGCATAAGTCAAATAGAATTATAATTTCTTAAATCTTATTGTACATAAGTTAATGATAAGCTTTCTAAGTCTTTTTAAAAAGTTATTACAACAAATAAAAGGTAGTTGGAGATTCCCTATGAATCCCACTTTTACAATATGAACATTTAAGAAAATAATGGAAAGCACATCAATGTGGTATGTGTGTATAGTGTGTATGATATATATATACATATGTGTGTATACATATATATGTATGTGTGTGTGTAAATAAATATATATAGATATAGCTATAGATAGATAGATATCCCCTTATTGACTCAAAGTTTTAGGGTCAAATAGCTATAACCTATGTCTCTAAATATTGTGCTCCTTCTAACCACTTACCTTGGCTCTTATTAAGCACCTAACTCCCACAATTAGATGCAGTAATGACATTGCCCACTTCCTAACAGCACCTTCTTGGCCCACAGATTTTGCAGACTGCAAAGGTGTTGAAAACTTCCTTTCCCACCCACACTGCTTTATTAACCAAGATAAACCAACAAAAGACAACAAATCTAAGAGTTTACTGAAGCAGGAAACCAACTTATGCAATGTATACAGTGGCGATGTCAGAAATGTCTTCCAATCTCCCTTACAGCTATGATTTCAATAAAGAGTTTATTTGCTTTCCTCCTAGAATGTAACATCTAAAGGCATTACTTTATGATCAGGTAAATCTGAATCACATAGCAATGCTCTGAAGAAGCTGTCCTTTATACCGATATATGTATTATTCCATTGGCTCCCAATAAGAAAGTTTAAAATGTGGTCTATGGGAGAGGATATGGAGAGGAAGAATTCACAGAAGAGTTGAAAACTTTTGGTGAAGAAGAAATGAAAATGAGTGACCTTGGAAATCATAAGCGCTATGATTCCTATCTAATGATTTATTTCTGTTTGTTATACTACTAGTATTTAGTAGAATGTTCCCAACCCTGAGTCCTGCACACTTGACCAGCCTCCCCTCCCAGACCAGGCCATTTCTCTTTCAATATCAAGAAATTCCATGGGGAACAACAGGACGCAGCTGTCACGGTTGTAGTGAACCTGAACAATATGATGCTTAGCTTATGGATGCCCTCATCCTCTTTTGCTCCACAGAATCTGATGACTCACCAAACACCCTGAAACTTCCCTTCTGTCTATCTGTAGTCCTCTGAACCACTAGTGATTTTGAAATTTTAAACTGAGTTTTTTCAGAGATAGTGCTTCAAAGGACTTAAAGATACTGACTATTGAAGGGAAGGGGATGGAGAGAGAATAATCCCTGATACGGCACCTACCCTCAGTCTCCTCATGGGAGGGAAGGTCATTATTGTCCCCATTTTGTGGCAGAAGAAATAAAGGCAGAGATCACGTGATGTACCCAACTAAGAAGAGGCCGTGGCCACATTTGAATTCGGGTCTTCCGGATGGTTGAGCCAGCTTTCCACCCACTGCCTCACCTTACTGCTTCCGAGAACATGAGAGTTAGAGACTTCATTCTGAAACTTTAACCATAATGTTCTTCTCCAAAAGAATTGAAAAATATTCTGAACCAGAACAATATTGCTAGAATAAACATATCGTTTTCCAAGATAAGTGTTCTGAAGGATACTTCACATTTGTACGTATAATTTTAATACCTTTGTTCAAAATGTTAAATTATTTTATTATATTATAACCACATCTTATATTTCTATCTTCTAAAAATTCACTAATTAGCTACTTCTCAACTGGTAGATTTAATAGTCTGTTTATCAAATATATATGAAAGGACAACCCATTGCAAATGAACAATCTATATATGATGTAGATTCCATAAGCGCCGGTTTAATGAATTTAAAATGCCCTTTACTAATAACATTCAATAACTTTTAGGGGTATTTATTCATCTTGGCTATCTGAGTTAGAAAACAATCTACCATTTTGACAGCAAATCCCACTTACATACTCAGGCTGGAATTTTCTTGGTTGTCATAAGGCACTTAAAAAATTATTAAAGCACTCATAAGAGCTATACGGAAACTAGTTTAAATCACTAAAACACAGATCATCCATTCCTTCATTCACACACACTAAAAAAAAGAAAAAGAAGAAAAAGGACTACTTCAGATTTTATTAATCTGACTCAATGCCTACTTACAGAATGACTATTATGTTCACACTACCATGAACTCCTACAAAGGAATAACAAAGAATTTAAAGCTATAGTGCTTATAGTTTTGAATATAAAGTCTTCTGAGATAACTTAACCAATCAGATTATAAACTCCTTAAGGATAGGGTCTATATCCAAATTCTTTGAATGATCCAGAAAAGGTAGTAAAATACTGACATGAATAGTAAACGTTCCAAGGAACATGGTTTAAACAAATAGCTGTAATAACTAGTCATCTTATAAAAATTAAACATTTCTATGGCATAGATGATTAATAATTATTTCTTTCCCTTGACTTAGAGATTATCTATGAAGTTATTATAGTCCACATTATTTCTCATCACCAGCTGAAGACAACTTTAGTCCTCAATAACAAGGAATGCTTCTTAACCCATTATGTACAAAACATCTTGAATTCTATCGCCTGTTACCTGGGACACACCCCTCCCTCACCAAAAAGCTCTAGAAAAACTGTCCCAGGTTTGAGGCATCCTGTGGGCCAACAACTCTCCACACCATATTCCCAAGTGGCAACCAAAACATTTGTTTTCACCTCACAGCCAGAGATCATTTAAAATATAAAGACATTTATTTTAAAAGCCCAGCAAATCAAGAAACTGGAAAATGAGGCCCATAAACATATACTATCATCTATCAAATGTGTACAGTAATATTGATAATGTCAATCTCATAAAATAATTGTGAAGATCAAATGTTACCTGTAAAATACTTCATAACGGCAATGTATCATGGAAGCATGTTACGAACATGGTTTATATTATTTTTATGACAATTAACTCAATTACCAAATCCTGTAAAAGGTGGTTCCCTTATTCATTTCCCTTACCCCTCCACAGTTCTTGGCCCAATGCTTTGCATATGGCAGGCATTTAACAAATGTCTATTGAATACAGTGATTTCCTAAGATGAGTCTTATTTTATAATCCTACCTTATATCAAGAGCTCTAAATTCCAAATCATTTCACTAAGTCAATGTGTTTTTGTGACCTGACTTGTAGTAACTTTTTGCCTTTTTTTTTTTTTTTGGTGAGCCAATTGAGGTTAAATGACTTGTCCAAGATCACACTGCTAGGAAGTGTTAAGTGTTTGGAGCTGAATTTGAATTCAGGTCCTCCTGTCAGGCTGGTGTTCTATCTACTGGGTCATCTAGCTGCTCCTTTGTTACTATTCTTTAGCTAATGGTAATGAATATCTTAAGGACAAGGAAAGTGATCAAGGGGCAAACTGATTCAACTTATCTGGACCCCAGTTTACTCATCTATAAAATACAAAGAAGAAACCAGATTCTCTCTCAGTTCACTGTAGCTCTCTTATAATGCTATGATTCTGCTCTCATTCCCTCAATTTAAAAATGGGAATACTTTAGGACTGGGAGGGAAGGGAAGTAATTATATAAGTCAATAATCAATACCCCCCCCCCCAATTTGGCAGAGGTTTCTTCAATCTGCTTGTCCCAAGTCAGTAATCACCATTTAGAATGACCCCTAAATCACTCCCTTACTTTGTAAAGGACCAATCAAAAGCAAATGGGTGAGAAACATAAGCCTGAATGAAAAGAAGCTGCTGACCCAGTTAACAGAACCTGTACTTACAGTTGTTTTCCAAGTGATGTGGTAAAAGAATAAGGGACAGGCCTCAGGGGCCACCTACTGCCAGAGTCACCAAATCTCAGTATTGCAAAGGACCTTCTCTGTCATCTGCCTGTTTGTCCCAAAAGAGGAATTCCTGCTGCACAACACCTCCTCCCCCCAAAGCTGTCATCCCATCTGCAGTTGAAGTAATTTAAGGTAAGGAGAGCTACTAACCTCCAATCAGTCATTATTCTGTTTTGAGACACCTTCAAAAATTGTTTTCCTTATGTTCAATTGAAATCCACCTCTCCATTACTTAGAATAGTTCTATTTCTGTCTGCAGAAGGGCAGAACAACCCTAGCACCTCTTGAAAGACAGATCACAACCCATTAAATTTTCTGTGTTTTTGGCAAGTTCCTTTACAGTGATCCAAGCAAGTCACTTCATCTCTCCTGTTAAGCCTCAGTTCCTTTCTCAATGGAGTTGGGCTAACTGAGTCCACTCTAGCTCAAAATTCTGTGATCATCACCTTACTAATCAGGTGCAATCAAGAATGGTATTTAGAACACAAAAAGGACCTCTTTACTAGCTTTCATCAGTAATCTCCCACCAAATCAAATGTGTATCACCTTAACTTCCTGATTGATCCCCAGACACTAATTGCTTATAGGATTCTGCTGGCTTTCACTGATGGATTTTTTCCCCCACCTTTATCAGATAATTAGATACTTTGAGCTTTCATTTCTGTTTCTAATGCGCCTTTCAGTTTATACCAAAAGTGACTTTGAGAACAAATTGTTGTGTTGGTTTAAGAAGAAAAAAAGCCCCACTATTTAAGGAAAAAATCTATCCACCAGTGAAAGCTCAATAGATTAATTAGCCTGGAAACAAATCCCTGACTTTACCAGCTGAGTAACCCTAGAGCAGTAGCCTTATCCTACCAAACATAAATAAGTGCTGAACAAGCAACAGTGTCAATGCATCCCCAAGAGAAGTTCCAAGAACTGGTCAATCTTAGAACTGCTCTCAGGAGGAAGATTACTGTAGTCGTCTCACAAAGCACCTTGGCAGAACATGAAGCCTCAATTCCCCTGCTAGAAAAAAGCAGATAACTGGGAGGGCTCCGGTAGCACTCCCGGAGATCAGGGGGCAGCAGGCAGCTCAGCACCCCCTGGTGAACAGGAGCAGCTGGGAATTGGCCCAGCCCAGCACGCCCACGTGTTCTGTCCAATCTTCTGTAGCACTCTCCACAACTTCCTTACTTTTAACAGTTTTGAGTAATGAGATCAATTATGTGATTTCTAAATGCTTTCCATAACTACGCTTTGCCAGGACTATAACAATCTCAAACAAAATGCCCAAGTCAAATAAAGCTGAGACCTCCTAAAGGGTCAATTAGCACTTCTGGTCATCTGAATAACTACCTGACTAATGGGAACTTAAATTTTAATGAGAAATGAGATTTGGCCAGAAACAGCATTTTCCATATGATGCTTTGTTTTTATTTTAAAAGAGACCTACTATATAAAGCTTTCATAGCACATTTGCTAAAGAAGATCAGTAAGAATGGGAGCTGAAAAACTTCCTATAATTTTTAAAGCAGTGAGTCCTGCAGAATTTTTGAAACATACAAGAATTAGTATAGATGCCTAAAATGTTAGAAAACCATTGAATCCCTGTTACATCCCAATGGATGGAAATTCAATGCTAATTATGCTTTTTTAAATCCTCCAAAACTTCTAGCACAGCCTATGCACAGCCTAAACACCTGATGATTGCTTCTTGAATTGTGTTCTTGTGTGTATTTTTAATAAGTATGTAAGAAGTATAGACTTTAATGTTTCTATCAAGGGTTAGGAGAATAAAATGGATGTTCGTGAGGATTAATTTTTTTAGTCATATTTCATCATGAGGGGGCACTATAGTAATATTTAGCGAAATTAACTGAATAGGAAAGAGGGAGATAACCAAATGAGTAAGTCCACCATCAAGGAATAAACAATTGATAGCAAAATGGAAAAGGACTATCATACTTCAAATTAATTACACTCAGATAAAATTATAATATCCAAGCTAATGAACTGAGAAAATATGTAAACTAATAAAAAAAAAGTATTTGTTTTAGAAAATGGAATCACGATAAAATAAAATATTTAAGTATGATCTTAAATGTCCTTTTAATAACTTATCAAAGATAAAATAGAAAACTGCTTAAATGTAGAATTAGATAATGTTTGAATATAATCGGCAACATAATGTTTTCTATTACTGGCTCAGCAAGCCTTCATCAATTTAGCTCCAAACAGTGGGTGCTAAAATTCAACAATGCTCATTTAAAATAAGGACCAGATGTTAAGCTGAAGGATCTTTTATGGCTCTAGGTGAGCAAATTAATTCAGTGGTATTTTTGAAGGACACACCTGCTTGTCATCTTTGTTTTCCTTCTGCTCCTCTTCTGCTTGTGGTGCTTGCCAATGCTCAACAACACAAGTGAACGGTGTAAACGTCATATAAAAAGGAGTGATAAATATGGTTTCTGAAAAAAAATGGGCATTTTTATATATGTGCTACTTTCCTTAATAGCAAATCCCATTCTGTGTAATAATATGCTTTAGCCAAAATAATGTATTTCTTATGAAAACTGTGCTTCCCAAATGAAACATAAAAGAGTTTTGTTTTCTTGACTCTGAATTGCCATCATAATTTCATACACAATATTGTGGTCATTTAGTTGCAATTAATAATAATAAAAAAAATCTAACATTATCATTGAGCTAATTTTAGAATTGTTTTTTTACATCTTCCTTATTTAAGTCATTTCCATTCTAGGACTATTATGGGGAAAAAAAAAAACAAATACAGTAATTAAGTCCTTCAAATTCAAAACAAAAGAAATAGCCTGTGTATGGTATCATATTAAAAGTGGTAGACAGAAACATTTTTATTATTTATAATCATTCACTTCCTGAACCTTTTAATTTAGCAAGAGCATCAACTACATACACAAATGGACAATCTCTTTAACAGCAATATTTGCTCAGTAAAGTTATATGGCCATAAATCAGACCACCACCAACTCAGAAGAATCAAAACTGTAAGCGGCCCAAGAGGCAATTAATTTATGGCAGGTGTTAGCAAGTTGTATCTACCACCACCAACGGTGTTCATAGAAGACATGCAAGGAGAGAAGACAAGGAGACCATATCCTAAGAGGACACAGCCCAAGTATGAATGTGGTCCCTTCCTATTTCTGTCCATCTCTGTCACACACACACACACACACACCTCAAGCTAGGAAGAAAATTTCAAATGGGTATAAATATAACTCAGAGAGTGATGGGAAGGCATGGAAAAGTTGCAAGTTACACAAGTAAACATCCATACACAGAAGGCATTATTTTTGGAGGACCTGTAACTGTCTAAGGGGCCAGGTATGGTGTCAAGCAAAATGGGACAATAGCTCCCGGGCAGGGCAAGCGAACAGAAGTACAATCAGACCTGCCCAGGAGCCGAGGGCCTCACTGCTCAGCTCCCTGGGGCTAAGGACTGGAGGTAGCTAGGGCCAGGAGACTCAGCTTACCATTCAGGGCTGACATTCATCCCTGGGGTGGGAACAGCCCACTTGGAATGTATATGTATATGCGATTTCTCTTCAGCCAAAGGGCAACTGGCCAACTGTCTGGGTCCAACAAGCCCGCCTACCTAGGGCAGGGGGTCAAACCTGATATCTCCCCCCCCCAAGTCTATACATGGACCATAATCCTTTGTTTTCTCAGTTTTCTCATAATTCCATTAATTCCTTGTTCAGTCAAAACCTCCTTCAGACCATTTTCCCATGCATTCTTTCTTCTTGTCCATCATCTCAGTAAATCTCTCTCCTCTCCCTTTTCATTCCACTTGTGAACTAAGATGCCAATGATCATGGCTCATAAGTTTTAAAAAGAGTAATATATTTGGACAAAATATAAGAAAAAGGAGATTGTAAATTTTGAGGTGAAATCAGACAACATAAAGGATGAGTGCCATCAATTTTAAAATAAGTGTTCTTAACTTTCTGGGATGCCCTGACCCCTCTGGAAAGACGGTAAAGTACATAAAGCCCCTTCTCAAAATGTCTGTCAATGCTCAAAATAAAATCCATAGGATTATAAATACATACACACCACACACTCATACATCAAAACTAAGAGACAGCATTTGAACTCAGGTCCTCCTGACTCCAGGAGCATCCCTCTGCACGCAACTATATTTATTTTATTTACTGAAATAGTTATCAAAATTTAAAAAAACACAAAGCCCAGCCCTAAGCCCCCAATGCCTCGGTTAGCAGCCCCTGCAGTCCTGTGAAGCTCGCCCTCCGCCGGGGGTCCCACGTCCCTCCCTCCCACCGTCCTCCGGGCCTCTGTGCAGGCTAACACGGCAGCACCGTGGTTGTTGGTTGTGCTCACGGCAGACACACGTGCTTTTGGGTACTTGGGAATGTAACTTACACACAGCTGTCTGGAGCATCAAAGGACTTGCCCAGGATCAGAGCCCAGGGAGGTCAGAAGCTCTGCCCACGGCCCAGGCCATAACCAGCCTGCACCCACATGCCCGCCACTGGGACTGGGCGTGACCAGGCACGTGGGCGCAAGCCCCCCTCTTCAAGGAGCCTTCCCGATCCCAGTCCTACCCCTCCTTCCCATCTGCCCATTCCCGAGTACTCAGGCCCAGCACAGAGGCCGCTGTGGCTCCCCCATACCCTGCCGCAGGTCCCGACCTAGGGCCTTTCCCGACCAGGAAGTCCTTCTCGGCGAAATCACCGGTCTTCCCTAGGCCACGGAGTGTAAACTACTGGAGGCAGGGTTCTTTTCCTAAGGGAGGGCAGGGTTCTTTTCCTAAGGGAGGGCAGGGTTCTTTTACTAAGGGAGGGCAGGGTTCTTTTACTAAGGGAGGCAGGGTTCTTTTACTAAGGGAGGCAGGGTTCTTTTACTAAGGGAGGTAGGGTTGTTTTACTAAGGGAGGGCAGGGTTCTTTTACAAAGGAGGCAGGGTTCTTTTACTAAGGAGGCAGGGTTCTTTTACTAAGGGAGGCAGGGTTCTTTTACTAAGGGAGGGCAGGGTTCTTTTACTAAGGGAGGGCAGGGTTCTTTTACTAAGGGAGCAGGGTTCTTTTACTAAGGAGGCAGGGTTCTTTTACTAAGGGAGGGCAGGGTTCTTTTACTAAGGGAGGCAGGGTTCTTTTACTAAGGGAGGCAGGTTCTTTTACTAAGGGAGGGCAGGGTTCTTTTACTAAGGAAGGCAGGGTTCTTTTACAAAGGGAGGCAGGGTTCTTTTACTAAGGGAGGCAGGGTTCTTTTACTAAGGGAGGCAGGGTTCTTTTACTAAGGGAGGGCAGGGTTCTTTTACTAAGGGAGGCAGGGTTCTTTTACAAAGGGAGGGCAGGGTTCTTTTACTAAGGGAGGCAGGGTTCTTTTCCTAAGGGAGGCAGGGTTCTTTTCCTAAGGGAGGCAGGGTTCTTTTACTAAGGGAGGCAGGGTTCTTTTACTAAGGGAGGCAGGGTTCTTTTACTAAGGGAGGCAGGTTCTTTTACTAAGGGAGGCAGGGTTCTTTTACTAAGGGAGGGCAGGGTTCTTTTACTAAGGGAGGCAGGGTTCTTTTACAAAGGGAGGGCAGGGTTCTTTTACTAAGGGAGGCAGGGTTCTTTTACTAAGGGAGGCAGGTTCTTTTACTAAGGAAGGCAGGGTTCTTTTACAAAGGGAGGCAGGGTTCTTTTACTAAGGGAGGGCAGGGTTCTTTTACTAAGGGAGGGCAGGGTTCTTTTACAAAGGGAGGGCAGGGTTCTTTTACTAAGGGAAGGCAGGGTTCTTTTACAAAGGGAGGCAGGGTTCTTTTACTAAGGGAGGCAGGGTTCTTTTACTAAGGGAGGCAGGGTTCTTTTACTAAGGAGGGCAGGTTCTTTTACTAAGGGAGGCAGGGTTCTTTTACAAAGGGAGGCAGGGTTCTTTTACTAAGGAGGCAGGGTTCTTTTACTAAGGGAGGCAGGGTTCTTTTACTAAGGGAGGCAGGGTCTTTTACTAAGGGAGGCAGGGTTCTTTTACTAAGGGAGGGCAGGGTTCTTTTACTAAGGGAGGCAGGGTTCTTTTACTAAGGGAGGCAGGGTTCTTTTACTAAGGGAGGCAGGGTTCTTTTACTAAGGGAAGGCAGGGTTCTTTTACAAAGGGAGGCAGGGTTCTTTTACTAAGGGAGGGCAGGGTTCTTTTACTAAGGGAGGGCAGGGTTCTTTTACAAAGGGAGGCAGGGTTCTTTTACAAAGGGAGGCAGGGTTCTTTTACAAAGGGAGGCAGGGTTCTTTTACAAAGGGAGGCAGGGTTCTTTTACTAAGGGAGGCAGGGTTCTTTTACTAAGGGAGGGCAGGGTTCTTTTACTAAGGGAGGCAGGGTTCTTTTACTAAGGGAGGCAGGGTTCTTTTACTAAGGGAGGGCAGGGTTCTTTTACTAAGGGAAGGCAGGGTTCTTTTACTAAGGGAGGCAGGGTTCTTTTCCTAAGGGAGGCAGGGTTCTTTTCCTAAGGGAGGCAGGGTTCTTTTCCTAAGGGAGGCAGGGTTCTTTTCCTAAGGGAGGGCAGGGTTCTTTTCCTAAGGGAGGGCAGGGTTCTTTTACAAAGGGAGGGCAGGGTTCTTTTACAAAGGGAGGGCAGGGTTCTTTTACTAAGGGAAGGCAGGGTTCTTTTACTAAGGGAGGGCAGGGTTCTTTTACAAAGGGAGGCAGGGTTCTTTTACAAAGGGAGGCAGGGTTCTTTTACTAAGGGAGGGCAGGGTTCTTTTACAAAGGGAGGCAGGGTTCTTTTACTAAGGGAGGCAGGGTTCTTTTACTAAGGGAGGCAGGGTTCTTTTACTAAGGAGGCAGGGTTCTTTTACTAAGGGAGGCAGGGTTCTTTTACTAAGGGAGGCAGGTTCTTTTACAAAGGAGGCAGGGTTCTTTTACTAAGGGAGGCAGGGTTCTTTTACTAAGGGAAGCAGGGTTCTTTTACAAAGGGAGGCAGGGTTCTTTTACTAAGGGAGGCAGGGTTCTTTTACTAAGGGAGGCAGGGTTCTTTTACTAAGGGAGGCAGGTTCTTTTACTAAGGGAGGCAGGGTTCTTTTACAAAGGAGGCAGGGTTCTTTTACTAAGGGAGGTAGGGTTGTTTTACTAAGGGAGGCAGGGTTCTTTTCCTAAGGGAGGCAGGGTTCTTTTACTAAGGAGGCAGGGTTCTTTTACTAAGGGAGGCAGGGTTCTTTTACTAAGGGAGGCAGGGTTCTTTTACTAAGGGAGGCAGGGTTCTTTTACTAAGGGAGGGCAGGGTTCTTTTACTAAGGGAGGCAGGGTTCTTTTACAAAGGGAGGGCAGGGTTCTTTTACTAAGGGAGGCAGGGTTCTTTTACTAAGGGAGGCAGGGTTCTTTTACTAAGGAAGGCAGGGTTCTTTTACAAAGGGAGACAGGGTTCTTTTACTAAGGGAGGGCAGGGTTCTTTTACTAAGGGAGGGCAGGGTTCTTTTACTAAGGGAGGGCAGGGTTCTTTTACTAAGGGAGGCAGGGTTCTTTTACAAAGGGAGGCAGGGTTCTTTTACAAAGGGAGGCAGGGTTCTTTTACTAAGGGAGGGCAGGGTTCTTTTACTAAGGGAGGGGAGGGTTCTTTTACTAAAGGAGGCAGGGTTCTTTTACAAAGAGAGGCAGGGTTCTTTTACTAAGGGAGGCAGGGTTCTTTTACTACGGGAGGGCAGGGTTCTTTTACTACGGGAGGGCAGGGTTCTTTTACTACGGGAGGCAGGGTTCTTTTACTAAGGGAGGCAGGGTTCTTTTACTAAGGGAGGCAGGGTTCTTTTACTAAGGGAGGCAGGGTTCTTTTACTAAGGGAGGGCAGGGTTCTTTTACAAAGGGAGGCAGGGTTCTTTTACTAAGGGAGGGCAGGGTTCTTTTACAAAGGGAGGCAGGGTTCTTTTACAAAGGGAGGCAGGGTTCTATTACTAAGGGAGGCAGGGTTCTTTTACTAAGGGAGGCAGGTTCTTTTACTAAGGGAGGCAGGGTTCTTTTACAAAGGAGGCAGGGTTCTTTTACTAAGGGAGGCAGGTTCTTTTACTAAGGGAGGCAGGGTTCTTTTCCTAAGGGAGGCAGGGTTCTTTTACTAAGGAGGCAGGGTCTTTTACTAAGGGAGGCAGGGTTCTTTTACTAAGGGAGGGCAGGGTTCTTTTACTAAGGGAGGCAGGGTTCTTTTACTAAGGGAGGGCAGGGTTCTTTTACTAAGGGAGGCAGGGTTCTTTTACAAAGGGAGGGCAGGGTTCTTTTACTAAGGGAGGCAGGGTTCTTTTACTAAGGGAGGCAGGGTTCTTTTACTAAGGAAGGCAGGGTTCTTTTACAAAGGGAGACAGGGTTCTTTTACTAAGGGAGGGCAGGGTTCTTTTACTAAGGGAGGGCAGGGTTCTTTTACTAAGGGAGGGCAGGGTTCTTTTACTAAGGGAGGGCAGGGTTCTTTTACAAAGGGAGGCAGGGTTCTTTTACAAAGGGAGGCAGGGTTCTTTTACTAAGGGAGGGCAGGGTTCTTTTACTAAGGGAGGGAGGGTTCTTTTACTAAGGAGGCAGGGTTCTTTTACAAAGAGAGGCAGGGTTCTTTTACTAAGGGAGGCAGGGTTCTTTTACTACGGGAGGGCAGGGTTCTTTTACTACGGGAGGGCAGGGTTCTTTTACTACGGGAGGGCAGGGTTCTTTTACTAAGGGAGGCAGGGTTCTTTTACTAAGGGAGGCAGGGTTCTTTTACTAAGGGAGGCAGGGTTCTTTTACTAAGGGAGGGCAGGGTTCTTTTACAAAGGGAGGCAGGGTTCTTTTACTAAGGGAGGGCAGGGTTCTTTTACAAAGGGAGGCAGGGTTCTTTTACAAAGGGAGGCAGGGTTCTATTACTAAGGGAGGCAGGGTTCTTTTACTAAGGGAGGCAGGGTTCTTTTACTAAGGGAGGGCAGGGTTCTTTTACAAAGGGAGGCAGGGTTCTTTTACTAAGGGAGGGCAGGGTTCTTTTACAAAGGGAGGCAGGGTTCTTTTACTAAGGGGGGCAGGGTTCTTTTACTAAGGGAGGGCAGGGTTCTTTTACTAAGGGAGGCAGGGTTCTTTTCCAGAGGGCAGGGTTCTTTTCCTAAGGGAGGGCAGGGTTCTTTTACAAAGGGAGGCAGGGTTCTTTTACTAAGGGGGGCAGGGTTCTTTTCCTAAGGGAGGGCAGGGTTCTTTTCCTAAGGGAGGGCAGGGTTCTTTTCCTAAGGGAGGGCAGGGTTCTTTTCCTAAGGGAGGCAGGGTTCTTTTCCAGAGGGCAGGGTTCTTTTCCTAAGGGAGGCAGGGTTCTTTTACTACGGGAGGGCAGGGTTCTTTTACTACGGGAGGGCAGGGTTCTTTTACTACGGGAGGCAGGGTTCTTTTACAAAGGGAGGCAGGGTTCTTTTACTAAGGGAGGCAGGGTTCTTTTACTAAGGGAGGCAGGGTTCTTTTACTAAGGGAGGCAGGGTTCTTTTACTAAGGGAGGCAGGGTTCTTTTACTAAGGGAGGGCAGGGTTCTTTTACAAAGGGAGGCAGGGTTCTTTTACTAAGGGAGGCAGGGTTCTTTTACAAAGGGAGGCAGGGTTCTTTTACAAAGGGAGGCAGGGTTCTTTTACTAAGGGAGGCAGGGTTCTTTTACTAAGGGAGGCAGGGTTCTTTTACTAAGGGAGGGCAGGGTTCTTTTACAAAGGGAGGCAGGGTTCTTTTACTAAGGGAGGGCAGGGTTCTTTTACAAGGGAGGCAGGGTTCTTTTACTAAGGGAGGGCAGGGTTCTTTTACTAAGGGAAGGCAGGGTTCTTTTACTAAGGGAGGGCAGGGTTCTTTTACTAAGGAGGCAGGGTTCTTTTACTAAGGGAGGGCAGGGTTCTTTTACAAAGGGAGGCAGGGTTCTTTTACTAAGGGAGGGCAGGGTTCTTTTACTAAGGGAGGCAGGGTTCTTTTACTAAGGGAGGCAGGGTTCTTTTACAAAGGGAGGCAGGGTTCTTTTACAAAGGGAGGCAGGGTTCTTTTACTAAGGGAGGCAGGGTTCTTTTACTAAGGGAGGGTAGGGTTCTTTTACTAAGGGAGGGCAGGGTTCTTTTACTAAGGGAGGGCAGGGTTCTTTTACAAAGGGAGGCAGGGTTCTTTTACAAAGGGAGGCAGGGTTCTTTTACTAAGGGAGGGCAGGGTTATTTTACTAAGGGAGGGGAGGGTTCTTTTACTAAAGGAGGCAGGGTTCTTTTACTAAGGGAGGCAGGGTTCTTTTACTAAGGGAGGGCAGGGTTCTTTTACTAAGGGAGGCAGGGTTCTTTTACAAAGGGAGGCAGGGTTCTTTTACAAAGAGAGGCAGGGTTCTTTTACTAAGGGAGGCAGGGTTCTTTTACTAAGGGAGGCAGGGTTCTTTTACTAAGGGAGGCAGGGTTCTTTTACTAAGGGAGGGCAGGGTTCTTTTACAAAGGGAGGCAGGGTTCTTTTACTAAGGGAGGGCAGGGTTCTTTTACTAAGGGAGGGCAGGGTTCTTTTACTAAGGGAGGGAGGGTTCTTTTACCAAGCAGTACCCTCAGCCTGCTACCTTCTGTCCTCGGCCTCTAGATCATTTCACTTGAACCTCAAACGGCGCCGGACACTGGAATCAGGTCTATGATTTTAGGAATAACAGCCCAGCGGGGCATCCGAGACCGCGCTGCCTCTGGGAGTCAGGGAGGCCCACATCGCAGCCAGCCTTCTACCAATGTAGACTACAATGATAAATATCAACAGGACGGCCCAGGACGGGTTAATGAACCTCTCAGCTTCAGTTTACTCGCCAGAAAGATGGGGATAATAATCCCCTCTACTTTACAGTTGCTGTGAAAAGAAATAGTATTTGTAAAGCACCCTGAAAATCTGAAACAATTGTAATAATAATTGCCATCATTCCCTGGAGAGGGAGACCTGACGGACGCCTCTTAGTCTTAGGAGAGGTGCTGAAGGCTCACGCTGGCTCACGTTGGATTTGAACCCAGGTCTTCCGGTTTCCAATCATACTAACGCTCTCTATTTATACTAGGAAGGTCTCGTTATTATTATAAGTACAAATGTCCCCATTAGAGAGATGAGAAAACTATGATTTGTGCAGCACCCGAAAGCTCATGAAAGTCAGGGGTGGATTTGAATCCAAGTCTCCACAGAAGGGAGGGAGGGGAGGAGCCTGTGTGGAGGGAGGAGTGGGGCGGGGCCGCGCATGCGTGGCGGAGGGAAAAAAGAAGTCAGTTCCTTCCTTTCTCTCCAGCTTGGAACTGCCACTTCCCCGTCACAGAGCAGGCCCGGAGCTCGCAGGAGACTCCACGGGAAACATGGCGACAGCGGCGCTAGGAGTGCCTGGGAGCCGGGGGCGCAGAGCTGAGGACCCCGAAGCTCGGCCCCGCTGCCCCGTTCTAGTCCCGCTCCTACCTGCTCGGTTCTGCTCCATCTCAGGCTGCGGCGACGGTGATGACGTCTCCATAGCGCAAGAAGGGGCGGGGCCTCGGTCGGGGGGCGGGGTCTCAGGTGGGGCGGAGGGCTTTATCCCGTGCCTTTCCCTGTGGGGATATGAGCTGCCGCGTCCTTGCTTAGCTCCGCCCCCTTCTGACCTCTTCTTTCCTTCTTCGGTTTCTACTTCCGCCACGCTCCTCGAACTTGCGCCTGCGCTTCGGGACACCTCCCTCGCGCGCTCTCTGACTTTCCTTGACTGCCACTGGAAAAAAGGCTGCTGAAGGAGCTATGGAGAGGCGAAAGGCTTTGCGCATGCGTAAAACGGGGTGGATTCCTCCCTCCCACAGCTCGCGCGTTTGAGTGACCCCCTGTAAGAGGGGGTGAGGGAGGAAGACCCCAAGCTCGGCAGGTAAAAGACCCTGAGTTTTAGATCCTTTCAGGGGCCAAGAAGATCACATTTTCCCTCTCGTCTTTTCATTCACTGTGGTAGCAAGGATTTGGATTTTACCCATATAACTCTAGAATGTAAACTTGCTTTTTTTTTTTTGCTATTGGGGATAAGTAACTTGTCCAGGCTCACACACCCAGGATGCGTTAAGTGTCTGAGGCCATATTTGAACTTTAGGGTTGGTGCTTTATCCCCTGCGCTACCCGGCTGCCCCCAGAATGTAGGCAGGTACAGTTCCGGGACCTGGCTTTCCAAGGCACAGAGTGATCGATTACCCGGATCTCAGAGATTGTCCGTCTACATCTACAAATCGATTAATTCCTTGGGCCAAGAGGATCGAGCCCAGGATGGCTGCCCCCAGGGGTCCTTCTCCACCCTTTCTGCTCTACTGCCCTCCTTCCCCAGTAAGCTGACCATTCTTTCCCTTGTCCAGCCTGCCTAGAGCCCTTGTTTAGAGCCTTCCTTTCCCCATCACATCCTTGCGGGTCACTAACACGCATCTGCATGGGCGGTCCGCCCCCTGCACCTCCAGGCAAGCAGGAGGCGTGCCTTCAAGCTGGGCCAGCCGCGGCTTCATTTGTATCTCAGTGGTATCTGGGTGTATGACAGAACGAGGTTCTTAATATTGGAATTAAGTTGATGGATATATGCCTTCTAGAACAGTGACACTGGGGATATTGCCACTGTGGGATGCCCAGCAAGCACAAATCGATCCAATCCATTTCCCATGAGGTTAATTCGGTTTTCCCCAGAGACTAATTTAATGCTAGGGTAATAAGATGTGGAATTCCTGTAGGATCCAAGGAATGGTGTCAGAGGAAAAATAGTGGGAAGTAGGAAGTTTAGACAAAGGGAGCCGCGGGGTTCCGGTGACTGACCAGGAATGGAGCTAAGGACTGACTAGATGAGCTTTGGCTAGGCTGGGTAGGCAGACCCATGGACACCTCAAAGGTATGCTTATAGGGAAGGAACTCAAGGACGAGCAGCACTTATAAAGGCCTTGAAGGAAGCTTGTAGGATTTCCCAGAGTACATGGGAGCCAGCCCATCACCGCTGAAGAGGAGCATGTGGGTACTAGGTCCTTTACTTTGGGCAATGCATTAGTATGGATCCATTTAACTTAACTTGCTTAAAAACATCTTTGGTACATTTTTCTTTTATAGCCCAATCATTTCAAAGAGATCTCCTCCCTCCCCCTGTGCCAAATGAGCACTCCTTTGAAAAAAGAAAAACAAATTGAAAAGAAACGAGATATACACCAGTAAGTGCACACCGTGTATAAAAGTAATTTGAGAACAACTGGTAAGAGCAGTCTCTTTGAGGACAAGTTCAAGAACTGAGCATGGAAGAGAGCTCATACAAAGAGACAGATGAGGAACCACAAGAATTCCCTGCATCAGGGCTGGCCCAGTGAAGTCACAGAAGCTGTTCCTTCATCTCCACTAACTATAAGTGTCCCGCAAGATTCTGGGTTGGATCCTTGTCTCTTTTCTTTCTGTACTATTTTGCTTGGTCTCATCAAGTCAGATGATTCTCAGATTTGGCCTCTTTCCTTGCCTCTAATTTCCCATGTCCTGCCGATTCTTGGACATTTTAAATGGGATCTCTGTGGACATGTCCAAAACTGGACTCATCATTTGCCCGAAAGCTCCCCTCTTCCAAATGTTCCCATTACTCTGAAGGGTACCACCAGCCTCAAAACCCAGATGTTATCCTCACTCATCTTCCACAAATATCTAGCCAAGTTCTATTGTCTCTGTATTTGTTACATCTCTCACATGTCCCCTTCTCTCCTCTGACATTGTCACCACTTTGGAGCAGACTGATCATTTTGTGCCTGGACTCTTTTTAAAAGCATTCTGCTTATTCTCCCCCTCCTCAAGTCACTCCCTTCTCATCTAATCTCCATTCGGCTACCAAAGTCATTTCCCTAAAACACAAATCTGAGCATGTCATCCACTACGCAACAAACTCTAGTAGCTTCCTATGTCTCCAGAAGCAAATGCAAATGGCTCTGATTATGGCATTCAAAGCCCATTGTGCTAGCCCTCTCTTAGCTTTCCATTCTGACACTCCCTAACATGTATTCTTCAGTCCAGTCCCACTGGCCTCCTGGCTGTTCCATGAACAAGATCATCCACCTTTTGGCTCTGGGAATGTCAGGTAGCTCTGACTATGGCCTATGCCTGGAATGCTCTCCTTTTCCCACTCCAGTTACTAGTATCCCTGGCTTCCTTTAAGTCTCAGCCAAAATCCCACCTTCCACAGGAAGCCTTCTCTAACCTATTTCATTATAGTGCTTTCCCTCTTTGAGTTATTTCCTCTTTATTCTCTATATAGCTTTGTATATATTTGTTTGCATGTTGTCTTTCCCATTAGATTTCAAATTCCTTTAGGATAGAACTGTCTTTTGCCTCTTTTTGCATCCCCAGAGCTTACCACGGTGCCTAGCACACAGTAGGCACTTAATAAATGTTTAGTGAATTGAACTGAAGACTTTTTCATTATATCCTGCCATTCATGCTGGCAGAATACCTTATGGCTTGGTGCTGGGCTATTTTCTCTCTGGATACTTTCAGTAACCTCATTAGCTTCCACTTGTTCAATAATTATCCCTAGATGGATGATTCTCAGACTTATGTAGGAAGTTCTTATCTCTCCTGAACTCCATTTCAGTTTCATCAACTGCTTCCTGGACTTCCCCAGATAGATGTTCTACAAATAGCTAAGAGGCTGATTTGACAAGGACAGATTATAACTAGAGTATTTCAGGGGGAAATAATATAAGACTGGAAATCATATGATTTCATGTTAATTATATTTGCATTATGGAGGTGAATTTTTTGAAAATCTTTTCATGAGAGATGATCTGTCACAATTCACATGTATCTGAGTCTTCCATTGATTAAATATTTTGTATAAGAAGAATGATTTTATTTGTAAAGTAAATGTTCAAATTAAATGAAAATATCAACACCTCCTTATTAAATCAGATGTAGAAATTTTTCCTTGCAATGGTCCTGTGAGATAGGTGGATATTGTTAATGCATAAATCTTTTCCTTGCCAGGCTAAAACATTTAGCTTTCTTTTATTTTTTTTCAGTTCATATCCCCATTTAGGCAACATTATTCTCTAGGGCTATGAAGCTATATCCAATTTTCTTGATCTAGCACATAAGGGCCTCTAACTGTGGGACTGAAATATAAACCTTCCAACCTGCAGCAATATGTTTAAATCAGGGTGAACTGTATGTGAAACACTCTTTAAATGAACAAAGGAAATTTAGCACTGTGAACTCTCACTTATCAGATGTGAAGAAAGGTGTGAAAAAATCACCTCTCACCTCTGGGAAAGCTTTCTCTTTTTTCTTTTGTTTATGCTATGTGGTGTTTTCTGGGTGGCCACCAAGGCCATGTTTTCCTCTGAGTTCAGAGAACTTCAATACTAAGATGTCCCATTTAATGATATGTGACTCTAACTCAGTTTTTCTATTTCTTCTTTCATGACCCAGTACATATATTTTAATTTTTATAATAGTTTGTATTTATTTTTAAATATTTAAATGTTTAATATTTTAAAATATTAAAACTTTTAAAATAATTTAATTTAATAATAATAAATTTATAATGCATTTAAAAAGAGATTATGATGTTTTTTGTAGTAGCAAAGAACCAAATGTAGATATCCATAAATTTAATTCAATTCAACAATGAATTGCATTGAAATAAAGTAGAAATTGTGGCAATGAAAAAAAAGCATTTTTAGCACTTACTATATGCAAAGCAGTGGGGTAGGAATAGAATAGCAAGGCAATCTCTGCTTTCAAGAAACTAACAGTCTAATGGGGGATGATCAGACATGTAAAAGGGTTAAGTTGTAGATCACATGGAAGGCTCAGTAGTTCTGAAAGAGGCACATGATAATGAATTTTCTTTAGTGTCATTTCCATTGAAAAATATCTATATCCATTGCTGTTACTGAACTTGAAGGGGCCAAGAACTCTAGTGAAAGAACTTTCTCTGCCAAGTCTTCAAAAGTTCGGTTGTTGAGGGTGTAATAAAATAAGGAGAGGTTGAGACTGACAAGAAATCTAGGAATAGAAGGCAGGGAAATAATAATTGAATACATACAAATGTGACTGAGTTCCTCATTCATTGGGAAACTCACCAAACATTATGTCATATGAATACCATGGAATAGTTTTGTGCATTATGAAATTATAAAATGTGATAGTTCATATCTATATCTTTGATCTTATGAAAAGTTCAGAGAAACATAAGATTCATTTGAATTGATGCAGATCAGAGTAAGCAGAGCCAGGAAAACAATTTACATATGGACAAAATAATGTAAAGAAAAGCAGTGACTTTTGACTTCAGAAAGCAAATCAATAAAATGATCATTTTTTACTTCAGAAGATTGGTAAATAAAAAATTGTGTTTAAAACCTTGCCTCTGGTATTTCTGTAGAGTGAGTCACTTGACCCCTCTAGATCTCCCTTTCATCATTTATAAAATGAAAGTAATGATACCAATAGTTGCAATAGTGATCCATTGAGAGAAATTACTATCTGTAAATGACTACTAGTAGTATCCTAATCTGTCCAGGACTTCTTTAGATAAGATAATCAATCTCCTGTCTCTGGCTTAAGTAACACATGGTAAGGATGCACAAACAAGAAATTTGTGATTCAGGCTGTCTCTATAAAGCAGCAGTCTCTACTCAGAGTAATGATAATATGATCAGCACAATCCCATCTTGACACCAAGTTCTGAAAAGTGTAACAGAAAAGGCGAATCCTATAAAACTGAGATCATAAAGAAATTCCAAGCATTGGGTAGAGGTCAAAAACTGAGAAGATGCCATAGAGAAGCCAGAAAGGATTAATTGAGCCAGCTGTAATTCAGCAGGCTTTGCTTGCTCTGAGCTCTTGGACATAGTTTAATTAATGATTATAACAATTTATATATGCTTATAAATTTAAAACATGTTTTGCCTTCCCCAATTAAAATTTTTTCTTTTTTGTATTTGTTTTTCCAGTGCTTAGTAGAGTATCTGGCACATAGTAAGTGCTCAATAACTACTCTCTTATTTATTTATTTATCTCTTCTGGCCTTCAAATTAAATATTTCCAGGGTATAGTTTATAGGCAGAAGGAGCCTCTCTAATGTCTTCATTTTTACAGATAAGAAAATTGAAGACCAATGAATTTGATCGCTTTTCCTGAGTTCATTAGTAATTGACAAAGCCCAGATTTAAATCCTGGCCTACTGACTCCATATTAATAGTTCTTTACCCAGACAATTTATACAAATTATCATAAGATAGGAAACCATCTCCATTCGTCATTCAGGTCACCCTTCTCTGTATAGTTTTCATCTTATCAATGTCCTTCTTCAAATATGGAGCCCAACTACAGAAGCACTTCAACTATAACCTAACTAGCGCTTGTAAAAACCCTTACAACTCTTAAGATTCTGTGATTTGTGACTTGTTTCACTTCGTGTTCTTTTTGTTGAACCTAAAAGTTAAACCTGATCATTATCTGCTAGAATACCAAATTAGTGACCTAAATCAGCATGTTAAGACCTATTTCGGTCCTGGCTCTTTATTCTTAGCTCTGCTGGCGATGTGTGATTTTTTTTTAGGTAGGAAAAAAAAAAAAATCTGCACATTGGTGACTGTGTCAATCTAGGGTTGTTATTGTAAAGATAAAAAGAGAAATGTATGAATATATATATATATATATACATATATATATATATATATATGAAAATTCACATATATGTATACATGGATATAGAAGTATATTAGATAATTTTTTCTTCCAAAAATGGTAGTAAAAGAAGTTAATGTTTTGTAGATTGTAACCATACTATGCTTAGATGCAAAGTTCTATACTTAATCTTTTTGACAAAAAGGAAACATTTTCCTGCCCCAGAGAAGAGGCTTAAAAATACTTGTCAACTGATAAATACTGTATGTCAATATATGACTTGTAGCTCAAATTGTACTCTCTGGGAGCAGTTGCTGCTGTAATCCACATCATCTGAAACCCTTCTGCAACTTAATCAGGAGATGGTAGCAAGGTTCACCATTGATCTTCTTGAATTGTGGTTAATCATTACATTAATCATAGTTTTTCAGCTTTTCAAAGTTGTTTTTCTTTTCAATTTTCAATTATTGTATTGGAGTATGACTCCAAAATGCTTTCCAGACTAGCTGGATCAATTCATAGTTCTATACAAGTAGACCATCATCATGGTTGTCTATACTTTTCAGTCTGAATCTTTCAAGATGCTTTTTGAGATTTTCTTGGCAAAGATACTAGAATGATTGGTTATTTCCTTCTCCAGTTGATTTTACATGTGAGGAAATGGAGGTAAACAGGGTTAAGTGAGTTGCCCAGAGTTACACAGCTAGGAGATGTCTGAGGCTATATTTAAAATCAGGTCTCCCTGATTCTAGATCCAGTATTCTGGTCACTGTACTACCCAGCTGTTCATATATAAAAGTGCAATGATGTTGTTTCCTCTTTGACTTGTTTACCCAAGATCTTTTTATCTTATTGCTATAACTAACACTTCTAGAACCATATCAAATAATAGTGTGGATAATGGACATCCTATACCCATACTTTATTGGAAAAGACTCCAGCATTTTATTTATTTATTTCATTTATTACCTTGCTTTTTAATGTCTTTAAAGATATGGGTATTGTGCTTTATCAAAAGCCTTTTCTGAATCTATTGATATAATCATATGATTTTTATGTTTTCATCATTAACATGATCCTTTTTCTTATAGTTTTCTTAATATTAAATCAGTCCCCCATTCCTGGCATAAATCCAATGTAGACATAGCACTGAAACCTAGCCAAACATCTTTGTTTATTTTTTATTTAAAATTTTTGCCTTGATATTCATTAAGAATATACCACATGAATATGATAGAATGATTTTTGGCAGGATCCTTTTTTTTCTTTCAATTACTCAACATACCATTAAATTGATTACTCTTTGAATATTTGATAAAATTATTTTATAAATTTATATGATTGGATATAATTGGACAAAATGGATCCTAGTAATTTCTTCTATTCTTCATTTGTTATGAATTTTCTTTCATTTTGGATATGGCAATTTAATGTTTCTACCCTTTTAAAACATCAGACTAGTTATTAGTTCATCTTTTTTTCCTCCTCCCAAAACCTTTTAGCTTTATTTATCAATTCAAAAAGGGTTTTTGCAAGCATTTGACAAAATATAACACTCATTCCTAATTAAAAAAAAACCACTAGAGAACATAGAAATAAATGAACTTTTTCCTTAAAATATAAGCATCTATCTAAAATCAAAAGCAAGCATTATTTGTAATGGGGATAAGTTAGAAGCAGTCCCAATAAGATCAGGAGTGAAACAAGGTTGCCTATTGTTACCACTATTATTCAATATTGTACTAGAAATGTTAGCTTTAGCAATGACAAGGGGGAAAAAATGGAAAGAATTAGAGTAGGTAATGAGGAAATGAAACTATCACTCTTTGCAAATGATATGATGGTATACTTAGAAAATCAACTAAAAATCTACTAAAACAATGAACAACTTTAGCAAAGTTGCAGAATATAAAATGAACTCACGTAAATCATTGGCATTTCTATATTACCAACAAAGCCCAGCTGCAAGAGATAGAAAGAGAGATCCCATTTAGAGAAATCCTACTTAAAATAAGTGTAGATTTAAAAAAAAAAAGATTCCCCTCCCCCCCTCATGCTTTCAATTTTGTTTTTTATAATTGATCTTTAGAATTTAAATTTTGGTACTTAGTTGTGATTTTTTTTTTGGATTTGTTGCTTTTCTGATTTCAGGAGGGGGTATTTGTGTTTGTTTTTAGTTGCTATTCATTCATCTGTTCTTTCCCTCTTTTGTTGATTAAAGCATTTAGAGATATAAAGTTTCTCTTTAGGACTGCTTTGGCAGCACTTCCAAGTTTTGTTATGTTGTCTCCTTATGATTTTCTTTTACAAACTATTGTTTCTTTGATTTGTTCATTGATCCACCAATTATTTAGGCTTAAGTCATTTTATCTCTAATAATTACTTAAAAGGGAGGAAAGGAATAAACACATATAATGTCTATTATGTGCCAGGTACTATAATAAGTGCTTTACAAATATAATCCTCATATGAATATGAATATGATCACATATGATTCTCACAACAACCCTGCAAGATAAGTATTGTTTTTATCCTCATTTTATAGTTGAAGAAACAGATAAACTGAGAGAGTAAGTTACTTGCCCAGGGTCATACCCAGAGGTAAGTGTTTGAAGTTGGTCAGATCTTCCTGCCTGTAGGCTCAGGACTCTATCCATTTTACTATGTAACCCTTTATGTCATTCATATACTTTGTATTGCATTGTAGTTGGTAAAAAAAAATGTATTTTGAGTTTGCTTTTATGTAGTTGTGAGGTCTTTAGGTCCCAATACATGATCAGTTTTTTGTAAAGGTGCCATGTATAAGCCAAGAAATGTATGTTCTCTTTTCTGTTCCTTTTTAGTAATTGGTAGAGGTCTATCATATCTAACTACTCTGAATTTGATTCAAGTCTTTAGCTTTTTGCTTATTTATCTTTTTGTTATGTTTTTCTAGTTCTGAAACTAGTTATTTATAACTAGTTATTATAGTCTTATTGTTTCTTCCTAAACATTGACTACATTTTCCTTCTTACATTTTTTTTTTCCTTTTGAGGATCATTTCATACTTCACCTTTCAAAAATGGTTTTTCTTTTCATTTCAATAATTGCTCTCTGATGTGACCTTGCTTCTTAATTCTCCTTTTTCTTATCCCTTTCCTATTCATTTTCCTGAGAAAAATGTATTTCTACACCAAACACTTTGTATGTATACATGTGTCCAACTCTCCTTTATTGGGTTCATATTAACATGATGTTCATGTGATGCCTACTTCCCATCTTACTCTCACTTCTTGATGATTTATATAGTTTTCTTCTATTGTATCCTTCTACTCCCTCTTCTGTATTAATGTATTCCTTTTATCTTGCTTTCTCTTTTTTCTCTTAAGCCTATCTAATCATGTCAAAATGTCTATTTCTTCTCCATTTATAAGAATATAAAATATTCATTACCTTTCAGATCTTTACAACTATTCAAATATATTTATTTTTCTATATTTCTTTTAACTCACAAACTTATATTTCAAAGTTTCTACTCAACTCTGATCTTTTAATTATGAGATACTTGAAATTTTTATCTTTTTATTAAAGGTCCATTTTTTAACTTGTAGTATTATACTCAGTTTTACCTTTTATCTTGTGCTATATGAAAATTGTGTTGCAAACCCTTCTTTATCAGGTAGCTACCAAGTCTTGTGTATTCCTTACTGTGATTCCTTGCTACTTGAACTTTTTCTTGTTTTCAAGACTTTTTAAAAATTGTGGTTTTCTGGTAGTCCAGAAATTCTTAGCTTCTCTCTCTCTCTCTCTCTCTAACTTGTTTTCAGGTCAGTTGTTTTGTTTTATAGTAAATATTTTAAATTGCCTTCTCATTTTTCAGTCTTTTGATTTTGTTATCTTTTGGAGTTATTGATTTCCACTTAGTCCATTTTTATTTTCTGGGAATCTTTTATTTGTGAAAGGATTTGACCTTCCTATACCAAATTGTTTATTCTCCTTCTAGTTCTTCCCACTATAACTCCCATTTCCTTCAAAATATTATTTTTAATAATTTTTTAAACTCTTGTTTGATTTTTCCAGGAATTGTGGGTTTTTGGCCAACTTATGTTTTGTTTGAAGCTTTACTCATAGATATAGAGATATTTTCTTTTTCAGATTTTGTTCTTAGATAATATTGATCATTTTTTACTTTATTGTTTTTCAAGACTTACATCTTGGTTTCAGTTAAGCTCTGGAAGGAATAGTACTGGGGATTGTTTGCTTCTGACCTATATTATCTGGGGTCTTACATTGTTTATTCTACTAATGAATGCTGTATTTTCCAGGGAATCCAGGAGTGACTTATGCCTTCAAAATACCACCTTTAGAACTTTCTGCTCAGGCTGATCTATAGCATGGTATAATCTTGAAATTTCTTCCCAGTTTTATTATGTAGGCTCATTAGACCTCATTGAGACAGTTGGTGGTACAGTGGCTAGACCCTTAAGTTCAAATCTGGCCTTAGACATTTATTAGCTCTGATAGGTGATTAAAAATATCAATTAATTTGTGTTTATATTAATTTGTTATAGCACCTGCCTCTTCAGGTTGTATGAAGATAAAATAAGTTAATATTTGTAAAGTGCTTAGCACAGTGCCTGACATGTAAGTACTTAATAATCTCTCGTCTCTTCTCATCCCTTCCTCTTCATATCTCCAGTCTATAGCTATTGACTCCAAGTGCTCTTGGATTTCTTCTGGTACATGTTCTATTGGGAACACGTGTTTCTAAATTTCTTCTGCTCTTTTTTGATCTAGGCACTTGTAGATTTCCCAGTCTGGCTTTCCTAGGTGGACTTTTCCAATTGAGTCTCTTCCCTGGTTCCCTGGGGATGAAGCTGACACCTTTAAGTTCCTCTAGCCCTCCTTGTGCTGGGAGGCTTCCATGTACTCAAGGAAATTGCATCCTATCCAGATCCGCATGTGTGCACAGATACATAAACAGAATATGAGAAGGGGAGAACCAGCACTCAAACCACTGGAGATAGAGAAGGTTGCTCTTGGGAGCTGGTGTTTGAGTGAAATTTGAATGGAAACAGCAGCGACAAGGAAGGAATGGGGCCCAGCTCTGCAAAGATAGAGTCCCAGGTGCAAGAAGCCATGCTGAGTTCTGATGATCAGCAAGAAGGTCAGTTTGACTGAAGCAGAGAGTCACTGAAGGACAGTGATGTGAAACAAGGATAGAGTGTCACACTGAGCTCAACTGTGGAGGTGCTCAGTGTCAGACACTTACGGTGTAGATTTTGCCCTGGGGCCTCAAGGAGTCCCCAAAGCTTTTTAAGCAGGAGAGGGACATTCTCAGATCTGTGTTTTGGGAAACATTGGGAACTCTGGGAAGTACCCAGGGAAAAAGGAAGAAGTCGGGAGACTAGTTAGCAAATTCCTGCAGATGTCCCAAGGTAGAGAAGAAGACCTGAGCTGGGCTGATGGAGAGAGAGAAGGGAGCTTGGATGAGAGGGTTGCAGAGGGAGAATTGACAAAAATGTTCTACTCAAGAGCATCACCTTTGGAATAATAGTTTCAGTTATCAAGGTGGTTATCCAAAAAGATAATAGTAACTGTCAATTCTAACTCCTGGATCCTGAGTCAGAGAAGCTAAATTGGAATTCCAGCTCTGATATGTAGCAGCTGTGTGTCTCAGGGCCCATCTCTTTTCCTAGTCTGTCCTCAGTTTTTTCATCTATAAAATGGCGAGTTAGTACTGGATGATCCCGAAAATCCTTTCCAAATCTGACTCATATGACTTTATTCTCTACCCAGAAATGGTACTAGTCTTTTTAAAACACCAGTTTATATGAGACAAACCATGAATTGAATATAAACAAGTGGCAAAAAAAAAAAAACAAAAACAAAAACAAAAACAAAAACAAAAAAAAAAAAACAACGAAATCTGAATATCCCCTCCCATTTGGATTGTTTAGGCACAAAACAATCCAAATAGAACAATCAAAATCTCTGGTCTATATTTTGGCTATGCTATAATCTATATCGGGGGGAGAGGTCTCCAAAGGACATTGCACACACCAAAAACAGAAAATAGTACATCAGTTGCCCACATGTAGCCTTTCCCTACCTCCACCCTGCCTCAGGTCTTGTAGATTCCTTTCTGCCTTCAGATCACATTTTAAAATGTTTAATTAAAGCAAATGTGTATTTTTCTTCATTCCCAATGAGAAGCAATGCAATTAAAAAGTTTGAGAATCTGCACTGGATGTTTGAGAAACAGATTATGGCAAACAACCCACCCTTAAAAATTAAATAGAATATTATAATCATAAATAGCTCTGGCTTACTGGCATTTCTGTAATTCTGTCTAACATTCATATTGTCATTTGATTAGTTAATCATCCATTTTCCAAGGTGTGAATGTGTTTTCACACTTCTGCTAAGACTGTGTTAACTATGAAACTATAGATAGCAATAGAGATTAATTATCTATGGCACCAGTCTCCACACCTTGTGCTTACCAGAGAGAGGAAGAGAGTATATGCTTGAGCACAGGTGTGATTTTAAGAAATGAAAGAAAAGCAAAACTTGGTCAAATGAGTTCAAGGAGTACTTTCAAATGACATAGCTACAAAGTGTTAACCATGTTTACATCTTATGTCTGATTTCATGAAACAATGGCTTTACCAAGCAAGGCTAGAGTTCTTTATGAAGTCTATTGGAATATCCATTCTATTACAAATGACTCAAGTGTAAGGGCTTTGCAAATGAATTAATCTTTCATGGAATTAGGAAATCTGAGAGAATGCCCTCATTGGATTGGGGAAATCTCTGAAGCTCCATTAAGATAACACTTAGAATTAGAGACTCATCCTCTGAAATTCAATTGAATACATCTGAGCTCTTTGAGGCTCAAGGGAGGAGGGATGATGCTGTTGTTGCTGGATTGCTTGTTAGACACACTTCCCCCTCCCCTGCTGCTGGTCTTCCTCTTTGCTTCATTTTTCATCTGCCCTGAATGAGGTGTTTGTGGTTCTCATGATTTGTTTGACTTTGGTTCCATTCTGATTTGGAATTTTTTGCATCATCATTCTGTTCTGCACTCCTCCAACTTCCCTGTTTCCTGAATGAAACTCATTTTTTATTTTTAAATGATGTAATTGCCTTAGTTTCTAAGAAAGGGATGTTTGCTGCAGATCCACGAATGAGTGTGTTTCAATAGGAATTCCCCCTACACCCCCTACAACAGAGACAGCATGCTAGAGGGGAGAGCACAATGAGTTCTGACCCACAGGATCTGGGTGTGACTCCTTGATCATTCTCTGTCAGGGCTAGAGCATCTCAGCTTCTCTAGTTACGTGTCATAGTGTAAAGAATGTTAGAATTGATACCAGAAGACTTGAGTTAGAATTCTAGCTCTGTCACATGCTTCCACGATAATCTTTTTGGTTATTTGTTGCTATTCAGTCATTTCAACCATGACTGATTTTTAGTGCTCTCATGGACCTCTGTTCATGGGGTTTTCTTGGCAAAGATAATACAATAGTTTCCCCATCGCCTTCTACGGCAAACAGAAATTAAGTCCCTTGTCCAAGGTTTCAAATCTAGGAAGTTTCTGAAGCTGGATTTGAATTTAGATCTTCTGCCTCCCCATGAGGCAAGTTATATAGTATCATGGAATAAGACCTGGAAAGGACCTAAAACGGTTATTCCCTCGAACTCTTTCATTTTACAGATAAACTGAGGCTCATCAATGAAATGATTTGCCCAAAGTCACAGTCTCAGGTGCCAGAATTGGGATTTGAACCTTTGTCCTTTCATTTTAATTCTACCATTCTTTTTACTATCCTGAACTTCCTGGCTCTAGGACTCAGTTTTCCCCTTTGCAAAATAAAAGGAGCGGATTAAATGATCTCTAAGGTACCTTCCATCTCTAATATTATGATCCTAATAATACCATTTGTATATTTTTACGTAGATCTTGCATATATATGGCATACATGTATCTACCTTTACATATGTAAGTCTCCCTAGAATACATTATAAGCTCTTTCAGGGAGTTTAATAAATGATTTTTGATTAATTGATCAATAATCAATTATAGGGATTTTCTGTCAGGATGCAAAGAGATTGGGCACATAAACTTTAACTGTCAAATGCCAAATAAATGTGAATTACCATTTTATTTTCTTTAAGTTATTTCTCTTTTCTACTCTGATTAATTTACTTTAGAAGGGATGAAAAAAATCCTATTTTTTTCAAAAATGAAAGAAATCTTTGTGACACATCTGCCAACAACTGATCTGACTATGATTCTTTTTGCTTTCTTTTATGTGTTCCCATTATTTTAAAAAAAATTAGTCTATTAATATAGTTTATAATTTTAAAATGTATTTTATTAATATATTTTGTTTTTTAATCATCAAAATTTTCCCCAATGCCCCTTCTCCTCTTCCTTCTCCCAATCAACCATCTCATAAGACAAATAATATTTTAAAGAAAAAAGTAGCAAAACTGACAAATAAGTCTGAAAATATATGTGATGTACCACACCCCTGGACCTCCCTAGTTGGGAGAATACTCTCTCAAATCTCTTCTTTGGAGTCCTGCTTGTTCTCTGTAACTTTGTAACATTCACTTGTGTTTGTTTTGTGGTTGTACTTGTAGTCATTGTATATTGTTTTCTTGATTCAGTTTAGTTCAGTCTTTATCAGTTCATAAAATCTTTACATGTTTTTCTGTATTCATCAACAATTTCTTACAGCACAATGATAATATTCCATTACATTTATGTACCATAACTTATTTAATAATTTTCCAATCAATAGGAATGTACTTAGTTTTTTATTATTTGCACACAGATCATAATCTAATAATTTCATTTTTTAGTTAGGTTCCATATTATTTGTGAAACTTGAGCATCAAATATTTTCACAACATATAAGTTGCATGTTTATATCTATATGTATATATATCTATATCTATATCTATATAGATATCTATTGCTATGTATATTTATCTGTATATGGAAAGCTAGAGAGAGACAGAGACAGAGAAAGACAGAGAGACACATACACAAAGAGAGAGATATCTCATTAGGTTTTTAGAATAAAAAGATCTCTCTTCCTTACAAATTAGAAATTTATATTCAAATGGCAAATAGACTTTATATTCCTTCTATTTTTTTTTCATTCGCCTGAGATGAATTTGCTGCCTCTTACATGTTCCAAATTTAAACCTGACACCTAGATAGGAAACTGACAAACAGGATATGAGTAAAGGAAGACGCTTTTCCTACCATGTTTGATACAATCAAAACAGATGTTGGCTTTTTACAAAAGTCGTTTTTCTTTTGTTTTGTTTCTTTGGAGCTAAACAGTCAGACAGTAACAGTGACAGGCTGCACACTTAAGTATTCCATATTTATCGGCCTCAAAAATGTAATATGACTGGAATTCCATCGAGTTACTGCCTAACAACTTCCCATGGTTCAATTTCATTTCTAGCTATTCTAAACACAGACCTTTGCATATGTCAACCATAAAAGTCATATCATCTGTTCACTGTAGATAAGAAAAGCTAGGTCATTCCCATCTGAACTTCATAGCAGAATAAAAGCAATATCACTGTTATATTACAGAACTTGGGGTGAGAAAGACCCTCTAAAGCCATCTAGTATAGTTCATATCTTCATGAACGGTGCTTCCATAGCTTGCCTGAGAAGTTGTCATCCTGACTTTGTTGAAAGACCTTCTATGAGGAGGAACCAGCAATCTCTTTGAGCAGTTCATTACATTTTTTGAGCGATCTGATGGTGAGAAAGTTTTTCCTGATGTCAAGCATAAATCTCCCTTGCTACAACTTCTGCTTAATCCTAGTTCTGCCCTCTGAGACCAAGAAGAACAAGAGATATTGTTTTAGAAAGATACTTTATTCTCATTTGACATAAGCATGTAGCAAAGTGGATTTGAAGAATTGAGTTTTCTGGATAATTTATTCAGAAATCTCTCCCCTGAATATTCTAGGTAACTGCGGCAGCTTTCAGGTGGATATACATCTTTGTAACATCCCTTTTATTTCTCTGACAAAGAGTTTGGAGACTGAAATTACCTCAAGAGCCAATTTAGTTAAATTAAATGTTTTACTTATCTTTTGATAAATTCTGTGAATGGGAAAGTACATGGGGCTACACAGACTGCAACATGTGACTAACCAATATCATGAAGAAAAATGGATAACTGGGGGAAACGATGAGCCCAGTTTTGCAGGATGAATTCTTTTGAGCTTGCAAGCCTATCTTGCTTTTCAGGAAAAAAAAAAAAAAAAAAATATATATATATATATATATATATATATATATATATATATATATATATATATATATATATATATACACATATACACACACACACATATATATATTCCAGTTTTTCCTTTGATTTTCTATAAATATCAAGTAGTTCTGTGATATTCAAGTGGCTTTTCTTTGGCACATAAAGGATGTTTCCTTGACCAACTTTGATAATTTTTACTTAACATAGTTCTGATGTTTAACTGTGACTTTTTGGGTAGGCCTCAAGTCAAAGGTGACATTCTTATTCTCTAAATAGAAAGTCAGGAATAGTTTGTTAAGAGTACTTGGTTGGGTCATAAACCTATGCTGGGAAGCAGCAACAGCAGAAGGTGATACTCATCACCTTTTCCAGTTGGAGGTATGATGCTATGGGAGTAAAGGGCCTGGAAGAAAGAAAGTGGGAACCTTGATTAAGATGGCAAAGTCTCAAAGGCAGAGTCCTTGCCAGGTTGGGGAATGTATCACATGGCAGCTGCTGGAGGTACTGTGTCACTTCACACCAGGCCTGCAACTCCCCTTGCTCCTGGGCATGAGGAGATGGGGTAGGGAATGCTGGATGGAAAGGTATGATCAAACATGAGCTTTTATAATCAGAGGCTTGATGGTGATGGAAATGGTAATGGTAATGGTAGGGGGAGAACTTTTCATCATCTTAAGTTTGTATGTTCTTATTTAAAAAAAAAAAACAAGACTCATTCGAAAAGAAAATAAGCAAATACTAAACTTGGTTGATATTTAGTACATTGATAAGCAAATACTAAACTTTATCCATGTCTGTATTAAGGTAATATTTGTTTGCTTAAGGTGCTAGCTAGCTAGATATTTATATATGATTCTACTGTGAATATATACTTCCTTTTCTGTTACCTAGAGCATCAGAAATTATCCTGGTCACTGGTTGAATGACCCTGCCATTGCCCTGGTAATCAGCCATTAATCCTAAAAGCAAAAATCTATAGACTTCTAGGATCAATTAGAATCCATGTAAGAGCACACTCCAATCCAAAAATTTATCCTCAACTCTCCCTTCTGACCATTTTGATGTCTTTTCTATGTTGTAACACAATCAAATGTTTTAATATAATTATAATATAAACATTATATGAAAATAATTGTGAATGTGAGGAAATGGTTAGTGAATATGAGGAAATGACAAGTTATTTTTGATCAAATAAAAGACTAACTATTTGCGTTTTATAAAGATTTTGTTTTAAGTTTTCATAAGGAAGGTATGGGACCCCTAAATATAGTAGGAATTAGGGTGTGTAGAAGGAGTTGGTTTAAAGTGGGAGAAAGACAAAAGATGGGGATTATTTTTTAAGTTACAAATATATTTGGTTTTGCAAGAAAAGGATAAGAAATCAGTACTTAGAAAAAGAGAAGAACAATTTGCCCTTTAAACATATGCATTCATTATGCCTCTGAACAGGAGCTGGTATCTGCTTCAGGGTGTGAAAAGCAAAGGGAACTGAGTTTTCATTAAAATAAAATAAAAGTGAAATGAGTTAGAAGCATTGACAAGAAGCTTTGAAAAGTTTCTTTGCCAGGTGTGCTCTAAATGAGAGGTCAACAAGCTAAGCCAAGGAGAATTAATTTGTTTCTGACTTCAGGGAAGTGCTTCCTCTTCTCAGATCTCAGTTTCCACATCTATTAAACAAGCATGATGGATTAGATGACATACAATATCTGATGTCCTTGTCCAGTTTTAAGAAAATATTTTATAGCTGATTAGTATTTAAAAAAAAAATCAAGCCCTCTACTTAAAACAAACAAACAAACAACTAAGACCATATCCCCCAAACTCCTCTCTCTGGTTCAAATT
Source organism: Antechinus flavipes (assembly GCF_016432865.1). Lineage (NCBI taxonomy): Eukaryota > Metazoa > Chordata > Mammalia > Dasyuromorphia > Dasyuridae > Antechinus > Antechinus flavipes. Next base: position 24,472,209 of record NC_067402.1, read on the forward strand.
TCAAAATGTAACAGGATTATGGGTATAAGCTTTGTCCACCTCACATTTAGATCACCTCTCATTCTGTTACTTGATGCATTATCATATTCATCTTCATCATCCCAAGTTTTAAGGTAATCATATCTCTTAGAAATGTTTTTCATTCATTAAATTACAACTTATTGTTCATTCATTAACTAGTTCCTGTCTCACATATTAAATATAGCTTATTTAATAGCCTAGAGAAATTTCTTTCTGCAGAAGCTCATATCTTTTTTCACGTTAAAATCTCTAATCTAGAATTGAATAAATGTCAGTTACTGGTATTTAGTAGATTCAGGTTTCCTTCCTCTCTCCCCTACCCTTTTTTCCTTTACCTTTTTTCTTCTCTTCTTTTCCTTCTTTTTGAGGCCATCAGAAATTATCCTCGTCACTGGTTAAATGATTTTACAATGCCCTGGTGCAATCTGCATCAATTCCAAAATCAAAGATCAATTGACTTTTATGATATTTCTATGAAATATGCATAAATGAATATTTAATCCAGAGATTATCCTCCAACTCTTCTGACCATTTTAGTGATTTTGCTATATTATAACATTATATGAAGGGACAGCTAGGTAAAGCAGTAAGTCAGGAAGATTCATCTTCCCAAGTTCAATTCTAGCCTCAGATGCTTACTATCTGTGTCCCTGGACAAATCACTTAACTCTGTTACTCTCAGTTTCCTTATCTGTAAAATGAGCTGGAGAAGGATATGGCAAACTGCTCCAGTCTCTTTGCCAAGAAAACTTCAAATAGGATCACAGAGTTAGACACCACTGAAATGACTGAACCACAATAACAACAATAAACATTATATGAAAATGGTTGTGAATGAGGGGAAATGACAAGTTTTTTCCTTCTTTTTTCTTCCCTCTCTCTGACTTTTCTTCCTTCTCTCCTCCTTATTATTCTCTACTTCTGTCTTAATAATGAAATATTCTTTATTTTGCATGATCATGTGAAGAGTACAATACTGAGGTTCAAAGAAACACTCACAGCTTAGCATGGAAGTTGTAATCATGATTATAGCAGATACATCTTTCAAAGGCAGATTTCATGAAGGATAGTAAGGAATAAGAGCACTGAATCTGCAGTCAGGAAAAGTTGAGTTGATATCTGCCTCAGACACTCATTAGCTATGTGACCCTCTGCAGGTGATTTAATCTCTCTGTGCCTCAGTCTCCTCATCTGTAATAATAATGGTATCTACCTCACAGGATTGCTTTGCAAATCTTGAAACACTATATAAGTCCAGGTGGCTTTAGTTAATATGATTATCATAATTATTATCATTTTATTGCTTTTCAGTGAAATGTTTCTTATAGAACCAACACAAAGCTTCAAAGAATCATGTGAAGGTAAATTTTTATATACTTAACTACTTAAGTATTTACCACCCCTGCTAGAGTTTTAGGCAGCTATAATCTTGTTTACAAAGATAAAGTGCATATTACTTGCATATAATTATTTATAGTATAATAAAAAATTTAAATCTGCAAGGGTCTTCAGAGCTTCTACAATCCAATTCCCTCATTTTTGATATAATAGTAACTGATGTTTATATAGCACTTTGGGGCTTGCAAAGTCCTTTATAGATGTGGAGCCCTTATGTTGTTCAACACTAGATTCCCACAAATTTTTGGATTCAATGTGAGTTGCCTGGATGATGAGTGTGCCTCATTTGTCTCAGGACCCCTTCCCACTTCATTGAAAATTATCCACACTAAGTGTGTATCAGACTAAGAAAACAGATAAGGAACATACATTTTTAAAGTAAAACATTTTACCAGGACTAAAATAATGAACAAAGGAGTACAAAATAATAGGAAAACACATTTTAACATACATTCCCTAAAAAGTACAAGCATATGCTCAATTCCCAGCACAATATTCTGGAAAAACAACTTCTTTGAGAGTCACAACTTAGAAAGGTCTGTCTCCTTCTCTCTGTGCCCCTCTGTTTCTGTATCTGTCTCTTTCTCGCTCTCTGAAGAGGATCCAGCTAGAGTTAGCACCAAATAGGACTTCTTTTTCTTCTTTCTGACCCTAATTTTCCCTAACCCTAACCTTTCATTCCTCCCTTTTCCCTTTTCTGATTAGATACTGATTCCTTCTAACCCTTGATAACCATTCTTCTTAGATCCTTTCTCCTTTTTAAGTGATGGTGGGTTAGTCTACTTCAGTATACCCATTTTAGATATTCCAATTCACTCTCAGATATCCTGGGCTTTGCTTTCTACCCTATAGTTGAGTCCTTCTCTGTGACATTTACTAGCTATGTGACTGAGCAAATCATTTAACTTCTCCAGGAGGGCCTCAATTTCCCCATTTATAAAATGGGGGTAATAATAATAAATGTCTTGAAAGATTGTTAAGGATCACATATTAACATGTGTAAAACCCTTTGTAAATTTTAAAATACTAGATAAATGTTAGATACTATTATGTATTTATTTCTCTTTTCCATGTTTTTAGTCTAAGAGTATATATACACTTTTAGAGTCCAAGATCTTTTTGTTTTTATTTAACCTAACACTGTAGTGTTTGGCACATAGTAAACAATAAATGTCTGTAGAAATCAATGGACTTTAATTGTATTGAAGTTCAGAAATAACCAGTGATTAAGGAGAAGTTGAGATCTTCCAGTGTCTTAAGCTAGTTTTGAACTCAATTTCAGTTCTACTTTCAAGGTCAAGAAATTCTACTTCTGCTCTATTCCTATACATTCATATATATGGGCTTGCTGTTTATACACGGTACAGATGAAGTGCTTATAGTATCTTCAATGAGTAGATCATACTAGCAATGTGGAAATCAGGAAAGTTACTGTGGAAGAGGTGACATGTACCCTGAAGGAAGATGGGGATTCTACAAGATAGAGGTGAGGAGAGAATCTCCTATGCTCACAAATGGGGGACCACCTATACAGAAGTTCCAGAAGTGGGAGATAGACTGTAATGAATGGGGAAGGGCTAATAGAATCATTTGACACTAGTGAAGAGTATATAAAAGGAAATAATAAGAAACAAAACCAAAGTATCATGGAGAGCTAATTTAAATCCCATAGAGAGGATTTTGTATCTTATTCTAGAGGGAATAGAAGAAGATAACTGTTCATGGGATGTTGAATCCAAATCCACCTTTTTAACCATTTTAAAAGCTGCCATTTTAGTGCCTAATATTATTGATAGTAAGTACTCACTTAGAACCAAAAAATTCACCCCAAGGATTGCTGGTAACAAAGGGGTAGTAGCATGTTTTGGCAAGGGTGTGGCAAACAGGAGACCTCAGTCCAAAGCAGAGAGATTACCTATGAAGCCATAAGGCCACATGCAGGCCACAGTACATCCAAGTGTGGCCCAAATCAGATTAAAATGTAGCTCCTGTCTGATTTTAATGTGTTTATGTATTGATGAAAAAAATACATAAATGTAATTGTCATAAAATGTCAGTGTCAATCCATAAGGATTCTTATGTAAAGCCTAGTGGTCCTCATTAGTATTTGAGTTTGATGTTGGTGATGTAAAGAGCAATTTTCTGGGAATTTATCCAGCAAAAACCCAAATCAGAATAAGGTCAGTCCAAGGCAAGAAAGTTGGGATTCTGCCAGAAGGGACTTTTTTGATTTTCTCTTGATCTTTATTGTTTGAGAAATGATGTCAGCCAATGGTGTTGTGTAGAGAGAATGATCCCAACAAGGATTGCTATGCTGCTCTGCAATGGAGAGAAATATGAGCACTCAAGAAACCAAGGAATGACTTTGGTTGAGAGCTGCTAAGCCAAAAAAATCCTTCCTAACTAGGACTCCTGGGGTTCAAAGGACTTCTGGTTGTAGAGAACTCAAGGCAATGAATATCCCAGTAGAGGAGATAGTTTCAAGATAATCCCAAACCATTGGATAGAAAAGGTCAGAAAATTCTTGAAAAAGTGGATTTTGTTTTTAGAAAGGGGACTAAAATTCCTCAAAATTCTTTGGCTGGTTTGTATTTCTTATGTCCACAAATGTGTTGGAGCCAGCTAATATCCACCAAGGGATTATTATAATATCAATATGATCACATATATGTCTTCAAAATCAGCAAATGCTACAAATCAGGGCTTTATTTATTGTTTAGAATTAAGAAAATTATAATAATGTAGAATTAATTTAAAAGTGTAGTCTTCATACTTTTTTTTTTAAAGCTGGTTGTTAAACATTCATTAGCACATCCCTGATTATACCTACTTGGTTCAGGAAGATGAAAGAAGAGTCTTTTTTTACCAGAAGCCTATAACAAGGGATTGGATTTTCATCTGGTAGGAAGATAAAATAAATAATATTTTTAAATCTCTTAAAGTCCCTCTAATTTCATAGAACTAAAAATTTTCTGGTTACCATTCATAGTAACTAGTTGTATAAAGTGATCTACACTAGTGTTGAGAGCAGCGAAGGGACTGTGGACTAGCTATTAAATAAGAAGGATGTTAAATGACTGGGAAGTGGGAAGAGGATTGAGGCAAAGCAATAATGCAGGCTAAAAACAAAGTGGCAGTCTAGAGTGTGGAAAGAAAGCAAAAGGACAGTGGCCGGCTAATTGTACTCCCTGGTGAATCCATTCCAAAAGGACAAGATGGATTGAGTGCATAATAGACTATATAAACTACAGTTAGGAAGTCTCTGGGAATACAGAAATGTCTTGTGCCACCCTTGATGGAGCTGAAAATGGCCATGAGCAGAATGCGGGCCCCATCTTGTATTATCAAAGGACATGGAACCACTTACCCCAGCTCCACCCTGAGTGCTGTATGTTGGTGTGACAGCAAAAGGCAATGAAGCACAGATGAGTGACTACTTCAGTCAGGATAAGTATTCTACTTTGTTAAGTTCTGTCTTCAAATCTGCGAGAAGCTCTAGGTCTTGTCAGAAGCAAATCTTTCCCATCAAACTTCCCCTTGAGCTCTTTTAGGGAGTTAGTCGTTAACAAGTCTTTAATAGACCCAGATCAAAATGGGGCCCAAGGATGCATACACAGAAGAGCCCAAAGTCAGAAATAAAGGTCTAGTGAATATCAAGAAGATCTGAGTTCAAATCTGCCTTCAGGTACTTACTATGACCCTGAATAAATTATTTAACTTCTGTCTGCCTCAGTTTCCTTAACTGCAAAATGGGGATAGTAATAGCCCCTACATCCTCCTGAAAATTGAACGAGATATTTGTAAAAGCACTTAGCACAGTGCCTAGCACATAGGAAGCCTTTTATAAATGCTTCTTCCTTCTCCTACCCCTTTCCATGATTTTTTGCATGTTGCTTCTGCTGTGTTTGCATGCTGCATGTTGCTGCTTCAGGCAGCTAAGCTGCCTGGGCCCAGTCTCTGCTAAGAATGGTATCAGATATGGTGTAAGTTGTTCCAGTGAAAGAAACTGTTGCTACTTGAAAGGGAGGGAAAGAAATCTCCCTTCTCCTCCTCACTTATTCTAGACAGAGGTATACAGAACAAAGTTGAGTTGAGATCTTCTTCCATAGTTGGCTTTCTCTCTTATTTCGTCAGATTGATTGAGAAACATATTCACATTTCCTAAAGGAGGGAAAACAGGTACACTTTCTCTTCACTGACCCCCTAAAGTATGAAAGGGATGAACCCATAAGGGGTGAATGGGCCACTCCCATTTTTGTACCATTTCTAAGTTGTGAAGAGGTCATTCAGGGTGTGAGGCACTCAAGGTTTCATGCCCTTTACAAGCTGTAAATGCAACCACTTCCAAGTCTGAAAGGGGAAACTTCTTAACACCCCCTTTCTCTCCATTCCCTGCCCCTTCTATCCTATAATTTTATCACGTGGATTTGGGAGATTCAAATGAATCCTTGATTAACAACCTTTCCCCCCACATAATATACATTATATACATGATCTCCTTGGATCTATACCAAAGACATTAGAGTTCTGCATCCTTTTACTTCTACCACTAGTCATCATTAAACTGCTCTGTACCTTCAGTTCAGTGGCTGAATCCATGTGGAGGAATAATGGTAGGACATGGATGATAATCGCATAGCTTAAGAGCATATGGGTAGGGTAGGTTGTGATCAGTGCTGTGGGAAAGAGGAGACATGAATGAAATCATAATTCCTTTCAGAATATCTCCCTTAAAACAGTGATCTGTTAAAGTTGTTGCATTTACAGCTCCATTAATGAACACTTATTGAGTGTCTACTCTATACCAGGCACCATGCTAAGGGCTGAATAGACAAAATATACAGTCCCCCATTGAGGATTTATTGGGGTTAAACACAGTGTGCATCTAAGCATGTACATATATATTTGTGCTTGTGTAAATATATATGAAGTCTACATCATATATATAAAGGAGGTAAAGTCTCATCTTTAAGTCCATCCATAGTTTTTCCAAACTTCCAGCCCTTCCCCAAACAGTAGAGCCTCTGAATATCAATGTAGCCTCATCCTAGGTTTCATTTTATTTTCATATTCTCAATGAAAATTTTAAGTACGTGAGATTGACAAAGATGGGGTGCTAGCAAATTCACAAAGGAGGATCCAACCATGAATAATTCTGTGACAGATGGGAAAGCAAACAATGATGCGCTAAATATAACTTCAGGGGAGCTGGGCAAAAAATGCAGGTTAGCAGCCAGGACTGTATGAAGAAGGTGGACAGATCAGAGGAGAGCTATGATTGGCTTTGGTTCTTGTCATTAATTCTCATTTGTAAGTTTGTTTGTCTCAAAGACAACAATAGGGAGATAGCCGCTAAAATGCATGGTGTTCCTTCAGTAATTCCAAGTATCAAAGGAAGGACATATATGAGACTGGGGGGAGAAGGGATGGGGAGAAAGAGAAAGCTAGTTCTGTGATTTCTGGGTGAGAATTCCAATGTAGAAACTCCCTCCACTGATTCAGATTAGCAACTCCTTGGCACACCCAGAAGTTAATTTGATTTTCTCTTGGATACATGTTAATAAGTGTCAAAGACAAGATTTAATCTTGATCTTCCTATCTTTAAAGACAACCTTTGCTCTCTTTTGTCAGACTGTTTAGCAAACAGTAAATGCTTAATAAATGCTAATTAATTAGTTGATTGCTCAGAAAAATTCAAGTTAAGTTCAGAGTAAAGTTTGGATTCTAACAACCTAGAAGGTCAGCATTTGAGAGTTGAAGGGACCCTTTAGCCATCTTGTCTAACCCAGAGATAAAAGGAATCATCCCCTATAACATACTCAATAAGGAAGTAGTTACCTAGCTTCTGCTTAAGGATCTTCTAAGATTCTCCTGAAGTATGAAAAAACTTTTTTTTAAGTTCATACACTCAAGAAAGAAGCACTATGAAATCATGAGATGTATTTTCCTGTATTTTTCATGGATTCTTTCTCATTACTTCGTAATCATTCTTTGCATACATAAGGACTTTATAGCTTTCCAAAAGACCAGTTTCTTCTTTGTCTCATGCCATTGGATCAATTTCAGGTTAAAAATCTAGCTCTAAAGTATTAAGACTATCCATTAACTCCAATCTAAACTTCTATCCCTCTTACCAATGCTTACCTAAACTAATTTTGTACTTAATTTAAACCTAACTGATCTCTATTCACTAATCCTATTATTTTCCCCTAACATTGGCCTTTATCCTATCTCTAAAAAATGAAATAAAATAAAAAACACTATCCCTATCACTGATCTCAGTTCAACCTATCCCTGATCACAGTTCAATCTATCCCTATTCTTCCAGCCCTATTTCTTTCACTCCCAATAAAAACACAATCTCACAATATCTTTCCCTGATGTGGTTCTTTCATCTTAAAACCTTTTCCTTTATCCTGTAACTATAACTGTTTCACACACTAGGAAATTAACAAAGGATTGATCATCGCCTCTTTATTCGGTCTCAATATCTAGACTGAGGCATTTCCTGCAGGCCCCAGAATCCATTTTAAGCGAAAAACCTTCAGATTTTCATTAGTCTCTGGTCTGCTCTCTATGGTACATATCCGGAACAGCTTTATCTTCCCTATTCCATACTGGGAAGATAGCATTAAGTATTCAATCCAATTTAACACATCATGGCATAGTCCATAGAGCACTGGACTTAGAGTCATTGAGACGTACATTAAAATCCTTCTTTAGACACTGGAGGACTATGGATAAATCCTTAATCTCTTCTCTGTTCCTCAGTTTCCTCATCTGTAAAACTGGAGGGGACTGGATTTAATGGTCTAAAGACCTTATCTAATAGTAAACACCTACTATGTGTCAGGGAGAATCTGGGGATACAATAGAAGAAATAATCTCTTCCTCCAGAGAGTTACTTCATATCTGCTCTTCACTTTAAAATAAAGTTTCTTTGCTTTCCTATTTTACTACTGAAGTTCTTAGGGATGAGACTCATGATTCTTTGTGACCTCTTTCAGTGTAAAAATATTCTACTAGCTTATCTCAGGGCACTTAGCAGTCATGTGTCTCCTTTGGTTAAAGGTGCTATGTCAAATGTGGGCCTAGACCCAAAAAGTATATAGTACTAGGGTAGAGCATAATTTTATCAAGGCCAAGATTATAGGTTCAGACTCTTTGTAGGCCACTTAGTTTTAATCAGAAAACTGGAATCCTTAGCCACAAACTACACTCCTAACCCCAGTCAGCTGATCTTATTTTGTGTGTCCTAGTTAGCCACAAAAGAGCCTGATAGTGTGGGTCTAGCTGGTGATGCCTTTATATAAGCACTTACATTTGATTTATTATAATAAAAACAATTTATTACAATAAAGTGATTTTTAGATTAGGGGCTGTTTTATTTTGTAGAATTTTGTGTAGTAGGGACTTGATTGATAACTATAGTTGATTGTCATAGAACTTTAAGATTGATGAATCATTTTGCCTATACTGTCTTAATGTATCCTTACAGCAACACTGAGAAGTAGGAAACTACAAGTATTATTATCCCAATCTTTACAAATATAAAAACTGAGATTACACACTTGGTAAGTGTTAGAGGCATGATCCAAAATTTTCTTGAGGCCAGAATGATTTCCCATGCTATCAATAACAAGACTTCAAGTTTTGTGGAGACCCGGTGAGAATAAATGACTTGACCAGTCAGATGGCTAGTGACAGGGCAAGGACAAAGCATCGTTCTTTTCACTCAGAATCCATAATAGGTCCTTTTGTCAACTTTGGACACAACACCCCAAAATGGGAATTTAAGCAGATAGCATGAAAGAACATGCCCCGAATCCTTTAGTGGTATGCCTAGGATGCTATGGGGTAAATGGAATTTTACTTATTCTAAGAGAGATCTTGTTAGTAAACATGTGGGTTAGGAGAATAAGTCAGCCCAGAGCTTTGAAAGGATTACATATTTATTTGTCTTTATTCTTTTTATTTAGAGATACAGTTGTGGCAGAATGGATAGTGATTTGGCCTCTTGGCCAAGAAGAGAATAGATTCAAGTCAATTCCACATTGAACAGATTTTTTTTTTTTAAATGTAACCTCTGAACAGACTTAAACTCAGGGCTTTAGACAGTTCACTAGACTCTAAATTATAGAAAGGGACTAACCTGCAAGGATAAAGAATTTCCTCATCTGGGAGTTCCCAACTGCAGTGAAATCACTGGTCCAATTCCCAACCCTATTTTTGGTTTGTTTTTATTCTGTATATATTTATATAAGCATTTGTTGTGTTCTTTAATAAAAAGAAGCTTCTTGAGAGCAGGAAGTTTAAAAAAATTGTATTTATATCTCCAGTGCTTAGCAAATGTTTGTTGAATGATTGATGTTTGTTTTTATTCTTATTTCATTTCTATAGAATCGTTATTTGAACATATGTGAACATACGTTATTTGAACATGATAGGTCTCAAGGTCTATAACTGTTGAAACTCATGGATCCAGTAAATGCACTATAATTTTCCTCTAAATTCTAGATGATTATTTATGGTTTATATGCTGGGACATGATGCACAGTTATAGTAAACTTGTTATGTAAGCCAATCTCCAGGCAAGAAAATTAATTTTTGTCTTTATTTTTTAAAGGGATTATCTTAAAGCAAGCATATGTTACATTTTGAGGTGGTAGGGAGAGAAGCTATGTTTTTAGAAAATGCTTTTTTAGTTTCAAAGCAAAATGAATTTTAAATAAATGTACAATGTATTTTTTCTTTCAATGTGACATATATGCTCCCAATCTATGTCGCTATAGCTACTATATAAGTTAGAGTTTCCTTTTTCCTTTCCTTTCCTTTTTCTTTTTTCCTTTCCTTTCTTTTCCTGTCCTGTCCTATCCTTTTTCCTTCTCTTCTCCTCCCTGCTTCTGTCTCTGTCCCTCTCTGTCTCTGTCTGTCTCTGTGTCTCCTACTGTCTCTGTCTCTCTCTGTCTCTCTCTTTTTCCCTACCCCCACCCCCTTCCTCTTCTCTCACAAAAGCAGGTATGCAAGTTCTCTGAGTGAGGTTGTGCATGATCTTTGTAGTACATGGTTGGGGTAAAGAACATCATATCTTTTGTTCAATAGTTTTTGTATTTCTTTCTGATCTTCTGCCTTTCTAGTCCTCCAATAAGGCTAATTACTAAGGAAAAAAAAGGTGGAACTAGTGGAGAGAGATCCTTTAAAGCCATTCCTTTTGCAGAGTGGAACAAAGGAGAGTACCAAGGGCATGACTAGACCTAAAAAAAAAGAAAAGAGAAAAACCACCTAATGAGGACGTTGAGCTAAGTGCTTGTGAAGAAAACTGGCAAAAAGGGAGCTTTTAGTCTAAAATCCATAAATAAGTGTGCATCAGATGAGTACTAGAAGATTTTTAACAAGCCAGGCCATGGAAACTATCCTTCTATGCAAGAGCTGCAACCTTAAAAAAAATACCTTTCTTTACAAGGTATTTTCTTTCAAAAATTAATTTAAAAAAGATACTTGAAAATTAAGGTGCTTTATTCATGTCTTTGAATAAGGATTATAAAAAGGATCCCATAGAAAGCCCCATTTTTCAATAGAATCATGAATACTGCTGACTTCCCATGGGTCAGAGGTCTGGCACAAGTCTCTGAAGAATTTGTTCATTGAGAACTGTGACTTGGAGAAGAGTTGACCTTGGGGCTCCTTCTTCTTCCTCAAAGTTTTCAAATGGGAAGTGAAGCAGCTCCATGTATAGCTCAGAATTCTGAACCTGGAAACTGAATATAATCAAGTTAGAAAAACTTCCCTCTGTATCCCCTAATCCCTAGCAAGTCATAAAACAGGGCTGCACAGATGGAGGAGACCCCAAGTGGCCATCTAGTTTAACCCTGGACTGGTAGGGCATTCCCACCCATAGGCAGCCCATTTTTTTTTTCTAATCAGTAAGATTTTCTTGACATAAAATCTAAATATTTCTCCTTGAAGTTTCCACTCATCCCCTCTCTAGATCCAAGCAGAAAAAGTTTATTTTCTGCATGCTGTACACCTCCTGACCCATAGATAATTGGCTTAGAATACAGAGTAACAGATTTTTCAGCCATGGTCGATGTGGCAATCTTGCTTGACTATGTATATTTATTATAAGGCTTTTTTTTTTCCATTGGTGGAGGTGTCAAATGAAAAAAAAATTTTCTTTTTGCTAATTGAAGCAAATAGTTATTTAATTTTAAAGTCTATTTCTTCTTCCGTCTTTCATAGGAATATAGATTTAGAGATGAAAAAGAACTCAGAAGCCATTGAACCTAACCATTCCTTCCATTTTACACATCAATTTACACACAATTAATTTAGAGAATGGTTAAGTGATTTGTCCAAGTTCACTCAGCTATTAAGTAAATGAGGCAGGATTTGAACCCAGTTTTTAAAGACAAAGTTCCACCTGAGTCTTCACTTTCCCTGGTTAAACATCTTCAGTTTCTTCATCTTTGTATGATAGGGACTCAAGTCCCTTCCCTGTTCTGGTGATCCTCCTCTGGGCATATAGATTAGTAGATTCCTTTTGACTGCTGGATGAATAGATTGGCATTTCTGTATCAGAGTATAACACTGTTGTTTGACCTGGCTTCTCCATAATCTACTTACACAAGCTCCACTGGGATCCATCAACAAGCATTAATTAAGATATTTTTGTGGGTCAAGTACTGTGCAAAGGCAAAAGTGGTATTCAAATATATAGATATATCTCAAATGCAAACAATGGGGTAAAAGATAACCCTGGAGGGATGTGCGAAAAGATGCTAGCTGCTGGAGACTAATAAGAGCTACATGTGTATACACCTGTATGTGGATATATGTGCCCCTACTCCTGCTTATATTGGAGAACTGAGTCTCTCAGAGAATGGCTATCAACAACACTCAGAGTTGGGTTTCTAATGCTGTTGATTATAAATTTCTACAAGTGTTTCCCATCAATAATCAGCCAGTGGACACAATTAGCTTTTAGCAAAGGAACATATTAAATGGTTTATCAAAGCAAGTAGTTTTAAAAAAACATTCTCCCATAAAACCTTGAGGGATCACCTATAGAAATGTACAAGGTACATGGAGAGAGTAGACATACATTATGGAGAACACGTTTGGCCAAGGAGTAATTCACAACTCCTGAACATAGGAAGTTCTTTTTCTTTCTGTGTAGGATCATTTCCCCTTGAGTGTAGCCCTGTACTCAGTTTCTTTCTAGAGTCCTTAGCCAATTTTCTCTCCTCTATGAAAGGTCATTAAGTTGCCTGGGTACCTGTTGCTCTTGGTTGAATGTGCTGTCTCCTCTTAGTCCGGCTTTCTCATAACTGATAGATGCACTATCTGCTCTTTGTTGTTGTTGAAGCAATTGGGGTTAAGTGTCTTACCCAGGGCCACACAGCTAGGAAATGTGTCTGAGGCCAGATGAGGCCAGATTTGAACTCAGGTCCTCCTGATTTCAGGGCTGGTGCTTTATCCATTGCACCACTTAGCTGCTCTGCACTATCTGCTTTTGCTCTGATGACATGTTAAATGAGAAGTATGAAGATGGGGAGAGGAAAAAGAAAGTGATCCTTCTCAGAGTCTGGAATCTGATTCTCCCAAATGAAATTCACTGAACTGGAACCCTGCCAGCATTAGACTCATTCTTTGCTTGACTACATCACTTCCAACTGGCTCGCTGTTTTTATACAAAGCCCAAGAGATAGGATTTGATCTTCACTAACAATCACAAGATGTTTCCTGTGTGGAATCTATTTTTTCCATCCAATAGCCAAAAGCCTATAATCCTCTCAAATTGATTAAGGACTTATTCACACCTAGTTTGCATTTTTGATTGATTGACTCAATTGAGGTGCTTGGAAGCCTGAGATTATATTAATTGAAGTGGAGTTAGAAACTTCCATTCTAATATAAATAAAACTCTTTGAAGACCCTAAAGTGCTATATAAACATCAGTTATGATGAAGAAAACAAGTAAAATCTCGGGAAAGGAACTCTAGATGCTTAAGTTTAAAAAACAAACAACTTTTGCAATGCTCTGTGTGTATGTGTGTGTGTGGGGAGTTTGAATGCATCTGGCCTTGTTCATTTTAAGCAGTATAAGTCACACATGTGACATGGCATCCATAACCTCCTCATCTTACTTGATTGCTCTTTTGTACTCAAGGAAGGACAATAGAACTTTCAGCTGTTAATATTCCCAGTGATCTGAAAGACTCAGGATTAATGATTCTTTTAAAAGTTCTTAAATACACTTAAATGATAGTGACAATGAGGAGTCACATGTACATTGGTTAATGGAAGGATAGAAAGGCATCGTGGAGATAAGTCAGAGGAAAATGGGGGCCATGGAATCATTTGATACTGGTGATGAGTTAGTTTGTTTGTATAATTGCTTTACTTTTTTACTTCACTTTGGTTCTTTTGATCTACTGAACTGTAGTAGCAAAAAGGATGGAAATAATTTTTTTTCTGAAAGCACAAAATCCCAAACAGATGAAAGCTTAGAGCTGTGACTAGTGTAGGATAGCTAAAGCTTTTACCCTTGGTGCTGGGTAAACCCAGGGAGGATATGTTCTTTTTTTCAGTCCAGAGACTGGACTGTTTTATTTTTTGTTCCCCAGCCTCCTACCTTAAGTGTCTCATTGTCTTTCATCAGCCCTACTCTTATGGAGGTTAGCAGGAAGGATGGATTCTGGGAGCAGACAAGAGAGTTTTGTAGACACATGGAGAAGAGGGGGTAAGAGGTGCTGGGCAGCTCTCTTTTTCCAGTACCATTGCCCCTGGACTATAAGTGGTTGTCTGATCGCCTGTGCCCTGGACACTGTGCTAATTAAGCAGCACCTAGTCATTTGAAACTCTCTGCTTCCTAGGGATCAGTGAGTGCCTCATCCCTGACATTCTTGGGAATTGAAGTATTGTTTCTTTCCAGAAAGTTCTTTTTCTCAAAAAAAGCCTGATTTTATCACCAGAGCTTTGAAGGTGTTTTTTAAACGTACTTTCTGGTAGAAATGAGGTCCACCAGCATAGTAAGTACATTTTCTATTCCCAGAGTATCTGGGACTTGAACTATTTTTTCTCTGTGAAAACTTGGAGATTGTGGAAATGCTTTGACTTCTTGGAACAGCCTGACTTTGTCCACTGAAGGTACAGGACTCTGAAATTCATCCTGACCTGATCCTCATCTTTTATTTCTAGATCTCTCCTGTCCATAGTACTAGGTGGAGTGGGACATTGAGGAGGAAGGAGCTGCCCTTGATTGAGTTTTTCCCTCAGGTCAAGAAGCTGCTAAAAGTAGCTCTATCAAAACTGATGTGGCTGTCACAATGCTATGTTTATGTTATACAAGTGTCCTCAAATGTGGTTTTAAATGATACCACCTCTTCCTGCCTGGGCGAGGGCATAACTGCTTAGTTTTGAGCAAATCTAAGATTTCACTTGGGTGAGAATCTATTGTTCTATCTGCAGATACATAAAGCTGGCTTCCTTGTTGTTCCTTGAACAAGATACTCCATCTCCTAACTGTAGGCATTTTTCATTGGTTGTTCCCCATGTCTGGAGCTCTCTCCCTCATCATTCCCACCTTCTATAGGAGGAGTCTTTTCTAGACTTTTCTTAATGCTAGTGCTTTTCAACTTATCCTGCATTTATCTTGTTTGTATGTAGTGATTTGCATATTGTCTTCTCCTTGAAAATAGAGACTATTGTTTTGCCTTTTTTATCCCAAGAATTTCATACTATGCTTAGAATATAATAAGTTCTTGATGAAACCACATATATCTAATATTCTTTCTTTGGGCCAAATCTGATGAGAGTAAGATTCACACAATATTTGTCAATATTTCTTTCTTTCTTTCCCTCAATTATAATATATTTTCTTGGTCTTTTCCTGAGATTAATTTCCCTTATTTTACCTCCACTTTCCCCCTTTTTTCTGTTACAATCTTCTTTCTACCTCTAGTTTCTTTTTTATATTATAATAGTAAAATCAGATTATACATATACTCTCTATGTATACCCATAATAGAAATAAAGTTCTCAAGAGTTTTTTTCCCTTTTAACCTTTTTATGCTTCTCTTGAGTTCTCTCTCTCTCTCTCTCTCTCTCTCTCTCTCTCTCTCTCTCTCTGTGTGTGTGTGTGTGTGTGTGTATAACAAATTTTTTGTTTAGCTCTGGTCTTTTCATCAAAAATAAATGGAATCCGTCAGTTTCATTGAATGTCCATCTTTTCCCCTGAAATAAAATGCTCAGTTTAGCAGGGTAATTTATTCTTGGCTGTGTTCTAAATTCTTCTGCCTTTCAGAATATCAGATTCCAGGCCTTTTGATTCTTTAATGTGGAAGCTGCTAGGTCCCAAGTAATCTTTATTGTGGCTCCTCGGTATTTGAATTGTTTCTTTCTGGCTTCTTGTTAATATTTTTCCCTTGGTCCAATAGTTCTGAAATTTAGCCACAATATTCCTTGCGGTATTAATTTTGGGGTCTCTTCAGGAAGTGTTTGGTGAATTCTTTCAATGGTCATTTTATCTTCTGATTCTATGATAACTGGGCAATTCTCTTTGATGATTTCCTGAAAGATAGTGTCTAGGCTCTTTTTTTTCAAAATATATTTCAGGGAGTCCAATAATCCTTAGATTATCTCACCTAGATCTATTTTCCATTGGGTTATTTTTTCAATTAGGTATTTTACATTTTTTTCTATTTTTTCATTTTTTTGGTTTTGCTTGACTGATTCTTGTTGCCTCATTGAGTCATTCAGTTTGTGTTGGATATGTTATAAATTCTTTGTTGTTTTACTGGCTTGCAACCAGGACAGAGTGGCCAACACTGGGATAGATTCCTGTGGATTTCTCTCAGTAGATTCTCCATCATGTGGAGCCCACACTGCCCTGGTTCTCTGCATTGTCTGTGCTGGAGCCTTGTGCTTGGCTGCCTCCCTCCCATTTCCAATTGAAACAGACTTTTTCTGGTGATCTTCGAAATTATCTTCTGCTGGTAATTTGTTGTACTCCCAATATTTGTGGGTTCTGCTGGTCCAGAGATAATTCAGAGGCTGAATTTGCTACTTAATCTGAGGGCTGTAGAGAAGGTCATAGAGAAATGTGTGTCATCTCCGCCATCTTGACTCTGCCCCTGGAAGTCCAACATAATAAGTTCTTAATAAATGTTTGGCCAGCTAGGAACAATACTAATAGTCCTGGGTTTGAAATCAGGAAGATCTGTATTCAAATCTGACCTCAGACATTCGTTATGTGACTGTGGGCAAGTCACTTAACCCTATTTGACTCAGTTTCTCATCTGTAAAATGAGTTGGAGAAGTAAGTGGCAAACCACTCCGGGGTCTTTGCCAAGAAAACCTCAAATAGGGTCAAGAAGAGTTAGATTTGACCAAACAACAACAATAATTACTCAACGGTTTGATTTATACTCATGAAGTTTTTTTTTTTTTCTTCTTAAGCTCATTGATGCCATTTTACTCCAGTAATATCAACTGTAATCCTTTTGTTTTTTGAAGGAAACACTATTTCAGGATCAGTCATATGGAATATAAAGGCTCAAATGTATGAACTCAATGTGCTCTGAAATTTATTTTAAATGATATTCCTTTCTAACTCACTGTATTTTGATTTATCATATGAACTTGCTTCAGAGGCTTGATTTTCAGCAGAATAATTCCACTTGATTTAGAAATATTTACAAAGCACCTGCTGTGTTCTGACTATTGTTCTAGGTACTGAGATTAGTTGTTGTTGAATCTTTTCAGTGATGTCTGACTCGTGACCTCGTTTGTGTGTGTGTGTGTGTGTGTGTGTGTGTGTGTGTGTGTGTTTTAGCAGATATTGGAGTCATTTGCCATTTCCTTCTTCAGCTCATTTTACAAATGAGAAAACTGAGGCAAACGGGTTAAGTGACTTGACCAGAATCACACAGCTAGAAGATAGATGTCTGAGACTGGATTCAAGCCCAAAGCTCTATGCATTTTGGTGCCACCTAGTTGTTCTAGCAACTGGGAATAAAAAGACAAAAAAAGAAAGTCTCTCTCTCCTCCAGGAATCTAAAGTTACTTAGATTGAAGCTGGAGAAATGAGTTTGACCTCAGACATGCTATGATGTGCTCTAGAGTCAGGAGGACCTGAATTCAAATCCAACCTCAGACACTAACTATGTGATCATGGGCAAGTTGCATAACCTTAATTGCAGAAAAAAAGGTCATCCTCTAGTACTAAGAGCATGACAATTGGCAGAAATCATTTTGAGAAAATAAACATGCAGAAATCATTTTGAGAAAATAAACATCTGTCAGGAGCAGGAATAAAACCATATAAACCAGTGTGCTTAGACAGCTGAAGAGAGCCTATTATTAAATAATCACAGCAAGCCTTTATGCCTCAGAAATTGGCAAACAGGACTACTTAGGGTTGGCTTGATTTATTGTTTTCTTAATTGTATAGACTTAAGAAGGTGTTAATAATACATATGATACATCAAAGTGTTTCATGTACATCTTCCTCCCTTCCCAGAGATGGTTGTTAAACATTTCCCAGCACATCATGGCTGGCACTCATGTATCCTAATGCCACAGACATGAAGTTACTTAAATGCCTTTCCAATAATAATTACCTGACATTTATTTAGTACCTCAAGGCTTTTAAACTATTTATATCATATATATTTTCATTTGATTTTATTTTCTACTTCTGGCTCTGAGAAATGTAAGGAAATGAATATCATTATTCCTGATGAAAAGGCCATCTCAGTCATCTTCCCTGACCACTTTGTTTTCTGAGACTAAAACATCCCTTCCTGTTACCATTTCCCTCTATGTCACATCTTACTTTTGAGAATGTCAGAATTGTTTCTTTTTTTGCATTTGCATCTCCAACATTTAGTTTAATGCTTGGTAGAGTAAAAATAATATCTAGGATTTCTATGATATATATGACACTTTATCAGTTATCTCATTTCATCCTCACAACAATTCAGGGAGGTGGGTGCTGCTATTATCTTTGTCCAAACTAAATAACTTGACTGATGATGTCACAGCTAATAAATATGTGAAGCAAGATTTGAACTTAGATCTACTGTTCTACCTGCTCACCTAATTGGTAAATGCTTCATACATGTTTTTTCATTCATTCAACAAGTATCCCCATTTACAGATAAAGAAACTGAGGATCAGTGCCTCAAAGTGTCAAAGATGGGTTCAAATTGAGTCACTCTTTCCAATTATTTTAAGGTGATCAGTTTTATTTTATCATCATCACCATCATTATAATCTTCACTGCCATTTTTTAACACCTACTATTTTTACAAATTTTACAAATTTTATCTTATTTGATCTTTACAACTTTGTGAAATAATGCCATTTTATACATGAAGAAATTGGGACAAACAGAGGTTAAGTGATTGGCCCAATGTCACAGGACTAGGAAGTATTTGAGATCACATCTGAACTCAGATCTTCTTGCCTTCAGCCTCAGCACTTTATCTTGTCTGGCGCCACCTAGCCCCTCATTCACTTTATACTGTCTCTTCAAATTAAGAGTAATGTTGATCTATTTTGCATTTTCATCTATATTTCATCACTGCAGAAGCCTTTCTTCATTTCTTTCAGGAAAACTTTATATGAAACAAATAATCTTTTAAATTGAAATCTTAATAAGTTAGTATTAATAAGTCAATAAGTGTTGGTCAGAGTTGAACATGAAACTGTGGTACAGTGCCAACAGAGTCCAAATCTTCAAATTTCCACAATGAAGGCTGACATTTCTTGGCAGTCTTCCTCTTTTTCTGAAGCCCAGTATCTACTGTTTGCTAACCCTGACGAGCAGCATCATCTTACATCCTATGTGATATTGGGAATGTCACATCCCGTTTTATTACCCTCCTGCTTGATCAGTGACAAGGAGATGGTACCTGGTATAATGCAGGTTTGTGGATCCTCCTAGGGCAAGAACACACACGGCTCTGTTATACAGAATAAGGAGAGGCAGTGATTATTGGAAGGAAGCTTTCCAGGGAGGATGGTATAGACCCTACTACCTGGGAGACTCAGAACCCCAAATGAAAGGGTTAATGAGTCCATACATTTGTGGAGGCAGCAGGTATTTTTTTTTTTGGTTAGAATTTAGGACATTTTGTCATGACGTTATGACAGTACAAACTGTAAGCAACTTTTAGAGAGCAGATTTGAGCTTCTCAGTGCCCCCAAGGTATGTTATCTTACAGTAATATACACTTTGTCGAGTCTGGTTGCTTAATTAAAACCCAGAGTTCCTGTGATAGTTGGAAAATAACTTTTTTTTTCCTGGCAAAAACTTCCTGGTGCTCTGTGATCTACACAATTTCATGACAAGCAGATTCAGACTGTAAAAATAATTAATGCATTTTTATGGTTGCTGTGAACATAATTAAACACTGTGACAGATGTTGATCAAATCTTCCCTAGAATCTTCTTTTCTCTGCTTTTAGCACCAATTGAAGTTCAAGTCATGAATTCAAGAATCAAAAACTGAGAAAATCAATCATGTGATATATATGTGTATGTATACATATACACATGTTTATATATACATATATTTTAAATACATACACATAATATACATACATATTAAATAATTATATTTGTTTTCCTTTTTGAGAGATGGAGGATAGGGATCATCATGGACTGGGTCTGGTCTAAGCTGGTCTGATGCTTCAGGTTCAGACATCAGAAAAAATGAGACGCTTATAGGCCATTTGGTAACTAACAAAATGAGGATCACTCAGCCATAACATGAAAAAGATACTGACTGAGTCGAGTCTCTATGGTGGCTCTTTTAGTCCTCAGGAGCTTGCTTTTGTAAGTTGGCCATTAGGATGCTAAGAAAATAGCCTGACTCTTATTTTTCTAAGTCAATTAAGCTTCAAGGATCAGGGATTTGCTTTTAAAGGAAAAACCATCTTGGCCAAACATTACTACTTCTACCACGGGGAGTTGTGGCTGGGGGAAAGATGAATTTTTTCCCTAGCATTTATTTTTTGGGGGAGCCTTGGGCAAAACACTTAACTCTCCTCTGAGTCTCAGTTTCCTCATATGTAAAATGATGGAGTCGGGAGAGATGGTCTTTCTATTTCTTTTCAGCTCCAAGTTAATGATTCTGTGATGCTGTCATGCAAGTTTCTGAAACTAAAAACAAACAAATATGAGCACTAGACTCATGGTTCACCCGTGTTTATCATTAATACTTTTTGTCTCAGAATGATAGGCTATGGTAGTTCACAGGGTATAAATGAAGTTAACATCAGGCTTTCACTATGTGAAAATGACCACCTCACAATGGGTTAGGATAAAGATTAGTGGGTTTGGAGTTAAATGATCTGGATTCAAATGCTACTTTTGTCCTTTACTTCTCATTTCACTTTTGCTAAAACTCTCAAGACTTCAGATTCCTCATCCGAAAGATAACTAGATTGGACTAGATGGCCTCTGAAGTCCAATCATCTCTAAATCTATGTTCCTATTGGCCTAAGAACAGTGGAAGAGACCTAGAACATAAAGGAAAACCTATTCTTCATAATGGTAATGGAGGTTCAGGGAAATACCTACTTTATCTTCAAACCAGAATTTTAATGTAGGTAGCTCTGTTTCAGAGGACATAATTCAGCCTGAACAACTCTAGTGTCAACCCCTAAATTGTGACTCTTCTTCAGCAACATGACCCATCAAAAGCACACTAATAATAATTAACATGTTAAAAGGGTACTTATATCTTTTGTCTTTTGTATCTCCTTTGATTTTAAAATCCCTATCTACCTCCCTCCCTTTTTCTCTGTCTCCGCCTCTTCTATCTCTCTCTCCTCCTCTTCTTCCTCTTTTCTCCACTTCCTATCTATCCCTCTCTCTTTATCTTTCTTCCTCTCCTTTCTTTCTCTCTTTCTATTTCTTCTTCTTTCTCCCTCCCTTCTATTTTCCTTACTTGAATCTCACAAGATACATACATTTAATACATATAGACTCTAGCTTCTGCAAGGAATGGAGGGAGGTACATTTTCCCTTCTCCTTTTGGGGCCAAACTTGATTGTTTTAATTATGTAGCATTTCATTTCATTTCTCCCTTCCTCACTTTTTGTGTAGTCATTATGTGTGCTATTTTTATAGCTTTGCTCACTTCATTCTGCATCAGTTCATGTAAATCTTCTATTTCTTTCTGTATTCATCATGTCTGTCACTTCTTGCACCACAGTAATATTCCACTATATTCCGGTACTGCAGATTGTCTGGGCATTAATAACTGACATATAACATTTTAAAGCTGCAAAGAGCTTTGTGTAGAGCTTGTCATCTGAGCCTCACAAAACTTCCACAAGATAGAGACTTGATGAGAAAATTAAGAATCAGGAACCCAAATAACTTGCTTAAGTACATTTTAGGACATTAGTAAGTGTTAGAAGTGAGAATCAAACTCAGATCTTCCTGACTCTAAATATAGCCTTCTATTTGGGTAAACTGGTAAATGTTTAAAAACCATAATACATTTTAATTTTAATCTATGTTATTAACATTTTCCCCATCACTTTCTTAAATCAGGACAATCAACAAAACAATATATAAGTTTTGATTTGTAGCATTTGCCAGTTTCTGAAGTGTAATTGGTCACAAGTAAACTGATTCAAGTTGGTTCTATTACATTAGGCCACATTAACTTTTTGTTGGTAGAATGGTATTGAGTAACACTGAAAATCCACATGTTACACACAAATTGCTCATGCGTGAAGCAAATAATCACTCCTAGATATACAGATTATATTTTATGTATGGTTAATTTCAGTTGACTTACTTTTTTCATCTTCTTTACCATTTGTTGGACTTAATGTGGACAGATGAGGAAAAACTGGTGTTGACTTTCAATAGCTGAAAAATTAGGCTATACATCTGGTTTAACTAAGAAAACTTTCAAAATAACTTGGAACTTGAGAAGAAAATTTTAATATAAGAAGGAAAGATAAGCCAATTTCAGTTATATGGAATAGAAACAAGAAGTATAATTTAGAGCAATCTGTAAGTTTCAGTAGGGATATATATGGATGTATACACGTACACACATCTACACATATATATATACATACACACACATACCTACATATACATTTTATGACCAAAAATAGGCTTCAAGTTAATCCTTAGATTTTTAGCATGCTCTTTCAAGTCTTTTTAAAGTCCTTTAATATTTATGTCATTACAAGAGGCAATTTGATAGAGTGGAAACTGCACTAGCTTGGGAGTCAGAGGACTTGAATTCAAATCTCACTTCTGATGCTTACTAATCTGTGATCTTGGAAAAGATCTAACTCTCTTATGCTGTTATCAGAATGGTGAACAAAATTTCTCTGGGATGCTTTGTATCAGAGTTTAATCATACTGGATTTCATTTCAACTCAATAAACACTTAAAAATTGTTCACTTATGTGCCAGGCATTATGCTAAACACTAAGGATATAAATAAGAAAAAGAAAGACAGTCCTTGATTTCCATGGAGAGAAACAGCACATAAAAGGAAGCCAGAAAGAGAGGGGAGGGAGAGATACTAGGGATACCCAGTGCTGAATCATCTTGTTCCCAGAAGATTAAAGCAAGCAGATCTGTAAACAAAAAGTAAACAGTAAACCCCAAAGTTTATTTTTTTTTATTTTTTTTTAAATTTTATTTTATTTAATAATAACTTTGTATTGACAGAATCCATGCCAGGATAATTTTTACACGACATTATCCCTTGCAATCACTTATGTTTCGTATTTTTTCCCCTCCTTAACCCCAAAGTTTAAATCCTGCCCTCTATAAAGGAAAATTTTGGGAAGAGTTTAGTGCTCCACTCTCCAGTCTTTTAATCAGACAGGAGAGGAGAGTGAGGGAATTGGGAAAGTATTGAGTATCCAAGTCTGAGTTAGACACATGGTGATGTTTAGAAGTTATTATGCTATTATCACTTTCCCATAGATCTCTTCTGTTACAACACACATATCTTTGACAAACCATAGACAAAGAAGTCCATCCACTCTTTCACTCCATACAGAATTGAACAGAAAAAAATAGGCTGTATTGTTTTTGCATTCATTCATTTCTTATAATGACTCCAAGCTACTCCCTGAAAAAAGACAATGTCCAACACCAACATTTGTCCTAAAACAGTCTACATTTGAATGTCTTTGGCTACTATATTTTCCCCAAAGAATTCAAATTAAATATTACCCAAAGGACAATGGAGAGGCTCATAGTGGGTATGAGCACACTTGAACATATCAAAAATGAGTCATCATATAAGAGAAGGATGTCACTGGAAAAGTGTATGACTGAAAACAAATGGGTTGGTGAGAGAAGGAAAGTGAGGGAAAACTAATGGATAGTCATGTGCTCCATTAGTACCCTTGAAATGTCAAGACAGTATGATGAAGTGCCCTCTCTATACAAAGTAGTACTCTCTGGCAGATTTATGGGAGATACAGGATGATTCTCTTATCTAGATTTTATCACCTTGGAGAGAATGAATAAATGAAGGAGAGAATGAATGAATGAATCTCTTGCAGAGGAAAGAGAATTATATCACTGACTTTCTTGGCTAATGTAAATCTTTTGTGTTATTTTGCATTTTTTTATGAAATTAAAAAAAGATTGGTTTTATTTTTTGTTTTTAAAGAGGAGCAATGATATCATGAGGTGAGGTCTTGACTTTTGTGTCCTGAATCTAATTATTATTTTTTGTAGGGGCTAGAAACAGTCCCCCCCCATATGTAGAGACTTAGAAATGAGCTGTATATGACCAATATCCTGAAATTTCTTAGGGGCAAAGTGAGTCAGAAATGTGATTTTTTGGGGGGGAGTGAGGAAGAATGTGCCCAAGATTAAATCTGGTCCATGTAAATTCAAAGCTCAGAGGCATTGCATTTACACACAAAATACTCATGCGTGAAACAAAAAGTCACCCCTAGATATACAGGTCATATATATGGTTAATTTCAATTTGACTTATCTTTTTGACATCTCACTCCTTTGCTATTTGATGTATTTAATTTGAACGTTATTTGAAGAAAAACTGGTGACCTTCAATGGCTAAAAAATTAGACTTCAAATAGTTAGTACTTAATAAATGCTTATTGAATTGGAGTTCTCTACAACAGTTACATCACAAGTGAAGAGGAAGGACATACCTCGATGAAGGACACCCCATGCAAAGACGTGGAAGTAGAAGACAGAATCGTGTGTAAAAAGAATTGTAAATGGACCAGTTTGGCAAAAAGTCAAACGCATTAGTGTAATGTGACAAATCTGGAAAGGTCACCCAGGTTCAGATTGTGAAGAATTTAAAAAGTAAAACAGAGGAGTTTGTATTTTACATTTAAGGCAAGAGGGAGTCATTAGGACTTCTTGAAGAGGGGAGTGACTTGGTTAGGTCTGTGCTTTAAGAGTATGAATTCAGTTGAGATGCAGAAAATGGACTCAAAAGAAAAGACTATCAGGGAAGATTACTTAGGAGGCAGTATTTAAGATCAGAAATGATTAGGCCTTGAACTACAGTTGGATGTGTGAGTGAAGAGAAGGGGCTAGACGTAAGATAGATTGAGAAAGAAGAAGCAATAAGCTGTTTCCAATCACTTTAGGTATGACACAAGAAGAATAAAGAATAGGGCTGACCCTGAGGTTTCAAATTGGGGGACCTGAAGAATGATGGTGCTCTCAAGAGAAATCGGAATTGTAGGAAGACATTAAAATTTGAGGGGAAAGAATGAGTTCTGATCTAGAGATACCAAAGAGACATCTACTTGGAGATGTTTAATAAAGAGGTTGGTAAGAAGAGCCTGGAGATCAGGAAAGAAAATGGGATTGTTCATGTCCTTTCAATATAAATCCTTTGGGAGTCATGGAATATGCTTAACAAATGCTTGTTGCCTGTTGATTGACTGGTGAGAAGACAACATAGAGTATTATGTCCCACAATCTGAAGCTAGTTGTTGATAGTAGTGATTATATTGTGAAATCCCAATATCTAACTCTTCAGCCATTTAAATGAGCCATTCAATTGAGGACATGTACAGAGACACTGGGCCTGACAAAATACCAGGCTGGACCTAGAAGAGTGTTAGTGAGGTGAGAAAATGCATCCCTCTAAGAAACAAACTTCCATTTCTCCTCACTAGAAGAATATTTCTTCAGGCCGACTCTGCTCCCAGCCAGCAGATGCATCATCCCTCTGGTGCTCCTAAGTGTGAGAAGAGCTGGTAAATTTTCAAGCTAGTGCAGCTGTTTTCAGGCTGATGAATTTTTATTAAATCTATTTACAAGACTAAGCTTGGAAGCATCTGGAGGAAGAGTGGGCTCGTTGGATGCTTTCAGGCTGTTCAATGAAGTATTTATTTATTTTTTTCTCTCCCAAGGCAGTTGAGAGGCATCTTGGTGCTTTGTCTATAAAAGAATCAGATTCAGAGGAGCCCCTGGGGGTGTGTGGTGACTTGACAGGTTGGATTTGCTTCTTTAAGAAGAATCAGCCATTTGAGAAAGGGGAATGGGCCTAGGGAACCTCACATCCAAAGTCTGTATACAGAAGTTGAAAGGACAGTCTGTTGCTGGTTTCCTTAGTTAATAAAAGAAGGGGCCTCCATGAGGCAATCTTAAATCCCTAAATCTGAGAGCTTCTCTGGATCTACTAGTTATTGAAAGGAATGAGGGCTGGGAAAATGTTTCACAAGATTCGTGAGGAGGTTTTATCTGTTCCAAAACAGCACCAGGGAGACATTAGGAAAAGATGAGCAGCTATGTGGCTCATTCTAAACAAGGCCCTCCTCTTGGGTCTGGTGAAAATTTCCCTTTGTTTTAACGTACAATTGGTGAAAAACAATAAAATACTACTTAAAAAACAGTATTACCTTTATTTTTTTCTTCCTTTCCTTGTGACTTTGTTATGGACCTATATACTTCAACAAAACCCCAGTAATTCTAAGTCATTTTTGATTACCTAATGAATTCACACTCTTACTTTGTGGGGCTACAAAGGGAAAAACTAAGGAAACTTGTCTTGTCACACACTCGGGCCAAATCGGGGTATAATTTTGTACTCACCTGCCTTAACACTCCCTTTCTGGCCAGAAATCATGAACTTGTCAAGATCAGCTAATTTGTGAGGTCACTGACTTGAATTTAGGAATATTGAATGTTGCTTTCTATATGTGAACTGAACATTGGCTTGTTTGGTGCTGT
The DNA here is from genome assembly GCF_016432865.1 of Antechinus flavipes. Lineage (NCBI taxonomy): Eukaryota > Metazoa > Chordata > Mammalia > Dasyuromorphia > Dasyuridae > Antechinus > Antechinus flavipes. Next base: position 24,498,858 of record NC_067402.1, read on the forward strand.
TAACTAACAAACCAATCTTACAATTCTTAAGCTGTTGTATGCTTTTTGCCTTCATTTTCTAGTGCAGAGTTAGGTTTCATTTCTGAGAAGTCACTCACTTGTTAGGATCTTCCAACATGTTCTTTCACAAGCCTGAGAATAATTACTGCCCGGTCCTGTAAGCAAGAATTCTAGTACAGAGGATGAATTAGGTTGAGGGGAGGAGGATCATGTCCTGTGCAGGCCACTGTGGGAGCTGAGGATGCTGAATAACTTGGAGGCCAAAGGAGCAACCTAGAGATCCATAGATGACTCATCAAGAATCAGGACAGAATGAGAAATTGTTGCTACATGATCATCTCAGAGAGAAGGTCTGAAAGAAGCATCAGGGAGCGAGGAAAGATCTTTTCTTCTTTATATATCGAAGGGAATAAGAGGAGCATGAGATCCTAGTGGGAATGAATCTTTAGAGGAATCTAGTCCAACCTCCACATTTTATAAAACAACTGGGCTGTAGAGAAGTTGCCCAAGGAGAATGACCAGAGCAGGATTGAATTCACTTATCTTTCTTCAAATGTCATGTTGTTTTCACTAGTCCAGGTACAATTTCCAGTCTTGGAGAAAGATTCAGGGAATGTTGTATTTTCAGGAGAAAGCTAGATTTTAGTGAATGCTAGAAAATGTGAAGAATGTAAAAAAAAAATAATAGGGCTGAGTCTAATAGACATAGAGAAGGGGTGATGGTTGGCCTGGTCATTCTATGTTGCCCTCCCATTCATCCTTCCAGGCGAGCCTGTGTTGATGCCAGAATTTCTCTTGCCCTGGTTCTGAAAGCCAGGCAGTGCTTGACAGATTTGGGGGAGGGGGATCCAGGGAAGGCAGGTCTGGGATCCTATAGGATTGTGTCACAGGGACTGGGTTAAGTGGTAGATTGTTTTGGCTGGGTTGTTGAAGGTGGGGGCTGGATTGGGAAAAGAGGAATACTATTCTGTCTAAAAAACTAGTATTTGGGCCAAAGTCCTGGCAACCTCACTCTATTATGGCTTATAGATTTTCTGTAACGTGTGTGTGTGTGTGTGTGTGTGTGTGTGTGTGTGTGTGTGTGTGAAACAACATCCATCAAGAAGCCATATAAATTAAAGAATCTCTAGTTTTGTTTTTTTTTCATACCATTATTATCCTGGCTAAAGATATCTCTGTGTCTATTCTTCTACTCTGAACATATCTACCATGAATACCAACAGAAACTTTAATCATGGAAAACATTTAAACAAAAAAATTTTCCTATTTTGCCTAACTTTTCCTAGGATAGAACAAACCATTTATAGCTTTATGATATTTCTATGATGTCCTCTGAATAATTCTTACTTTAATCCAACTGAAAATACTCAGTTTTTAGTGATTTGGAAAATTATTTATTTTGTAAATATGAAAGGAAATTAATGAGTTCCATGTACTTAATAAATTACAGTGCCATTTGAACAAATAGAATCATAAATTGTTGGAGCTGACAGGACCTTATATGTCCATTGACACAAAAATTTCCTTGGTCCTTCAATATATTCTTAAATTTCAGCATTTCTAATACTTTTGTACCCAGAGGTACCGACTTTACAAACATTATATAATTTGATCCATACAGTAACCTTGTGTTAATAGTAATATAGAAATGATCATTCCTATTCTACAATTAAAGAGACTGATTCTGAGAGAATTAGAGACTTGGCACTGCTCGTATAGCAAATATCAGAGATGAGATTTGTACCCAAGACATTCTCAAGTCAAAGTCCCATGCTCTCTGCACCACTCTAAGTTGCCTTATCGAGAAAATCTCAATCATTTATTTTGATATTTCCTTTTACAGATCAGGAAACTAAAACTAAGGGAGATCAAGAGACAGACAGCATAGACTTACACTCAGGAAAAACTGATACAAATCCCATTGTTGATGCTTATAGATGTGTGACGATGAACAAGACACAACCTTTTGAAGTCTTACTATCTGCTAATTCATAGCTAGGTTATGATCTACTGTTAATGGTAGTTCTGGGGGAGTTGCCACAATGATGAAATCACAGAATCTTGAAGTTCCTCCTTCAGTGTGTTGTGAGAGTTGTATTTTCTAATACATTAGGAGCCATCAAATAGAGTTTACCACCTGTCAAAGGAAGTCCCTTCTCTGTTAGCTAATCCTGCTTGTACCAATAGAAGAATTAAATTGATACAGTGAATCATCAGATCATTGGGCTCTTTGCCTTGATTCCTTTCCCACTTCTTTGCAGATACTGTTAAACTTCCCTTATGAGTAAACTGAAATGCTGTTGTTTCTCTTTGATAGCACCTAACCACTGACAATGTTGATGAGTCATGGTGGAACGCCTCGTTCTTCTTTGCTTTGCTCATCTAATAATTTTGGTTGGCTTCAGATCACCTTTCAATATTTGAAAACTGTTGCATTTGGGGTATACTGGAAAGGGTTGTGAGTTTACTGGTTCTTATTACTATTATGTGGGTCCCAATTGTTCATGTCCCATTTTTAGTGGCTGAGAATAACTTTTTAGGGGCTTCTTTTTGACATGACTGTGTATTAGTGAGGAGTAATGCAATACCACAAACTAGTCAAGACCCAGGAGGATGAGAGCTAGACCTTGCCTTTAGACTTCTTTTATTTAGTGGATCAGTTAGGTTCAACTCTTCTTAACCCCAATTGGGGTTTTCTTGGCAAAGACATTGAAATAGTTTGTCATTTCCTTCTCCAGTTCATTTTCAGATGAGGAATTGAGGTTACTAGAAACAAGGTTAAGTGAATTGCCTAGGGTCATACAACTAGTAAGTATTTGAGGCTGAATTTAAACTCAGCTTTTCTTGACTCCAAGTCTGGTGTTTTAAGCACTACACCATTGAGTTAACCTTGTGCCTTGACCCTCTAACTTTCTCCAAAGTTTAGTTCAAGTATCACCTGTTAAATAAGTCTTTTCCATATCCCACTTAGCTGCAAGAGTTCCCTCAGAAATACTTTGTAATTATTATTATTTTTAAAATTATATATGTACATGTACATATGTACAAATCCTATGGTCTTTCCTGGTCATTTGCTAGCTCCTAGATGGCAAGGGCTATTTCTTATTCTTTTCAGCATTTTCTTCAGCTAAAATATTTGTTGAATGAATGGATGAAAGGATGATTGGATAAATGAAGCTCCAACCCCAGAAACGGATCTAAAAATTCTGTCCAATGGCACGGCATCATGGGAACTATATCATTTGTTACAAATAGAGTTGTTCTGACTTTTTTTTAAATTGCTTTTTCTCTTATTGTCTCCAATTCCTCAGTATTTTATTCTTTCTGTCCCACTCTACGAGAGTTCTCTATACCTTTGCCATTGGTACTGCGTGCCAAGGACATAATAGGAATGATATTATGTGAAGAGCACAACAAGTAAGCATCTGTCAGTCTCATAATTCCTTTTCTCCTAGGTTTTCCAACAGCCTATAGCTGTAACTAGCAAAAGTTGCTGATGCTTAATCTTGTTCCATTGTATGATAATGTTTGCAGTTGCTGTTTTATCCTTTGGGGAAAGGGGAATAATCCTTACATGTTGGTTTCATCTCTGAATCACAGAAACTAAATCTGCATCCCATGTGTGTGGTTTATCAACGAATGTTGATAGGAAGGAAGAATTAACAAATCCATTAGCATTGCATGGTACAATGGAATGAACATTGAACATTCTCTTCAAATCCCATCAGTGACACTATGGGGGTGACCTTGGCAAAATACAACCTTCTTGGCCTTTAATGTCTTCATCTGTAAAATGACAGGGTTGAACTAAATGGCCTCTGAGGTCCCTTCCAGCTCTACATCTGTGTTAAATAGTTAGCATATAAAGGCGTAAATAATAACGTTCCTTTAAGTCATATGTTTAGCTCTCATCAATAATTATAATAGCTAATCTTTTAGTTTTTAATTTTCAAAATATATGCATAGATAGTTTTCAACATTCTCTCTTGAAAAATTTTGTGTTTCATACTTTTTCTTCCTCCCTTTCCCTCCCTCCCTCCCTCAGATAACAAGTATTAAACGTGCAATTCTTTTATGTATATTTCCACAATTATCATGCTGCACAGGAAAAATCATATCAAAAAGGAAAAATGAGAAAGAAAACAAAAAGCAAGCAAATAACAACAAAAAAGGTAAAAAATACTACATTGTGATCCACATTCTCTCTCTGGATGCATCACAGATCTATTGGAATTGGCCTGAATCACTTCATTGTTGAAAAGAGCCACATCCATCAGAATTGATCATTGTTCTTGCTTTGTACAATGTTCTCTTAATTCTGCTCACTTCACTCAGCATCAATTCATGTTAAGTCTCTCCAACCTTTCTGAAATCATTCTGCTGATTGTTTCTTATAGAACGATAATATTCCATAACATTCATATACTAGAACTTATTCAGCCATTCCCCAACTGATGGGCATCCACTCAGGTTCCAGTTTCTTGCCACTACAAAGAGGACTGCCACAAACATTTTTGTACATGTGGGTCCTTTCCTCATTTTTATGATCTCTTTGGGATCAGTAGAGTAGTAGGCAGTAGAGACACTGCTGGATCAAAGGGTAAGCACAATTTGCTAGCCCTTTGAGCATAGTTACATATTGAATAGCTATTATTTTTGCAACTCTTTAAACTTTACAAAGAACATTATACCTATTATCCTATTTGTTCTTCATTACAGCCTTGGAAGAGAGGGATAATATTGTATTTTTATCCCCATTTTATAGAAAACTGATGTTTAGGTGTGACTTTCTCATGAACTCTTGAATAGAGGCAATATTTGAACCTTTATCTTTTGACTCCACAACCATTGCTTTTTCTGATTTTCTCAAAATTATAAGAAATACAAATCCTGTTCTTTGATGATTTCAGAGCCTACGTTCTTTCCTTTCTATCACAAAAGCCTTTTTTGTACTAATCAGCAAATGATTCTTTTTTTAAATCTCACTAGTATATTCTAATTAAATATATCAGTCTTTTCACAATGGGGACTTGTGAATACATATTTTCTGCTGCTCACAGTTACCAATCAAGCACAAGATAAATGATCCATCTTTCATGAAGAGAATTAAAAACAAAATCCTGATTCATGAATCTACTAATTCTTCTTACCTATTTCAAACATTACCTGATATTCACTGATTAACCTCAACCCTCAAAATAATTCCTAGTAATTGGGGTACTGGAAAAAGTGCTCTTTCATAGTTTGTTTTCCTTTTTTTTTTTCTAATTTATGGAAACTATGTTTTGCATTCTGGGCTCTCATGTCTTCTTATCGTGTTTAACCAATTGCCCAAAATTTTCTAAGTCTAAGTTAATCAATCAAGTATTTATTGAGCAGTTCTTGTGGGTCAGGCACTTGTTAGGAGCTGGGAATACAAAGACAAAAACTAAACATCTTTTGCCGTCAAGAAGCCTCCTAACTGGTTTCTCTGCTCACAGGCTCTACAGTTATAAATAATTCTGCATCTAGTTCACCAAAACAGTCTTCCAAAAATACAGCTCTGACCAAGTTTGCTCAAAGGTCTATAGGGTAGAAGACAAAATCCTTATGGCCATCTACAATCTGACTTCCATTTCTAGGCTTTCTAGGGTAGCCAAGCCAGATTCGTAGCTTCTTTTTAAATCTGTTTCATCCCTTTCCAACTCTGTGCCTTCTCCAAATGATCCCCTTTGTCCTTCTCTCTCTTTGTATCCTTGCCTTCAAGATTCAGCTTAGAGACTGACATTTTTGAAATCTTCCTTGATTTCTCTACTTATTGGTGCAATTTCCTTCCTCACTTGTTTTTGTTCCATACTTATTGTATCAATATTGTACCTTCCCAAACAAATGTAAGCTTTCTGAGAGTAGGGATTCTTGACTTGTGTTTTTTTTTTCTCGTTATGTATCCAAGCCCTCCAAGTTGCCAATCAATTAGCAAGACTTTATTAAACCCTCTTTGCCAGGCACTGGGACAAAAACAAAACAGTCTCTGCCTTTGAGGAGCTTATATTCCATTAGAGTAATCAGCAGATACATCTATGTGTTTGACATATAATATGTGCTTAAGTAGTTACTGTTGAATTTAGATATACATTTCTTTTCTGTACATTGTAAGCTATAGTTAGATACAGTTGATATTTTTTAAAGTAACATGTAGAAAAGGTAATCATAGAATATATGTTTGTTATTTATATTGTCATGTAAAATAACAAGAGAGGGATGTGATTTTTTTTTTTTGGTGGGAGTTGAAGGGCAGAGTCAGGGTGGGATCTAAGGCATAGAAAACATGAAGGCCATGGATAACATTGGTAAGACAAGAGAAACAAAGATCTCTTGCCCAGACTCCAAAAACTCAGAAATCAAACAAGGATGACTGGAATCATTAAAAATAAGGATGAGAAACTGGACATACTTAAGTTTCAAGGAGCATTTTTTCATGTTTAAGGTGTGTTGATACCACTCCATCTTGACTAGGCCATCTTTTTATGTCAATGACAACATTAAAGATTCTATGTATAAAGGAACCTTTCACAGTTAGTCTCCCACACATTTTTTTCACCTCTACCTCACGGGACATTTAGTTTTCTCAAAAAAACAATTTAGGTGCTATCTATTACCCAAGACCATTCTTGTTCCCCCCATTTCTCAGCATTTTCTCCTCCTTGAAATGACTTGAAATTGCCACATAATTTTTTTTGTATTTACATCATTTTTGTGTAAAATACATTTTGTGTATCCCCTCAGGAGAATGTAAGATACTGGAGGGTAAATATAGCTTCATTTTTGCCTTATATCCCAATATCTGGCAATGGCAACTAACACACAGTAGGTGCTTAATAAACGGGCAGGGAATTGAATAGAATTGAGTCAGCCAAGTGAAAATGAGCCTATTAAGATAACACTGAAAGACAGCGGTTGTAGGAAAGCAGGAATATCATACTAGATTCATAGGCAGGAACCCAGTATTTGATTCCCAGCTCTACCAACAAAAATAACTCTGATTTGGGGTAAGTCACAAATTCTGTGAGACTCACTTTCCTTTGTAAAATGCTAGGATTAAACTAAATGGTTCTTCAGTTCCCTTCCACTTTGAACATTTTGTGAAATGTCTTTTATAATTTCATTTTTGTTTTTGTCTTTTAAAAAGCACCCGAACAAACCATTATATAATATTTGATAACTTAATACCTAGAGATATCTTGAAGTAGAATTTTAATTTAGCTTCTCAATATCTAGGTTTAATTATTCTGCTAACAAGAATCCTCCTTGGAATGGGAGGAGCTCTTGAAGATACCCAGATTTTATTTAGTAGAGTAAGAGTAAGATAGAAATCTCTTGTCAATCTCTTGTTTAAGGACCTCTAGGAACAATAATAGATTTATTAAGTAAATACTGTATTCGTTAAGGAGGAGTAAAAGATAAAGGGCAACTAAGTAGCACGATGGAACCCCAGTTCTGGAGTCAAGAAGATGAGTCTTCTGAGTTCAAATCCAGTCTTAGACATTTAGTAGTTGTGTAACCCTGGACAAGTCATTTAACCCTATTTGCCTCAGTTTCCTCATCTGTAAAATGATATAGAGAAGGAAATGGCAAACCACTCCAGTATTTCTGCTCAGAAAACCTCAAATGGGATTACAAAGAATTAGACACTACTGAAAATGACCAAACAACAACAAAAATGATAAAAAATGGACCAACAGTTCCTGTCCTATTGTTTGTGTACATAGCCCAGATACTTAGCCTAACAGTCAAGGCTTTCCACCAATCCATCCTGAACACCTTGTCATCTTCATTCTTCATTATCCTTTTTCTGTGCTGTCTCTTAGGTGAAATCTAACCAATGTATTCCTTGTCTGCTGTTAACAATGCATATTCCCAAAGCAGAAATGTAAGAATTTGACAGAAGGCAAAATCATGAAGATGTGTATATGATTAAACAAACACACACACACACACACACACACACACACACACACACACACACACGGAGAGATAGTAGAGCAGCCTGGCAAAAAACAGTAGTATGAAGGGAATGCAGACAGGCAGCTAGGGAGAGAGAATTAGCTATAGACAAACCACTGGGACAGATTAACATCTGCTTGTACTTCAGTCTTCTTTCACACTATTAAATCTATAAAGCCAGCAGCAGGTAAGTGTAGGTGCTGTTCATTTTATTTGGTCCCTTGTCTCTCTTCATTTCAGGCAGGTTTGATTTGATTTTTTTAAGGTTGCTTGTCATATAGCTAACTAACATTTATTAAGTAGTTTTTAGGTGCCAGTCACTGTGCTAAGACACTTGTTGGGTTCTGTGATTAAAACATACAAAGGATGAGGGCAGAGGGATACTGGAGCTAGCTCATACCAAATAGAAGGAATCTATTGTTAACTTTTTAAGCATGAGCATTCACACCTTAGAAATTCAAAATACTAGTTGTGGAGAAAATGTTAATGGTGAAAATTAAACTTAAAATATATATCATGTACACTTTTGGAGAGTTGGTTGTTAAATATTTATTAGCATAACACTGAATTAAGGTTCTGGGGTTCTCCTTATGAGCAGTATTGGAAATCGCTCCCTGTTCTTTACCAGCATTTGGATGATCCTTCTCTAGTTTTACCATTCACATCTGAGTCTGGAGACCAATGGTTAATTTTTTTTTATTGTAGGAATAAGGAATCTTTGACAGAATCCTGTTGTATATTCCCTGAGGTAGCAGAGGGAAATGAGGAAGTTAGCCTATTAGTCAGATTATGAGAGATGAGATTTAATCCCAGAGATTCTTGGATGAAAAGTCAGTTCTTAGTTACCCACTATGACTATTCTATCTGCTATTCTACCTTGGGGAGAAGTAAACATCTTTTCATTTCCTGTCCAGGAATTGTCTAGTCTCACCTCAATGCTTTTGTACATGGCATTCTTCCTGGCTAGAATTTCCATCTTCCTCTATTCATTTCACTGTCTTCAAAAATTTCACTTCCAGGAGTCACCTCCTGATTGATTCCTCTTGGGGGTGCTTGTGGTGTACTAATTGATTCTTCTCTTGTTTATCAAATGGTTTCTTCAGTCTTACTTCTTCCATTAGATTTTAAATAAGCTCCATGAGAGCAGATAGTGATGTTGGCTATCCTAATGAAGACAAGCGATTCCATAACCTAAAAGGCATTTCTGTTTAGCAGAGAATAGTTTAATTTTTCTTGTAGCACTTCTATCCTAATGATGTTGTTCCTCCTTTTACATATATTAAAATCAGGTAGCAAGAGGAAACAGCCAGGGATTAGAAGCTGATGACTCCTAATTGTCAAAACGAATCATTTATACTCAGATAGTCGAGTTACAAACAGTGGTGTAACACACACAGTATGTTCTGTACCTGAGAATACTTTAAAGTGGGTATGTGTTTTTTCCCTAGTTCCTAGAGCTGTTTAGAAGAGAAGAGTGAGAAATCATTTCTGGGTATTATTTAGATTGTGATTAATTCCTCCTTTGCTTTCTGTCCTTACATATCCTACCAATTTAGTACATTTGATGAATCATCAAAGAAAAAAAATGGTTAGGGAAGGAGGTGGACTGTTCATGCAGTGAGGTTGAGGGAATAACCCATGGACAGCCCAGTGATTTTCATTGTTAACCTGTTAAGGTCAGAAAAATTGCAAGATAAACCCCAAGGCCCCAGCTTTTGGAATAAAAACTCACTGTTTGATAAAAAAAAAAAAACTGCTGGAAAAATTGGAAACTAATATGGCAGAAACTAGGCATTGATCCTCACCTAATGTCATATACCAAGATAAGGTGAAAATGAGTTCATGATTTAGACAGAAAGAGTGATATTATAAGCAAATTAGAAGAACAAAAGATAGTTTACCTCTCAGATCTGTGGAAAAGGAAGGAATTTGTGACCAAAGAAGAACTGGAATTCATTACTGAACACAAAATAAATAATTTTAATTATATTAAGAAGTTTTTGTACAAACTAATGCAGACAAGGTTAAAAGGGAATCAATAAACTGGGGAAACATTTTTACATTCAAAAGTTCTGATAAAGGCCTCATTTCTAAAATATATAGAGAAGTTACTCAAATTTATAATACAAGCCATTCTCCAATTGATAAATGATCAAAAGATATGAACAGACAATTTTCAGATGAAGAAATTGAAACCATTTCTAGTCATATGAAAAAGTGCTCTAAGTCATTATTCATCAGAGGAATACAAATTAAGATAACTCTGAGATACTACTATACACCTTTCAGATTGGCTAAAGTAGCAAGAAATGATAATGATGAATGTTGGAAGGCATGTGGAAAAACTGGAACACTAATACATTGTTGGTGGAGTTGTGAACTGATCCAACCATTCTGGAGAGCAATTTGGAACTATTCCCAAAGGGCTATCAAACTGTGTAAACCCTTTGTTCCAGCAATGCTAGTATTGGGCTTATATCCCAAAGAGATCTTAAAGGATGTACAAAAATGTTTGTGGCAGTCCTTTTTGTAGTGGCAAGAAATTGGAAACTGAATGGATGCTCATCAGTTGTAGAATGGCTGAACAAGTTATGGCATATGAATGAGCAGCAGGATGATTTCAGAGAGGCCTGGAGAGACTTACATGAACTGATACTAAGTGAAGTGAATAGAATCAAGAGAATATTGTACACAGCAACAGCAAAATTGTGTGATGATCATCTGTGACGGACTTGGTTCTTTTCAAGTAGGCAATTCACTGGTGTCAGTGGCAAAAGTGGTTGATTGAGGTACTGCCAAAACATGCAAAGACTCAGTAGTTCTGGTAAGCTAAGCCTTTTGGTGTGAGAGCAGTGAGTGATTACTTATGGAGCAGAAAAGCCTGGAGGTCCAATGGGACATGCTGGGAACCTCTTTCCTCTGAAGAGCTGTCATATAAAGAAGGAGCAGATCAATTCTGATGGATGTGGCTCTTTTCAACAATGAGATGATCCAGGCCAGTTCCAATGATCTTATGATGAAGAGAGCCATCTATCTATACCCAGAGAAAGGACTGTGGGAATTGAGTGTAGATCGCAACATAGCATTTTCACTCTTTTTGTTGTTGTTTACTTGAATTTTATTTTCTTTCTCCTTTTTTTTCCTTTTTCATCTGATTTTTCTTGTGCAGCAAGATAATTTTATAAACATGTATGCATATATTGGATTTAACATATAGTTTAACCATCTTTAACATATATTGGATTACTTTCCATCTAGGAGAAGGATTGGGGAGGAGGAGAGGAAGGAGATTGAGTAAGTGCTAATCTTAGAATTATCCCTAGTACCTTGGAGATTTGTAATGACTAAGTGCTAGTGGATATTTGGCTTACTTGTCTCCACAAAGGAAGAAGAAGAAAGCACTGCATGGTGGTTGTGTGGCACAAATAGAACCAAACTTGAATGACTGAACTTGAGAGCACTTGTGAGGTCATCTTTGTCTATGTTGATGGAATGTTGCAAGTTGGCCTCCGGTACTTTGATTGGGAAAATCCCTTATAAAGGATTGGTGGAAAAATATGAATAATGGATGTACAGAAGAAGAGTTTGTAGGTGGGAGTGACCTCATTAGTGAGATTATGGATCCATTAAAATAATTTTGAAGCAAATTACAAAGTAACAAAATGCATATCCTCTGATAATCCATTTCAATGAAAGTTTGTTTGAAAGTTTTTATCTTTCTGCTAAAATGTATAATTTTAATTTTAGATCTTTGAAAGTACTCCCCTCCAATTTAGATACTAAACAAGATTCCTGTAGCTTATATATGTGTGTATATATATATATATATATATATATATATATATATATTATATATATATATATATATATATATATATATATATAAGCTCTGTGAGTGGCACAGTATAGATCCCAGTCTCATTTTGCTAAAGCATAAAAATAATAACTTACTATAGAAGCATCATCCTTAATTTTATTTCCTCCCCTTTTGGGGCTCCATTTTTCAGGGGTCCTCGAACTATGGCCCGCGGGCCAGATTTGGCAGCTGAGGATGATTATTCCCTCACCCAGGGCTATGAAATTTCTTTATTTAAAGGCCCACAAAACAAAGTTTTTGTTTTTACTATAGTCCAGCCCTCCATCAGTCTGAGGGACAGTGAACTGGCCCCTTAGACCCCTGATTTATATATTTAAACTAAACAATTCTTTAATTACTATACTTCCACAAATATGTGTTGACTGGATGAGATTTTCTTTTCCTAGCTTTCACATTTCTAAACTTGAGTCTTAATAACTTTAGTCAGCAAATTGGAAACTAGAGCAGACCACTGAGGAAAAGGACAGAGGATAATTAAACTGAGGGTGAGGAAAATCTGGTGAAGTTATTTAAATGAGCCAGATGTAGTCACATTTATCAGCTCTGGTATAATCTCATGTAAAGACCTGACCTTTATGTAAATTACAGAGTAATTAACTATAATTTCTGCAAGTTCATATTGGCTTGTAGGAGTTCTAGAAGACTGGAGTGAGAAAAGTGATATAAGTATCATGGGAGAGATGATAAAAATTACAGACCTTCAAAAATAATTTATATTTGTAGTAAATTGTCATAGAGTGGGGGTAAGAATGAGATTGGGGCAGACAAAGAACTTCAATGGTTCTACCTCGATGTCAAGAGAAGGGAAGAAAGGAGTTTCATATATTGGTTGGACCTCCAGTGGTGAAATTGTAGGAGGATACCATTAAACATCAAACAAGATTGGCACATGTAGATTGGTTGGTTTTGCAACAATGAAGGCACTCCCAAAGCCACAGAATCACAGATATATTTAGTGTTTCTTGGAATAAAAGAGAGTGGAAAATTTCCAGAGAAAATTATAAAACACACTGAAGAAGTTGTAACCAATGTGGCTTTGTTAATTTTTATTTTATTTTAATAATATTTTATTTTTCCAAATACATACAAACATAGTTTTCAACATTTACCTTTGCACAACCTTGTGTTCCAAATTTTTCTCCTTCCTTCTTTCCCTTCCTATCCCTTCCCCAAGACAGCAAGTAATCCAATATAGGTTAAACATGTACAATTCTTCTAAACATATTTCCATATGTGTCATGCTATGCAAGAAAAATCAGATCAAAAAGGAAAAAAAAAACATAAGGAAGGAAAAAAACCCCACAAACAACTGTAATGTTTTGATCCACATTCAGTCTCCATAGTTCTCTCTCTAGATAGAGTTGGCACTTTCCATTCAAAGTCTATTGGAATTGTAAAGTTTTGTCCTTAATAAATCCTGTTGGGCTCATTTCAATAATTCCTCTTTCACATAATGGAATGTCCCTATTCCTAACTAAGGCTAACTTAGCCCCTCTACCTTTTCAAGTGATCCCATTCCATTCCATCTCCTCCAAAAGCTTGTTTTGTCACCCCCATTTTTGTTTATTCTCTCCTCTTTTGGCTCGTTTATTTTTTAAGTTTTAATTAATTTATTTTAAATAGAATTTTATTTTAAAAAATATATACAAAGATAGTTTTCAACATTCACTTTGCAAAAACTTCTTCCAAATTTTTCCCCTCCCTCTCTATCTTTCTCTTCTCCTAGAGAGGAAGGAATCCAATATAGGTTAAACTTGTGCAGTTCTTCTAGACACATTTCCACAATTATCATGCTGCACAAGAAAAATCAGATTAAAAAGGAGAAAAATAATAAAAAATTCAACTAAGCAAATAACAACCAAAAAGGTGAAAATACTATATTGTGATGCACATTCAGTCTCCATAGTTCTTTTTCTGGATGCAGTTGGCTCTCTCCATCACAAATCTATTGAAATTGACCTGAATCATATTGCTGAAGAGCCACGTCCAACAGAATCGACCATTGTATACTCTTGTTGCCGTGTACAATGTTTTCTTGGTTCTGCTCATTTCACTTTGCATCAGTTCATGTAAGTCTCTCCAGGCCTCTCTGAAATCATCCTGCACTTTGTTTCTTATAGAACAATCATATTCTACAGTATTCATATCCCATAACTTATTCAGCCATCCCCCAATTGATGGGCATCCACTCAGTTTCCAGCCCACTACAAAAATGCTGATACAAATATTTTTGCATATATGGAGACTTTTCCCTTTTTTATGATGTTTTTGGGATACAGACACTCTAATAGGTCATTTCTTCCTGCCTACAAACATGCATGTCTCCCCTATGCTGAAAAAAAAAACCCTCACTTGCTCTTTCCATCTCTGCTAACTATTGTTCTATTTCTCTTCTGTTCTTTGTAGCTAAAGTCCTCAAAAGCCATCCCTCCAGGTGCCTCAACTTTGTTCTCCTCTCACTATCTTCTGAATCTCTTAATATCTGACTCCTGACCTTATTCTATCCATACATCTCTCTCCAGTGTTAGTGATGATCTCTTAATTGCCAAATTTAGTGACACTTTCTCATTCCTCCTTCTCTTTGACTTCTCTGCCATCTTTGTCACTGTTGATCATTTTCATGTGCTTGATGTTCTCTCCTCTCTAGGTTTTCAAAACACACCTCTCTCCCAGGTTTTCTCCTGCCCTTCTATCCACATCTTCTGGCTCCTTTGCTGCATCCTCCACCAGATCACACTCTCTAGCTGTAAGTATCCCCTCGAGTTCTGTTGTGGGCCCTGTTCTCTTCACTACTTCACTTCATGGATGTGCTTACCATGTTTATGCCGATGATTCTCAAATCTCTTTCCTGTTTTACCTCTTTGTCGACCTTCAATTTCATATCTCCAATTGTCATTTAGATATCTCAAACTAGATGTTAAGAAGACATCTTAAATTTAATAGATACTAAATAGAACTCATTCTTTTCCCCCAAACTTTCCTCTCTCCTACCTTCCTTATTATTGTAGAGGGTGATACCATTTTTGTAGTCCCTCAGACTTGCAACCTGTGAATCATCCTGAATTCCTCACTGTCATCAGCACCCCCTTGTCCATATAAAGCTGTTGCCAAGACTTACTGATTTTACCTTCCCAACATCTCTCCAGTATGTTTTCTTATCTCCTCTGATACTGTCCCCTCTCTAATGTAGACCCTCATCACTCACACATGCACTAATACAATAGCCCATTGTGGATCTACCTCAACTCTCTCCTCAATGCAATCCACTCTCCATTCAACCTCAAAAGTGATTTTCCTAAAGTGCTGATCTTATCCGGTCACCTATCCTTCTCAACAAATCCCAGTAGCTTCCTAATGCTTCAGGAGCAAACACAAAATGCTTTGTTTGACATTTGTTTGACAAAGTCCTTATAACATGGCTCCCTCTTACCTTATCAATTATTTTATATTTTATTCCCCAACATATACTCTTCCATCTAGTGACACTGGCCATCTAGCTATTTTATGAACAAGACCCTCCATCTCTTGACTCAGCATTTTCTCTGGCTGTCCCTATGCCTAGAACACTCTCCCTCCCTCACTCTGACTACTGATCTCCCTGGCTTCCATTAAGTCCCAGCTAAAATCCCACCTCCTACAGAAAAAAAATCTTCCCTAATCCCTCTTAATTGCAGTGCTTTCCTTATTTCAATTATTTTTATATTTATTCTGTATATAGTTTGCTTTGTATAATTTGGTCTGCACATTATCTTAGCCATGAGATTGTAAGCTCTTTGAAAATATACACATCTTTTGCTTTTTTTATTTATATCCCCAGCATTTAGCACAGTACCTGGCAATACAAAGTGCTTAATAAATGTTTAGTGAATTGGATTGAAACATTTGAAAGTTCTGATAGTTACATTGCTCACTTCATTTCAATGTATCCGTTTACAGAGGTTCTCAATTCTATCTGATGGGACACTTTTGTATCCCCTGGTGAGGAAGGGATGATCCATAGCAAGTTGAATTTATGGTCTGATGAGGCAGATTTAAATATCCAGCTGCAGAATAATTCTGCCCTTAAAAGTCTCATTGTGAAATACATGAATGGATTTTGTTGCCCTGAGCTGGAGAGAACACTCTAACAATGGCCTGGGGGTGAGGATGGGGAAATGGAAGCTCCCCACCCTGACTGAGGTAAAGTCACTCTTTCCTATGGGGCTCCCAGAGATAACCCGAAGTGTCAAAAGATAGGGTCAGCAAGAGTTGTTTGTAAGAAATACATTTAGAAGTGCCATTTGTTGCTGTCTTTAACAAAATAAAGAGTATGTCTAAAAAAGGTATATGCCTAGAAATGGGTCAGATGTGCATCCATCTCAAGTAAGACTAGAGAAGGAGATGAGGTCAGTTTTTGTATATCTGGGATTTTCTCTCTACATACTCTAACCCTTTGAGTGAGCCCTAGAGATGAAAAATAAACAAATAATCCTACATAGTGACACTTTAGCATTTGCTTTTGCAGTGTTCCAGGAGAAAATATGAGTAATGTCCCCAAAGTTGCTGCTGTGGTACCTCCTATCTCTTTCCATTTCACATGTTCTCTCTACTCACTCTCAAGAGATCCCCTAAAATAAGAATTTTAGGGGAAAATCCTATGCTTTAGTTCTGATCTCACATTAGCTTCCTCTCTACTCACATTGGGAGGAAATCCAGGTATCTTTGCAAAACAATTGGCTCAAGTCTTGCTAGAAGATTGTTATATATGTAGGATAATGTGGTCTGACTGTAACTATTGAAGAGGTATACATATTATATATATATATATGAAAAAAATCATTTAGTTTCTATGTGTTGTGGGCAATTTGTTAGGATTAATTATTTAATCATAGATACGTGTTTTAGTGAAGGCAGTTTCCACACTGGAATACCCCACAAAATGACAAAATTGCAGCTTCTTCTTGTATTCAAATATATAACTGATTAGAAGATCACACTCCAAGCTGTTGATAAATTATTGTTATTGTGAGAAATAGAACAATGGAGTAGCCATATAAAAATGGAGTTCTTTAATCATCAGTCTTGTACTCCCCCTTCGCTTCAGAAAAATCAGGTAAAATCTGGGAGAAGTTTATTAGTACTGCACGCCTGTTTTATGATAGCATGTTTACAGAGGTTCTGGATAATGGTTGGTGCTCTCACACTTTCACAGTCACCAATGGAATGACGTGGGGCTGTAGGCTTGCTCTCAGGCTTTTTAGCGTGAGGTTTTCAGCAATGTTGTTGGATGCCTTCAATGAGGATAAAAACAACATCAAGGTCAGCTGCCACACTGAGGGGAAATTATTTAACTTGAAAAGGCCACAAGTCAAGATTAAAGTGGAGAGAGAATTGGTGCATGAGCTTTTGTTCACAGATGATTATGCAGTTAATGCAGCCTCGGAGGTTGAGATGCAACAAAGTATAGATCAGTTCTCTTCTGCTTGTGCTAATTTTGATCTAACAATTAACACCAAGAAAATAAAGGTTCTCTACCAGTCAGCACATCATTCATATGTAGAATCGTTGGTTACAGTAAATACAGAAATGTTGAGTGCTGTGGATAAAAACCCCTTACCTTGGCAATATACTTTCCATGAATGTTTATATATATGTATATATATAAATGTGTGTGTATGTACAGATATGTCTATGCATGTTTGTATATGCATCTATGTCTATATATATATATATGTAGATATATAGATACGTAAGTATATGTGTATAGATATAGATATATAGATATAGGTATTTATATCTATGTATATAAGTATAATGAGGTTGATGTGCTCATTGCCAGACTAGCAGAGTATTTGGGAGATTCTGAAAGAAGGAGTGGGAAGAAGAGTAGCCTGACTACCAAACTGAAGGTATACAGAATTATTGTGCTGACCTCATTGTTGGGTGCCTGTGAAACCTGGACAGTGCCATACTATTTGAGTTGTCTTAGGAAAATTCTGAAGATCACCGGCAAGAGAAGGTACCAAACAGTGGGGTCATTTCTTGAGTTGAATTGCCAACATTGAAACTCTACTGCAGAGAGGGCAGTTCCAGTGAGCTGGTCATGTTGTTCAAATGCCAAACATATGATTGCTGAAAAGATTATTTTACGGAGAACTCACACAAGGCAAGAACTCACATAGATGGGGGAAAGAAGTGATTAGATTTCTCTGAAGAACTTTGGAATCGATTGTGAGACACTGGCATAGGACTATCCAATATAGCATTACCACGTCAAAGATGGCACTATCCTCTCTGAGTGAAGCTAAATTGTAGTAGCTCAAAAGAAATGAGGGGTGCACAAATTTATTTTTAATGTATTTATTTTTCCAAATACATGCAAAGATAATTTTCAAAATTCACATTTGCAAAATCTTCTGTTCCAAATTATTCTCCCTTCCCTTCCTATGATAGCAAGCAGTCAAATAAAGGTTAAACATGTGCAATTCTTCTAAACATATCTTCATATTTGTTATGCTGCACAAGAAAAATCATATAAAAAGGGGAAAGACCACAAGAAAGAAAACAAACAATAACAACAAGAAGGTGAAAATACTGCGCTTTGATCCATATTCATTCTCCATGGTTCTCTCTTTGGATACGAATGGCACTTTCCATCTCAAGTCTACTTGAATTGCCTTGAATCATCTTATTTCTGAAAAGACCTAAGTCCATCTCAGTGATCATCACATAATCTTATTGTCACTGTGTACAATATTCATCCTTATTTTTTGAAGAGGGCTGATGACATCATGGAGAGATGTCTTGACTTGGGTATGAATTGGTTTTAAATAAGGCAGAGTTGAAGTCATCACCCTCACTCCTATTGAATCATCAAAGTCCAGTAAAAAGACAAAAATCATAATGACTGATGATGGTCCAGGATACAGTGGGCAACCTTGGCCCATGTACTATATATCATACACTATAACTTATTCAGCCATTCCTCAACTGATGAACATCCATTCATTTCCAGTTCTTTACCACTACAAAAAAGGCTGTTACAAACATTTTTGATGTCTAACCAAGCTCCATGTCTCCACAACAACTGTTTCTTCTATATTGGAACAAACGGCACTCATCTGCTCATTTTACTGGGATAATTTTTCCCGTGCTTGGAGTAGGCCTTGGAGACGATAGTGCTCCCTAAACATCCCATACACCCCTATTTCTATCGCCATTCTACAGTTGAGAAAACCGAAGCAGAGATTTAAAAGATTCAGATTCACACCTCTAATAACTTTCTGAGACTAGATTTGAATTCAAGTCTTCCTGATTCCAAGTTCAATGCTTTGTCCATTGTTCTGGAGGAAAGACCTCATTTCACAAGAGTCCATAGAGAGTGAGTCTATCAGCTACGTAGTTACAGAAGATTCCATCACAAGGTTAAAGTTTGGAAATTCAAAAGGACCAAATAAATAAAAGTTAAACTCTATCAGACAAGAAGAAATATCAAATTAAAAAAAAAAACAAAACAAAACAATTGACCTGGCAAATAGATCAAGGAGAGATAATAAAATCATTGACCTACTTAAATCCACGAACACAAAAGTGCCTGGATAATATATTTTTTAAAACATGAAGAAAAGCTGTCCAGATCTACCTGGAACCAGAGGGCAGAATACTAGGCAACCCATTATTTTCAAAGCTGTCTTGCTTCTTGGTGCTTCCTTCTGAATTTCATTTTGTTCTGTTATGTGCATTTTTTAAAAAGCTTCAATGGTTCTCTGGGGTTTTGTTGTTTGTTTTTTTATAGAAGAAGGCAAAATTATTGCTAGATTCCAGAAAGAAAAAAAGGAAAAAAAGATCTGTGCAAATAACAAGCATCATCAAGCAAACCAGATGGCCACACTAGACATGGAAGAAATGCATGACTCCTTCTTCATCTAGAGTTCATCATTTCTCTGTCAGGAAGGAGGTAACATGCTTCATCAGGCATCTTAAGTTAAGTCTACATGAGGCAAGGCAGTGATTCCCAACATTTTTTTTATTCTATGAATCCCTTCGAACAATAACAAAATATGTTGTGAACTCCTAGGGTAATTAAATAACCTTCTCATGATATTCTGAAATTTTTTGTTATTTTGTCATTAAGTTTTCTTCATCCAGTTTGCCTCTTCGTGACCCTATTTGGGGGTTTCTTGGCAAAGATTCTAGAGTGGTATGCCATTTCCTTCTCTGGGTCATTTTATAGATGAGGAAATGGAGATAAACAGAGTGAGGTGACTTGCCCAGGGTCTCACAGTTAATAAGTGTCTGAGGCCAGATTTTAATTCAGGTCTTCCTACCTCCTGGTCTAGAACTTATCTACCCAGCTGGCAATATTTGCTGCTGCCTAGGTATCATTAAAACATTTTTAGCCCAAACCCCTTGGAGTAAAGGTATAAATCCCAAAGAAGTTCTAGAACTATTATATAGGAACCATTAAAATAAGGTATTGTATTGCTGAACCTTTTCCAAGTCCTTCCAGCTTGGGAAGACTGGTTGCAGTCTTATGGTCCTGCCCCAGCTTTTATAAAGCTAATCCCCCAGCTCCATGCCATGCTGAGGCATCAGAGAAAGGCTTCAAAGGAGGAAATTACCAGTAGGAGTTATTTCTAGCTCTAGAAGTTGAATTTTTTTTTTCCTTAAAAAATGAAGCTTCTTAGTTTTCTGGTTTCACATTTGGAAAAGGCACCTTCTCCCCTCCTCCCAAATGTGAACAGCTGTATCTATTAAAATAATCATGAGGGATGGTAGTTTTTGCATGAGTTCCTGGTTGGACTTCCTATTCTCCAAATGAGTCTTTATCTGAATCTATCTGAACCTCTCTTCTTCGTTAGGATTTAGGTACATGTGAGATGAATGTGTTAGAATAGTGTAAATGATATTTGCTGTGTATGATTTATTTCCCCTCCCCAAGACTGTCAGGGGAACGAGGTGTTACATCTTGTGAGATTCTTTTCCCAACCCCAAGTTTTAAATAAATGAAACTTGTCCGGGATCCAGCATATCATCGCCAAAGAACCCCGGGCCTTGATGAACGTTTTGTCTGTGTTGGCAAGCAGAATAACAGCCAAGTAGTAAAAATACCTCCCCTTTGGAAGAAGGGGGCTGGTTTGGTAATATGGAATGGCTGCTGCATGGAGGGAAAGACTGACCCCTTAGTATAGAAATGGAAGTTTGGGGGAGCAGTTCCAAGGGCTGTGAGACACTTGAAAGGGTCCTGCCCTGGGAATCTAAAGTCGGCTTCATGGTTCTGTGAAAAAATCACTTTCTTCATCTATAAATTATATCTAGAACATTAAACTGTCAGAAGATGAATTTAGTTATAGTAGGAGTAATAATGAATACATAGAGTATTTATTGAATGTAGTATTTTTGATCTCAATATTTACTGAATGAATTATATCTTAATAGAAGTAAAAGCAGCAGCAAGTAGCAGTGGTAGTAGTACCAGCAAATGACATTTTAAAAATCAGCATAACTGATCTATACATTAAAAAAGTCCAAAAACTTTTGCAAAGTATGAACATCCTTCCTTTGCAAAGGTCTTAGTTGGGGAGGTCTTATATCTCTTATTTGAGTCTTGCTTAATCTTCATAATTTTGTTACATTTACTTTTAAATTTTTGATGTGTATTTATTGTTTCCATTTATACTGTAGTTATAACACATTTTTTCCCTTGGCTTTGTTTATTCCACTTTGTATCAGTTTGTTTTGATCTTTTTATAATTCTGGGATTCATAATACATTATTTCTCATATCATAGTAATATTCTATTATATTCATGTATCACAATTTGTTTAGTTATTCCACAATAAATGGCCATCTGTTTTGTTTCCAATTTTAAGCTACCACAAAAAAAGTACTGCTATAAATACTTAGGGTGATATGGGAACTTTATCTATCTGTAGCTTCTTTGGGGTATAATACGAGTAATAGAATCTCTGGTTCAAAAGAGTATAGACATTTTAGTCACTTTATTTGCATAATTTCAAATTGCTTTCCAAAATGGTTGTACCATTTCACAATTCCATCAACAATGTATTAGTGTGCCTGTCTTTCCACAATCTTTCCAACATTGTTGCCATTGTTAGTCATTGTTTGCCAGCTTGTGCGTGTGAGGGGTAACCTCAGAAATGTTTTGAGTTGTGTCCCTTTTATTATCAATGATTTAGATCATTATTTCATGTGGTTGTGAATGTTTGTTTCATATTTTTTGAGTATTTACCTATTTGAAAATGGTTATTAGGCATATATTTATTGTTTGTATTTTATGAGAAATTTTTTTTCTATTTGATCACCTCCCTTCTTATCTGATGCATTAATGTTGTCCATGCAGAATCTTTCCAATTTCAAGTACTCAAAGTTATCCATTTTCTCTCTTATAATTGCTTTTATCTCTTTTTTATGTATGTAATAATTTTCTTGGTGTCTTGAACCTCATAGTACTTTCTAGGTTAAAGGATATGAAAAACTTAGAATGATTTTTGAATGATTCCAAGTTGCTTTCCAAAATTTAGATCAATTCTAAATTTCACCAACAACTATATGACAAAAAGAGAAAATGTTTGAATGGTAAAGAGGATGTGGGAGATGAGGGGTGCTGGCTCATCCACATCAACAAATTGTTGATGGAACTTCACATTCAACCATTTTGGAAAACAATTTGAAATTATTCAAGAAAAGTTACTGAAATATTTATACTCTTTGATCTAGTAATCCCATCACTAGACATATATCCCAAGGAAATACAAGACAGAAGAAAAAAGTCCACACATATACCAAAAAGCCAACAAAACACTATTTTCAGTAATCTGCACATAGGAAGGGTTGAATAAATGTTTATTGAGGGGAATTTAATTTTATGCCCACTTCCTCATAATCACATATTAGTAATTGTTTTTGGCAGAAACATAAGATTTGTAAGATTTATTCTCACTTGGGTCTTACATTGGCCCTGTGAAGTAGATGATAAAACTGAGGCTTATATAAAGAGGTTGTGACTTTTCTATGGTCTCATAGCTAATGAGTGTAGGAGAGTCTATCCAAAATCTATACACAGTACTGTCTCTAATAGCTGGCATATAGTTCTCCTTTTACCTGGGCAAAAGAGTTTTGCAGGTACCATTTGCAAGTACCATCAGGTACCAATCCTGAAAGGAAAGGAGGTCAGATGTTAGGAGGCCCATTTTTCTAGCCTTGGGACTGTGATTTGCTCAAGGTCCAACAGATAGCCAGAAGCAAGGGAAGACCAGGACTCCAGGCTCCTGATCTCTGCCACTCTGTCCTTCCTAGCACCTGTCATTGCCTCCCAGATACACAATTAAGTCAAATATTCTCTTGTCTAAGTAAAGAAAAGGATTTCAGGCTAATCCTTCAAGTCCCCTTTCAAGCAAAGATTCACATTCAAATCAGAATTCTTCCCTATTGAACAGGTTTATACATTCATCTATTATGAGATCAGCAGCTGTATGGGAGGGAGAGAAGGATCAGGGGGTTGTGAATTAGTATGGTGCTGAAACTCTCCAGAAATGTAGAGGAATAGATAATAAATTTCAGGTGCTTATTAAAATCTCACAGTTTCTCTTGCCTCTCTCTTCCCCACCCCCACCCACTTACCACTGTGCTGCTAGGAGAGAAGGCTGACATGGACAGGAAGATTATACTTACCCGGCTCAAAATCCACTCCTTCCATCCACCTTGCTACCCCCACCCCCTAACTCACATTCTATTTCAGGATTTCTTTTATTCACCTTCTGAACACAACATCTTTCAAAAATCTCATCTATCTGAGTTTGGAGGGGCAGCTTTTGAACAAAGATGAATGATTGCAAGCTGTCTTTCTGGTTTTTTTTCTTCCTCTCTTTGCCCCTTTCTTCTTTTTTTCCCCCCAGATGAACTGTTAGCCTTAGGAAAACAGGCAGCTGGGCAGAAATTTTTGAAAGTGACTTTGGGAGATTTAGCCTCTAATTGTGTAATTAGAAGGCTGGCTTACATTTAAGTCTCTGTCTGTCTTTCTCTTTCTTTCTGTCTCTCTGTCTGTCTGTCTTTGTGTCTCTGTCCCTGTCTCTCTTTCTCTGTGTGTGTTTCTCTGTCTCTATTTGTCTGTCTGTTTCTTTCTTTCTCTCTCTTTCTCTCTCTCTGTCTTGTCACTGTTTCTGTCTGTCTCTCTTTTTCTCTCTGTCTCTGTGTGTCTATCTGTCTCTTTCTTTCTGTCTTCTTTTTTCCCCCAACCCATCATGCTGGAAAACATACCAATCTGGGGAAATCAAGCTAATGTCTCCCAGCTGTACCCAGAAAGTGTGAACAGCTCTGTCAGCTGAGCCAGCCCATGTTCCCTTTCTTCCGATGGCATCTTATACTTGACCAGTCACTTTCCATTTGCCATTTGAGCTGCTGTGAGGGAGCTGGGGCTTTATTGCCCACAGGAGAGTCTGGGTGAGGAGTCAGAAACTAGACCTGCAGCTGCCTTGACCAGGGAGAGTTCGGTCACCAGACTGAAGCTGGCAAACACATAAGAAGCACTGACAGGGGGACCACAGAGCAAGCACACGGGGGTCTGGCCTCAAGCTTGCTACTTGACCAAGCAGTAATAGGAGGGGAAGTAGAGTAGATCCCCTTTGGGCTCCTAGCTCTTTATGGGATAAGCAAATTGGATGCCATCACTTAACACTGTGAGCACCCCAGGTCAAGGGCTAGCATATCTGCCAGAGTGATAATGCTGATGGAATGAGAAAGAGCTTTTTAAGGGAGGCATGGGGTGTGTGTGTGGGGGGGATGTGAGCTAGAACAAGGGAGGTGACAGTTCTGCTGTGACCTGCACATATTCTATCTGAAGTTTTATCTTCAATTGTGTGTACCACTTTTTTTGATAAATTGGAGAAGCAACCACTTACCTGGCTCATATAGGTAGTCAGCTCTGAAACAGTACTTGAGCTCAGGCCCTGCCCTGAGTCTAAATCTAGGCCCAAATAAGTGTATGTTTAATTAAAGTCATTTCTAGTACAGATTGGGCTCTGAAGGACCTTCAGATCCCATGGTTCTGTGATTTGGGGGAGGCTTTTCCAAGAGTAACAAAACGAAGAGTATAATTCTGTTATTTCAATAACTTGCTGAAACATAGAGCTAAAGAAACGGCAGTAATGGTAATATTTTAAACAAACAGTTTATCCAAAACTACTGCTTTGACGGGAGTACATTCCCCATATGACTTAAAAAGATAAATTCTATTTTCTGAGGTAATCCAGAGAAACTCTCACCAAGCATCTCTTTTTCCTCCAGAGACAGCACCTTATAATAGAACTTCAGCAACAGCAGATAGGAGTTGATATTCTGCTTCTCACACTTGTTATTTGACTCTGAACAAGGGTCAAATCTGAGCCTTTTTTTCCCCTTCCTGTACAAATAAGATATTTGTATTACTGACACACATAGGATTGTTAGAAAAGGAAATACTTTATAAGTTAAAACACGAACTCTTTATTGTAGCTGTTGGAGAATCTTGACTTAGATATTACAGTCCTCAATTACCATTTTTGTAATGCTCTTGGGAATGAATTTGGTTGATGACCAACTTCGAATGTGATATTGTTTCAGAAATCTGAGATGTAGCTGAGTGAATCAGAGCCCTGCAGGTTTGCTGAAAATTCAAAGGAATTTCACTTTTGATAACTGCTGCCTTACATTCACTCTTTTAGCAAGCTGTTTTTGCACTTTCTAAGCCATCTTTCAAACCCTCAGGGTTTTTGTTTGTTGAGAAATGAAAAATCTCCACTAGTGGGTCCTGAAATGGACATCTGAGCGTGGCGATCACTTCCTGTTTTTTCCGTGAGGATTTTTGTCAGGTCAAACTGGCTCATCATTAACACTGCTACTCAGAAATTATGAAAGTTCAAGTCAATCACCACCTCTGAAGCCCCAAAGGCAGTATTGCCAATTTCTGGGTGATAGGGGGAGGTGAGTAGGAAGGGAAGGGTGTCTCTCCAGAACCAGTTAGAGCTAAGAATTGTTTTTATTGCTTTCATGTTTAAGCATATTAAATTCTTTATCTCAGTTATTTTAGATGCAGGTGAAAATGCAGGGGTCCCTCCTCACATACCATGTGCTTTTAGGGAAGTTCTCTTCTGACACGGATCAAATGAGACTTTCGATGGGTCAGAGCAAGGGCTGAAGTAATGAAGATAGATTTGGGCTAAAGCTTTTACTCTGTTAGACCTGGTCAGCCTCCTTTGAAATCAGGGTCACAAGTGGGGCTAGCCATGTTCTGTGATCATGGAGCAGGGCAATACTAATTGCTCTGTGTGGGGATCAAAACTGTGACCTCACTAGCACTATGCTGACCAACAGAGCTGAACACATTGGGACAATCCTATACTATCATGAATGACATTAAAGACTTAAATACTGCTAGTAATATTTCTCATATTACACAGGAAACAAACTTTCAAAAAAGGTGAAAATACTATGCTTCAAGCCACATTTAGTCCCTATAGATATCTCTCCGGACTCAATGATTCCCACCTGTCCCAATGGATGAAACTGTTATGGAAATGTTTTGGGTGACTACATATGTATGGCCTATATAAAAACAATTTTTAACATTTGTTTTTAAAACTTTGAGGTCCAGATTCTTTATCTTTATCCCATCCCCCCATGCATAATGAGAATGCAATCAATTCAATATAGGCCATACATATGTAGTCACCCCAAACATTTCCATAACAGTAATGTTGTAAAAGAAAAACATCACAAAACAAAACGAACTCCCAAGAAAAAATAAGGAAGTAAAAAAGTATGTTTCAGTAGGTATTCAGACACTATCAATTCTTTCTGTGGATATGGATAGCATTTTTCATCATAATTCCTTTAGAGATGTCTTGGAACATTGTATTGCTGAGAAGAGTTATGTCCTTCACAATTGATGATCTTACAATATTACTATTGCTTTATACACAGTACATTTCACTTTGCATCAACTTATGGAAGTCTTTCAAGGTTTGAGCATTCTGCTCATCATTTCCCAGAGGACAGCAGTATTCCATCACAAGTATATAGCATAGTTTCTTCAGTCATTCTCCAATTGATGAGTATCCCCTCAATTTTCAGGTTTTTGTCCCTAGAAAAGAATTTCGCTGTGTGTGTGTGTCTCTGTCTCTCTCTGTCTTTCTCTCTCTCTCTCTCTCTATATATATATATATCACACACACACACACACACACACACACACACACACACACACATATATATATATATATATAAACAATGAATTGATGCTAAATGAGGTGACTAGAACCAAGAAAACAACAAGATTATGTGATGATCAACTGTTATGGACCTGACTCTTTTAAACAATAAGATGATTCAAGGCAATTCCAATAGACTTGTGATGGAAAAATGCCATCTGCACCCAGAGAGAAGACTTTGAAGAATTAATGTGGATTAAAGCATAGTATTTTTTTACCTTTTTATTGTTTGTTTGCTTGTTTCTTTTTCTTTCTAATTTTCCCTTTTGATCTGATTTTTCTTGTATAGCATGACAAATGTGGAAATATGTTTAGAAAAATTGCACATGTTTAGCCTGTATTCAATTACTTGCTGTACAGGGGATCAGGGAAGGAGAGAGGGAGAGAGAAAAATTTGGAACACAAGATTTTGCAAGGATAAATGTTGAAAACTGTCTTTGCATGTGTTTTGAAAAACAAAACAAAACAAAAAAATATATATATGTGTGTATGTATATATATATATATATATATGTATATATATATAATATATATATATATATATATATATATATATATAATATATATATATTTTTTACATAGAGGTCCTTTTCCTATATGTTTTTTTAAAATCTTTTTTAGGATACAGATCTAGTAGTGGCATTGCTAGGTCAAAAGATATGGTTGGTTTTATAGCCCTTTGGACATAGTCCCAATAGGCCCTACAGAATTGTTGAAACATTTTACAACTCCACCAACAATACATTAATGTCTCTTTTCCCCACATTCCCTTGAACATTTTCTGTCCTATTTTCTTTTCTGTCCTATTAGTTAATCTAATAAGTAGATAGCAATACTTCAGATTGTTTTACTTTGAATTTCTCCAGTCAATAGTTAGAGCATTTTATATGGTTATAGATAGTTGTGATTACATCATCTGAAAACTGTTCTTATCTTTTGCTCTGGACTGTGCTCTGGTCTGTGAGTGACTACAAGCACTGTTTTCTGCCTTGGAACTGTGAGAAGTATCCCTGCTCCACTGTGACTTGCAAGCTCTGGTGTACTAGTGCTCCTTACCCTAGAATTGCCACCCAGAACTGTGACTAGAATCCAAGTATGGGAAAAGCAATGTGTCTTGCTTCAGTGCTAACAAAGAGATTCCTGTTTTCTCCTTCTAATCAATTGTTTAACCCCCTTACTGTCTGGGGAATGAGAGCTCTAAAAGCCAGAGCTGCTGTCTCTGATTCAGTGACTCCCAAGGCCTGCTCCTGATTTGCTGGAGTTGAGGCTGTGCTGACACAGCCTGGACGCCATTCCACTCTCATCCTGGTACAATAACCCTTTCCTACCAACCTTCCAAATTGTCCTGGGCTAGAAAATGGTTTCCTTTCCTCTTTTATGGCTTCTGATGCTCTAGAATTTGTTTAAAGTTTTTACTTAAAAGTATTTGGAGGATTTGGAGAAGATTCCCAATGAGTTTATATTATAATACAACAACATCTACCCCTAAGATACAGAATAATTGGAAGGTTATCATTCACCATTTGATTCATTGAGAAAGCTTTCTGTGGAAGGTGGCATTTAAACTAAATCTTAAAGGAGTCAATCAATAATCAATCCATAAGCATTTATAGCCAAACACCTTGCTAAGTGCTGAAGATACAAAAGGAGGCAAAAGACAGTCTATACTTCTGATGAGCTCACAATCTTAAGGGAGGGAATTCCAGACACAATCAGATCATGGGAAATGTCATAGAAATATATTTTAGTTAGATAAGCCACTGCCGTTAGGGAGGTTGAATAGTTGGGTGAGATGTTTATCCCAAGCCAAGGAACAAATATTGGAGGATCTGGCAGCATTCAATAGATAGTAATACAGACAGTCATGTTGGCAGATCTGGCAGCAGATAGCAGAGCCTCCGTCATGCACACTGTGACCCAGGAGCATGATTCCTCCAGTTCTCATGGGTTATTAACTCATTAGCAGAGGAAATGAACTCAATCATGGGATGACAAAACCATGTTGTTAAGACTGAGAGGCATTGGGAAGGGTCTTGGTCATGAGAAATGAAGCTTGGATCCAGTCACTTGGACCAGTAAGAAAGTTCACATGATGCTCAGCTAGGAATCTATAACCATACAAGAGACAACATAATGGCAGGAGTTCTGGATCTGAATGAGAGAGACCTGAGTACAAATTCTCCCTCGTACTTAATA
Source organism: Antechinus flavipes (assembly GCF_016432865.1). Taxonomy (NCBI): domain Eukaryota; kingdom Metazoa; phylum Chordata; class Mammalia; order Dasyuromorphia; family Dasyuridae; genus Antechinus; species Antechinus flavipes. The sequence continues at coordinate 24,528,159 of NC_067402.1, forward strand.
TTTATGGAACTATGCAAAAGTTTCTTAACGTTTTTCTCAACTGCACTTTTCCAATCCATAAAATGCACATATAACCCCTAACACTTATTTCCCAGGATTATTGTGAAGCTCAATGAGATAATGTAAGTCTTAAAGCATCATAGAAATGCCTGCTCTAATTATCTGCACATTTTGTCATTTCCTCCATTTTAAGAGTCCAGTTTGGACCTGGAACCTAGGACAAGGAAGATGGTGCTTTCAGGTGGGGGTTAAGTAACTGCCCCCATTGGTAGGATTCTAGGAACTAAAAGCCAACTTTTCTTCTGTCAACTCTTGTGTCAGTTTCAGCGGCTGACCGTCCAACATAGTTTAGTGTTTTGGGTTTTTTTGGAGGCATTCAATTCAATCTCAGAGCATCCACTAATATTTCCTTGTATTCATTTAATATAAATATGTGATGTTCTCACATCCATTTTGCGACTTATCTTTAGTTCTACCGACAAACAGCAGATTGAGGAGTGTCAATCTAAATTGAAAATATGCCAGGTTTATTAACACCAACACAAACAGGCTCTTTAATTGAGTTGCTGATTCTGTCAATAATGTTGTTCACTCATGTTTTAGGAAAAGTGCCATGTCAGCACTTACCCTCCGTGACTTTCTCTATATTCCTAAGGCCTTGTCGATTTAATTCTGAGGAAGGAGTGATGTCCCCTTTTTTGACACTTACTACCTGTATGATTTTGGATGAATCACTTAAACTCTCTGGACCTCAGTTTCCTCATCTGTAAAATGAGGCATTTGGACCAAAAGTTTTTTGAAGTTCCTTTTGGTTTGAGATTTGGCAGGAGGTTCTTTGGTTCATTTTTTAGACACATTGATTTCTGATATATCATGTTATTGAGTAAGCATGTAGCCATGCCTACCTTGTGCAATGAATTAGACTAAGTACTGGAAGAAATACAAAGGGAACAATATGGAGGCAGCTAGGTGGTTCTCTTCACTGAAAGAGCACTGGGCTTAAGAGTCAGGATGGACCCGAGTTCCAATCCTGAGTTCAAGTCTCAGTCACTTACTAGCTGTGTGACTCAGCCTCAGTTTCCTTACCAAAATGAGGATAAGAATAATACCTATCTCAAAGTGTTATTGTGAGGATCAAATCAGATTGACATATGCAAAGTGCTCTGTAAATCTTAAAGCGCTATATAAATGTACATTTATATGTAGAAAGGGTCATATAAAGTGATGTGAAATGCTATATAAATCACCATTATTATAATTATTATTTTTCATTATGTAATTCATTCTTTCTAAAATGACCTCTCTTCTTTTTTGTTTTTCCTTCTAGATTGATTCTCTTTGGTGGTATATTAAGGTCTTCTAGGGCAAAGTTTCTTAAACTGTGGGTCTCAAGCCCACATTGAGTTGTGTAACTCCCTGTGCAGGTCAAAAAATTATGATTTATTAACAATAAATATTTGATTTGTATACCTATTTTACATACCTATATACCTGGGGTCATTCAAAAATTTTCTGCCTTATAGTATTAGTGAATGGAAAGAGTTTAAGAAGCCCCAGTCTAGAGCAAGGAATGTTTTAATTTTTTCCCTTTGTTCCTGATGCGTATTATGTTCCCTGACACATATGAAGTAGTTAATCTCTTCTTGCTGGCTGGTTCATGCTTTCTTCTCTGTTTTCATCTTCCTGTTTTTGTCATCCTTTCCTCTCTCTTCTTCTTTTGCCTTTCTTTTTTCTTTCTTTTCTGTTCATCCTGGTTTTAAAGTATGATTGCTATGACATCTCTTAGAGCTTTTCTTGTTCAGCTCTCAGTATGCTGACAGAGTAAATTATTTTGATACTTTTGTCTGACTCTGATGTGCTTCTATGCCTGAAATATAGTTGATAAAATCCATCTTTTTGCTAAAAAAAGTCAATCCACTGAATTACTGGAAACTGAGGCAAATTTGGGTCATGTAGATTTCAAACCGAGATTAATTTCTATGCCTAGAATATTTTTCATGACAAACTTTCATTAAGTCTCAGGCTTCATTTCTCAATCTTTTATTCTGTATTGCATTAGTCAAGAAGCATTTTAGTCTCACTCAGGGCTGGGTCCTGGTTAAACATCAGAGAGACAAAGACAGGCAAAAATAGCCCCTGTCCTCAAGGAGCTCCCCTTCTAATGGAGGCCTTCTCATCTAATGGGGGTGGAGTAGAGGGAACCATAGTTCATGAAAGGGAACTGATCCAGGAGCTAGTGAGTGATAAACAGAAGGAGACCTGTGTGACTACACTGGAGAGCCTGTGAAAAAATAGTCTGAAAAGCCGAGAAAGGTAGGAGAAGCCAGGTTACAAAGAGCTTTAAATATGGACAAGAATTTTATATCTGATCCTAGAGGTAACAATAAGTCATTGAAGTTTTTTTTGGGGGGGTGAAAGGAGATATGAACAGACATGTGCTATAAGACAGTCACTTTGGTTCTACTAGGAAGATAGTTTGGAGTGGGGGAGAGACTTATGGCAGGAAGACCAGTTGGAAGATAGTTACTACAATCCACATGACCATTGGTATATGCATTTATCAGGTACTGGTTGTGTGAATGGAAAGAAGGGGACATCTATGGAAAATATTGCATAGGATGAAGTCTGAGTTGAGCAAGTCAAGGTGGCAAGAAATGTAGATAGAGTGAGCAGAGAACACCAGGGAGGACACATAGAGGGCATAGGTGGGACTAATGATAAAGTATTTATTTAGCTGAGCTTAAAGAATGGAGGTCTCTCTGTGATTTTTAAAAAGGGATGTTGGTGAGAAGTAAGATGACATAGAAATAGAAGGCTAGCCACAAAGAAGACTTTGTGATCCAGGAAAAGTCATTTAAAACTCTCAGAGTCCCAGGCAACTCTCTAAGGAAAAGACATTACACAACAATTGCTAAATTGCATTGGCAAAAGGAATTTCCACACTGGGAACTATATTCATTGTTGCCACCCCAAGCTTAGGCCAAAACAACAACTTATCGCTTCAGACTGCCTGGAAGGAATAATTAACCTTAGCTTTGCTCAGATGATCACTTGGGAGGAGCACGCAGAACTCAGTCAGAGAGAACCATTGGAGAGGGCATGTGGATACCTTAGTAGACATTTGTTTGGAGATTTGGAGATAATGTTAGTCCTAAGTTCAGCATTAATTAATCTATATAGTGAGCAGCTATTCATCTTTCAGTCTTATTAAAAACAAAAATTGCTTTTTAGAGCAAAGTAAAAGCAAAACCCAAGTCTCCCTAAATTTTAAATGTATCTAGATATTATATCATACTGCATTATGTTACATAGTGTCATATTGTTATACTGATGACAATAATTAATATTATAATTATCTATCTACATGAAGATTTTACATTAGGGAAGTATTAAAAGTCCCTTAAGAAAGAAACATCTTCCAAATAATTAATGGGTTATAATTATATATATATATATATATATATATATATATATATATATATATATATATATATATATAATTATAATAAAATAATGAGTTACAAATAAAAAAGATAATTTGTGGGGATATGAATGATGAAAAGAAATAAGATGTATACATATTTAATGTCTTATTTTTCCTAAATTATGTATAAAAACAGTTTTTAACATTTAAAAAAAATTTTGAGTTCCATATTCTCTTCTTCTTCTCTCCCCTCCCAAGAAAAGCAATTTGATATAGGTTATATATGTGCAGTCCTGTAAAGCATACTTCCATATTAGTCGTGTTGTGAAAGAAAACACAGACAAAAAAAAAAAACAAAAAACAAGAAAAATAAAGTTTTTTTTTTTTTTTTTTTTTTAAAGTGTGCTTTTATCTTCATTCAGATGCTATCAGTTCTTTTTCTGGAGATGAATAGCATTTTTCCTTTCTTTTTTTTTAAATGTTTACAATAATCCTTTGTTTATATTAGCATTCTTTTTTATGCTTACTTATTTATTTTGAACATTCATTTTAATAAGATTTTGAGTTGCAAAGTTTTCTCCCTCCTTTCTTTCCCCTTCCCCAAGACAGCAATCTGATATATGTTATACATGTACAATCATGTTAAGCACATTAGTCATATTGTGAAAGAAGAATTATAACAAAAGGGAAAAGCCAGCAGAAGAGGAAAAAGTGAAAATAATATGCTTAGATCTGTATTCAGACTCCATAAGTCTTTCTTTGGATATGAATAGCATTTTACTTCATATAAGTATCCTTGGAATTGTCTTGAATCATCGTATTGCTGAGATCGTAGCTGATCATTGCACAATGTTACCATTACTGTTACAGTGTTCATCTGGTTCTGCTCATTTCACTCAGCATCACTTCATGTAAGTCTTTCCAGGTTTTTCTGAAATCTGCTCATCATTTCTTATAATACAATAGTATTCCATTATATTCATAAACCACTACTTGTGCAGCCATTCTCCAATTTATGGGAATCCCCTCAATTTCCATTTCTTTGCCAGCACAAAAAGATGGGCTATACATATTTTTGTACATGTGGATCCTTTCCCCCTTTTTATGATCTCTTTGGGATATAGACCTAATATGATATTGTTTCATCAAAGGATATGCATATAGCCCTTTGAGCATACTTCCAAATTTCTCTCCAGAATGGTTGAATAAGTTCACAACTCCACTGACAATGCATTAGTGCTCCAATCTTCCCACTTTTTTCTCCCAATTTTCTTCTCCAACAATTTTTCTTTTTCTTTTCTATCACGCTGATAGGTGCACAATGGTACCTCAGAATTGTTTTAATCTGCATTTCTCTAATTAATAGTGATTTAGAACATTTTTTCACATGACTGTAGTTTAATTTGTTTTGTACAAAATTTGTTTTGTAAACTGCCTATTCATATCTTTTGACCATTTATCAATCAGGGAACAATTTATATTCTTACAAATTTAATTTAGTTTCTATATAGTTCAGAAATAAGACCTTTTTTTTTTCAGAAACACTGCTTGTAAAAGTTATTTTCTAGCTTTCTACTTTCCTTCCAATCTTGGTTGCATTAGGTTTTGTTTATGTAAAACCTTTTAAAGTTTAATGTAAATACTTTGCATTTCTTAATATTTTCTATCTCTTGTTTGGTCATAAATTCTTCTCTTCTCCATAGATCTGACAGGGAAAGTATTCCTTGCTTTCCTAAGCAAAGGGACTCCTGTAATCTCCTTCTGACCAATTGTCTAAGCCCCTTAATCTTTATGGGCTAAGAACTCTGGAAGCTGCTGCTGGTGCTGTAACTGATTCAATCACCCCAAAGCCTGCTGCTGATTTGCTAGAGCCTGGATTATGCTGCACTTTATTCTATTCTCACCATGTCACAGATTTTTCCTGCCCATCTTCTAAATTGTCTTGAGCTGGAACATGTTTTTATCTCATCCTTCTGGGGTTTCTGGTGCTGCAGAATTCATTTTGGGCATTATTTAAAATTGTTTGGAGGGAAATTTGAGTGAGCTCAGGCAAGTTCCTACTTTTCTCAGCCATCTTGGCTCTATCCCACTAAATTACATACATAAATACAGTAGAAAGTAATTTGTGAACTTGTCATGAGCTCTCACTATAGGGAGAAATACTTCCTGGGCTGAAGAGATATGGGAAAACTTCATGTAAAAGGTGGTTATTAATTTGAGCCTTGAAGAATATATAAAATTTACATAAGTGGAGCTAGGAAAAGAGAACGTTCCCGGCATGGTAACAGCATAGAGGTGGGAAAGTGTAGAACCCTGGAACTAGAACTGGAAGGAACATTTTATCTACTGAAAAATGAGGAAATTGAAACCCAGTGAAGGACTTGCCCCAGATCCCTGGTGGTAAGAATCAGAAAGGAGATGGTAAGCTGGGATCTCTGCTGGCAGAGTCAATGCTTTTTATAATGATCCCATCATCCTTTTGTTATAGGAACGAAAACCATTGATCTGATGTATTGTATGAAGGGATGGGTGAAAAGGAGTAGTGTTAGAGAAGGCTAGAAAGGTAGGCCATATTTTATATATGATTACTAATCTTTACAGGATAATTATCTTCTTTTCCCTATATTTTAGGGTCCTTTGTATAGGCAGAAGATTACAAAGTTTGTATCAAATGGTTTTCAGATACACTGTCCTCTTCGGACTATATGGAAGAGGAGCCATGTCCCTAATCCAACCGAGTTTACAATGGAATGGGGAAGATGAGGCACTCTAATGTTGCTGCCCTATAAATGTAACCACATACCTGCAAGTCTTCCTCCCCCCTTCCCCCCGCCCCCCCCCCCGTCCTGCCCAAAGCACCCAAACAAGCACCTCTTTGGGAGTGTGTGTGGGAGGCGAAGGTCCCCCACATCTCACACCTATGAAGATAGCACCAATGGAATATGCATTCCTGTGGCTGTGGCTGAATCAAAGTGAAACCTAAGCCATAAAAGCAAAGACATTGTGTTATTTAGTGTCTCACTGCAATACAGAACCTGGTGAGGAAAGGGACTGATCACTCCACCCACATTACTGTGAGCTAACCTACCATTTGACCTCTGGAGTACAGAAGACTCACATTATCCCCTCAAACACCCCTGAGCTGCAGAGAACATGGTGAAGCTATACTACAGATTACAGTACTCAAGTCTTCAGTGCCAGCCCTGGTTCCATAGCTTCAAATCCTCCAATCGTTCGATCATCTAATTGATATGGGCAGTGCCAGTGGTGCCCATCACAACGCCATCCACACTTGCTCATCTCATGCAACTCTTGCCCAGGTCCTCCTACAATTTCACCAAAGAGGGTCTGCCCAACGTGCTGCGAGCTCCTTCACATTTCTCCTAACAATTCCTGAAACAATAGAAAGAACAATGTTTTTGACATCAGTTTAAATCTTGCCTCTGGTGCTTACTGGTTGCATGACTTTGGACCTCAGCTTCCTCCTCTCTAAAAAGAGAGGATTAGGTTCCATGACTTTCCATCCCTTCCAACTTTATGTCTGTGATCTTTGAAAAACAAAACTTCAAAGAAAGACCTAGAGAAGTAAAAATAGCAAGGATGAACAAAATCTAATGATACCTTCTGCATCAGTGGTTTGCAAGAATAAATGCTGAATTACAGGTCTCAGCATTATTAGAATATAAATAAGGTTGAGACAATCAGCAAACAAATCTCTAAAGTGAATTTTTACTCATCCTCTGAGTTGTGCACTGATAACAGGAAGACTGTTTGGCTGTGGTCATTTTCCAAAGAAGCTTCAAAGAATGCTGGATTTGCTGTTAGAAAATGTGAGTTCAAATCCTAGTTGTTATTTACTACTCAAATGTGGGTTGATGTATAACTAGACCACCCAAGTCAGAATCATCCATGGGGGACCTGCTTCTGGAGATTGTGTAGAAATTCTGCAATTGGTCTACCATATGGCTAGAGCGGTCTTTTTAGCCTGGTTGAGAATCCAACCCCAGAGCAACTTTTCTTATATTCTTTTCTGAGGGGGATAGGCTCCTTCACTCATACCACATAGGAATAGAGGAGTGAGGAAGGCCATCTTCTCCCACCCCTTATTTTATCCTTTTCTAGTCAGAATACAGAGGGGAGGATCTCTGACTTGGAGCCTCAAGGATCCAAGAGTGCAGAATTCTATTTTTTTAAATAACTTTTTATTGATAGAACACATGCCAGGGTAATTTTTTACAGCATTATCCCTTGCATTCACTTCTGTTCCGATTTTTCCCCTCCCTCCCTCCACCCCCTCCCCCAGATGGCAAGCAGTCCTTTACATGTTGAATAGGTTACAGTATATCCTGGATACAATATATGTTTGCAGAACTGAACAGTTCTCTTGTTGCACAGGGAGGATTGGATTCAGAAGGTATAAATAACCCGGGAAGAAAAACAAAAATGCAAGCAGTTTATATTCATTTCCCAGTGTTCTTTCTTTGGGTATAGCTGCTTCTGTCCATCTTTGATCACTTAAAGCTCTCTTTATTGAAGAGATCCACTTCCATCAGAATACATCCTCAAACAGTATTGTTATTGAGGTATATAATGATCTCCTGATTCTGCTCATTTCACTTAGCATCAGTTCATGTAAGTCCTCTCTGTATTCATCCTGCTGGTCATTCCTTACAGAACAATAATATTCCATAACATTCATATACCACAATTTACTCAGCCATTCTCCAATTGATGGGCATCCATTCATTTTCCAGCTTCTGGCCACTACAAACAGGGCTGCCACAAACATTTTGGCACATACAGGTCCCTTTCCCTTCTTTAGTATCTCTTTGGGGTATAAGCCTAGTAGAAACACTGCTGGATCAAAGGGTAGAGTGCAGAATTCTAGATGAATATCTATCTTAGCTGTGAAATCCTGGGAACAAAGGTCTAGGGACTCTTGCCTAATGGAGATTTGGACTTGAATTTAGTAGAACTAAAACTATATGGGGAATGAACTAAGCTGAGAATGAGATCTCTCTCTCAAAACACACACACACACACACACACACACACACACACACACACACACACACAGAGTACCAGATCCAGGTGGTAAGGGAATGTAGGGAAATTATGTCCTCCAAAATAACAGGGTTGGGGAAAAATGTTGCATGTTTGTTTTTGTAATAGCTTTGGAGTAAATACTCCTTTATAAAAGTGGATATGATATTAAGATGTTGCTAGTCATTGGGCCTCCAAAGTGGGGCGAACATGACCAATAGGGGCTTGATCCAGTGACAGAGAAGATATGGAGGAGGCCCAAATCTTTGGGTTATTTCTTGAGATCATGTTATGGGGAGAAGGAAGGAAGATGCCTTCTGATCTTCCCCTCTTACACATAGTATGAGTGAAAGAGTCCTTTAAGAGACAGGAATGCAAAAACAGCTTCTCTGGGGCACTTTTGTTTCTGTAGCCAGTGGGAAAAGCTGCTCTCCAATGCATGACAGACCTATTGTAGGATACTCATGCACATGCCATTTCTCCAGCTCTAGGAAACAGGTCTCTGAGCATCGTCTACATGAGTGATGCCATTTTAGATGAGCTAGGAGTGAACCAACCCTCTTTACCCATTATATTTCATGAATTTTGGAGCATTATTTAACCATTCTAGCTCTCAATTGTATGCTGTGTCAAATGAGAGAATAGATTATAAACCAGAGTTTCTTCCATTTTAAAAGCTATAATCTCATGAGCTCCATTTTGTAAACACGAACAACTGGGCAAAAAAGGAAGAAAAAAATCTTTAAAATAACAGTATCTCTACCCTCTCTTGATCTCAGAGAGGGTACTGATCTCAAGGGTACTAGGAAAATCTCTAATTTGTTTTTTTAAATAAAAGAAGAAAATCTCTTTTGAAAATAGAACCTCAAATATATTCCAATCCAACCATAATAAACAAACCCAATAGATTTTTGGAAGATGGAGATGGGGACCATTGAGCACAATTTTGCCTAAAAGTTGATGGTTAAGGAATTGAGGACTTTTTCTTATTGGTGTGGTGGACCAATCAAGATGTGGTCAGACTCCATGAGCTTGATAATAGCCTGATTTTTAACTTTCTAACTAGCTTTGGCCATATAAACAGGCCTGACCTCTTCCCTAGCAGCTCTGTAACCATGGGGCCCTTGCAAGCAGCCTGGCATCTGCCGGCACATCTTTAGCAAGTTGGCAGCCTCTGTGCCCTTTGCAGGTTGCAATCAAACCTGCCTTCTCTAGCAGCCCCTTTCTGGCTGATTAACTTTAATGTAATTTTAATTAAAAACCACAGTGTCAAAGGGTTTAGCTGCTCGAGAAATGAGCACAGATTGTGGCACAGGGGCGGCAGTCACTTGGAAAATGGAAATGCATCCTGACAATATTGTGGAGGGGCCAGATAAACAAGGCTTCGAGTCCCTCTGTCCCTTGCAGTGACTAGGGGGAGGCGGAGGGAGCCAGCATCATGAACAGGAGTGCTACTTTCCAATAAAATAATTAGAATTTAGGTTATCTCAGTTGCCATCAACGTTTGTAGAAAAGACACAAATTTCCTGGCACAAAATTCCCTCTCACCAAAGCCAACTGTGCCCATCCTGTCTCCTTACTGGCCCTTTGGTCTGTGTAAATCATTGCATAAATCTGGGTTAAATATCAGTCTCAGTTCATTTAAGGAACAAAATCCATTTTTATTATGCTGTGAAATGGTGGATCTTCCCTCCTTTGACTACAGAGAAATGTCTTGGAGAGGGCTAGAGTTTTCCTCAAATAAAAAGTGTTCTCTTATTCTAAGAGAGTATTTTTCTTGGACCCCTCCCCCCCAGTTCTTTGACTGATATTTTAATAGCATCAGACATCAAGAAAAAAGCATTAGCTTTTTTAAAAAATAAGGTTGCTCTCTCATGGAAAGGGATGGAGTCAACATCAATGGCTTTTTACTCAAAAGCTCCTGATTCAAATCCCACCTTTACCATTGCTTATAGTAAATAAGGGGACTAGAATAGAGTAGATGGTTTCTTCCAACTGTATCTTGTTTATCCTTAAAAAGCATCAAAATATTCATACAATTTTGCCTAATGGGAGCTAATTTTCTTTATCCATCTTGACTTTCTAAAGTTAATTTTATTTCCTTTTCTTCTTATGCTGCAGAAGTACACGGTTTTCTTTTTCTCTTTTGAACCAGGAAGGTCAGCTCTTTTCAAGTCCCCAATTTCCCTTCTATTTCATCTTGTCGTGGACATGACATATGCCTGAACCGGTTTCCTCCACTGTGGTGGCATGAGAGGGCTGTATTTTATTCATTGCTGTTCTTTGGCTAAATTCTCCTCCATGGTGAAATGCCCTTTATTCTTCCTCAGCGTAAGTAATTCTTCAGGGCACAACCCTCAGGAGAACACTTCGTGACGTCAATCCTTCAGAGGAGAATTTCCTCCACCAGGTTTGTGGGACATTGGGACTCATTCTCGAACAGATGGGGCCGGGACAGGTGGGCGAGGCTCCATCTGAACAGAAGGGGGACCAGTCCACTGACAGAGAGGATAGACAGAGCTGTGGGGGAGAGTTTAAAGCAGTGGACAGGGGAGGGCAGAGAGGAGGGAGATGGGATTTCGTTACCAGATCCAGCAGCGAGGCAGAAGCAACTAAAATAAGCAGATGGATGGACAGAGAGAAAAGGTCTGAAATGTGTAATTTGCTGAGAATATTGAAAAAAAATTCTCTGGAGGCAGGCTTGAACTTGAGTAGAGTCAGGAAATATTCATTTAAAGTGTTTACAATGTGGTCAAATACTAAGCAATTTTTAAAAGATGTAAGGATTTACTCTGTAAATGTAATATTTCTTCCAATTTTCTCCATTTCTATCTCTGTATGTGTTTTAATGTAACCATTGTTAATGATGATCAACTCTGTTTGTATTGTTCCTTTTTGTATTTTGGTAAAAATGGACTTATAAACATTTACGTGTGTATGTATATATGAAGACACATGGGATCATGGAATCATGGTTTTAGAATTGAAAGGGACCCTTAGCAGCCTGATTTTTCAATCTCCCACAGATGAGGAAATGGGGGCCAAGAGAGGTCAACATTTTCATCAATATGAATCTCACAGACGTTAGATTAAGACAACACCTTTCAACTATGCTCCATGTTAAGAAAGATGAAAGGGAATTTTACATGCAATGTCAACCGATGAGAAGAGATTATTCAAAAACTATAATAACAATGGAAAAATATTCTTTGCTTCAAAAAATAAAATTTTGATATTTTCCTTTTATAATTTTGTGGGATTTTCTAAGAAAAAAGGAATACTTAATTTTCACTAAACACATTTATCAAGGACCTATTATGTACAAGGCATTATAGCATATTTTAAAATACTTTAGACCATTTTCAGCCAGGCAAGGTTTAGTGGATCTACCCCTTCCAAGGTAGTTTCAGAAATGTGGGTGAATGTGTTCTATCTTTGGATGATTATGATGAGTGAATAGCACAACAAAGATCCTACGATGGGCTAATGGTGAAAGTTAAGCAGCTAATGTTGAACATTGTATTGAGTTTTTCAGGGGCCTAGGTAAATTCTCCATTCTAGCCAGATAGGAGAGTAATGACATGAAAACACAAACCATCCAGAATACAGCAGAGCTCCCATCTACCCAGAGAATCTAGCACTACCCCCATATCTGTTTAGGGCTGAAGATAGTGAGGATTTTTGCCCAAGCAGAAGTAGGGCCCCTTAGAGTCAAGATAAGCTTCCTAGCGAGATTTCTTGGGGGGTACCCAGAAAGCTTTGACTTTGAGGAGATCTCAATCTCTTCTTGGTCTGATGTTCTTTCCAATTTTGGAGTTTCTTATCTGTGACCCAACTTCTTAGTGTTTGATTTCTCTATTTTACCTTTCCCATCATGATCTCTTGCCACCTCTCTTGGTTCAGAGTTTTTATTTTAACTGATATTCTGAACTGATCCCACTACCATTACCGATGCACCCATCCTTGGTAAAGCTGTTCTGATATTGGACCTACTTTTCCTGATGAAGAATCTATCTGGTTCTGTTCTAAGTACCCATCTCAGAACATATATTGAAATTATCATTCTTTCCTAGCCTTGGCTGGCCTGAAGAGTCTCCTGTATATCTCATGAATCCTTTCTGATCCTGGTCCACTCCATCCTAGGAAGCCTGTTTTACTAGCTGTTCTGTACAGTAGAAGGAAGATTGACCTGGACTAGTTATGTCACCTCTAAGAATCTTAGTTTCCACATCTGTAAAATGGGGAGGGGGGTTAGTCTTGGTTTAGCTGGCCTCTGAAGTTTCTAAAAAGAATGTATATATGTCTCCAGGACTAAGAAGTGAGTTTCAGAGGAAATTGCCTTGAATTAGATAAGAGAAGCCCTGGATTCCAATTTCAGCTCTCTCTTTAATTTTGTGAATGACCTTGGACAATAACAACTTCCCTGAGTCTTGATTTCCCCATCTGTTACTGAAAGAGGCTGGTCTCAAAGGTCCCTTTCAGTTCCTACTCTGTGATCCTTTGCCCTCTCCAAGTGGTGACCTCATAAATTGAACTGTTCACACCTCATGTGGACCTTTTCTGTTGTTTTGCATCACACTGAACATTCAGTAATCCCTCTGGCTAATGTTGGACACTGGCCATTGAATCTATGAGAGAAATCAGGAGACAGAATGATTTCTATACACAACAATGCACCAGAATCTGGCATTTAAATTAATGTAAAATTTACACAATGAAGACCCCAAATCACAAAACCTGGCTAATTCAATCAATAGTAGGAATTTTTTTGTTTTTTTAAATTCAAGCATATGATTTGCTACTAAAAGTGATCTGTGTCTGTTAATGTCTCAGATACCCATTGGATACTCAGAAAACTTGGCTTTGGTTCATCTAGATTGTAAGCTTCTTAAGTAGCATATTTACTGAAATAAATGGAAAATATACTTCTGTTTAGACCCTCTCCAGTATCCAGCACAGAACTGAATCGATGATAAGCATCCTATTTTTGGCTTGCTTTTTTCTTAGCTCTTTCTATGTTTGTGAACAGGAGGATTTTCCATATGGAAATGCACATTATTTTCAATATTACCAAAGAATGATGATTTTCATGCTCCCAGGATCCTCTAAGTTGAGAGCTGGAAGGCATTCTGCAGACCATTCTGTCCAGAAACGGACACCCAGAGAAATAAAGTGATTTGCCCAAGATCACCAAAGGTGGCAACAGATTGAAGTTTCAAACCTAGGGCTTCTGCCTCCAAATCTACAGCTGTCTTTCATTTGTGTTAAAGCCACTGAATTAATAGGATCATAGGATTGTAGTTTAAGAACTGAAATGGGCCTGAGAGTCTATCTGGTTTAAACTGCTCATTTCACAAGATGAGAAAACTGAAGACCAGAGAGATGCTGAGGATCACACAGGTAGTAAGAGGCAGAACCATGATTTGAAATCAGATCCCATTATACCAAATTCACTGAGTAAGTTTGGAATCTTTCCATTGTACCATAAGACCTCTCAAATTCATAACAGGGATTTATTTTCATGGAAAAAAATATTTATTGGCAATCTGGGGGAAAGGGACATTGCCTCTATGACCCAGCAGCAAAGAATGCTTGATGTATGCTCATGGAATTAAGCAGTAGCTACCACAAATAAGCAGGGAGCTACCTACTAAGCTGCAAATAAAATTCAAAAGTTAGAGCACAGGTGCAACGAATGAGAACAGCCACCAGATCTCAATTTAGGAACCATGTTTTGGAGTGTGCCATGGAAAAAGCCTTCTCTCATCCGCAGGATGTGGGATTGTCACAATGACATCAACAAACACAAGATGCTTTCTGTTGCTAGTTAGGGAGAAACTGGGCTCTTCTTTTCTCCCTAGGTAAGAGGATGATAGAACCTGATCCCTCAGAGGAAAAAACTCTCTAGGGGAATCCATCACCTCTTATAATCTTAGCCCAGGGAACTTGGTAGCAAATCCCCATTTTTCCCTAAAATACAGAAAATCTGGAAATGAAAGTTCTCATCAACAAAGTCCTTGGCACTATCCAATGTTTCAAGGTAAAAATGATTCTAACATTGGAAATGATGTTTTGAAAGTAAATGACCATTAGATTGTAAGCTTGTGGAGGGCAGGACTATTATTTTGATTCTTTTTTTTTATCTCCAGCAAAGTGGCTGGCGCATAGTGGCTGATTGATACATGTTTATTGATTGATCTGCTTTGCCAGTTCATCACAGACATCATGGGATCTTGAAACCAATCTGCTGATTCCTCCCATGGGTGTGGTCTTCATCAGAATGTGAGCTCTGAGTCTTGTTCTGTTTTTATTCCAACCCTTATCAAAGTGCTTTGATACAATAAATGTTTAATAAGTTTATTTAATTCATTAATTTCTTCCTGAGCCATGCCTTAGGAAGTGGTCCCAGACAGATGGTTCTGGGTCCTTCCATTCTTGGGAGCATGGAGCTCCTTTGTGGATTTTTGTGCTTGCAGAGTTAAGAGTAGAAAAGGCAGGGAAATTGGGCCCAAGGGATAGAAAGGAAACAGCTGTAAAGTAATCATGTCCTTGAGGACTAGACAAGTCTATGTTAAGCCTGCCTCAAGCCAGCTCAGGAAAGCTGCAAGTTGGATTCTCACTTCTAGTGAACTCCCAGTGACCCGTCCATCCTAGCTTCTGCGGAGAGAGCTTGGGGAGGAAGGTGTGAGGAGGCTGAGCCAGGTAGGACTAGCAGAAGGGGCACGCCGATGCATTTGGAGCAATCTGGGGCTCCTAGGTGTGTCACCATTTGGTCTCTGCCTGTCTGGACACAGCTGTTTGTCGATCCTCTGGGACAGGCAGTTGGGAAGATAAGTGGATCTATTTTCTTTAAAGATGGTCAGGGATAGCTGTTTTATGCGGCTTTGGAGTCTTGACATATTAGACCTTAGCCCTTACCATTTGGAGAGCTGGGCCAAATAATGATCTAGATGTCAGAGTCACCCTCGTTGCATATCAGTCTGAACTGAGTCCAAGAAAAATATTTCTGAGAAAATTCTTTGACTTCAAGGAAAATCAAGATTAAAGAAAAAAAATTGGACAAATGCTGTAATCTGTACTCAAGTTTAGGACACATTTGCCTCACCTCTCCAGCCCTCAGTTTCCTCTTCTGTAAAGTGAGGCAGCTGCACTTGATAGATCTTGTCCATTCCAGCAGTAAATCTTGCTTAGTGCAAACTACTGTTGTAGGCACAGGAGATAGACAGACAGAAAGAAAACAGTCCCTGTCCTCAAAGGGCTTCTATTCTGTAGGAGTTAAACAATGTACTTTGAGACTGTTGGACTAGACCAGGGCTTCTTAAACTTTTTCCATTCACAACTGCTTTTAGCTTGAGAAATTTTAAGTGATCGTAGGTATATAGATATATAAAGTAGGCACATAAAGCAAACATTTACTGAGAATAAATCATAATTTTGTGGCCCCCATATTCAATTACAAGACCCTATATAGGGCCATAACCCACAGTTTAAGAAGTTGGGGACTGAATCATTTTTAACTTCCCAGCTCTAAATCTATGATCCTATTATCTGTGGGGAATCCCTGAGTTTGCTTCAGAAGCAGATGCTTAGCATCTCTTGCCTTTTTTTTTTTTTTAAAACAAAGCAAAGTCAGAAAAACAACAGTCTGGATATATAAAACCATTCATTTTTCTAAGTTAATATAATTAATGTTTGCAATTTATAGCATTCTCTCTAATTACAAAATTTGGAGCAATAAATATTCAGGTCTCCAGCAGGATTTATTTTGTTTGGTTTTTAAAACAAAATATGATTATAAATGTAGAATTGGAAGGAACCTTTGAGATCATCTCTTCATTTTATAGATGAGGAAATTGAACTCTGAAGAAGTTGAATGGCTTGTCCAAGGTCATACAGACAATAGGGAGAGTTAGGATTCAAACCCCAGATCTTTTGGCCCCAAATCTCATGAACCTTTTGGTCATACCGAGCTGACTAGAAAAGCCATCTAATTAAAGTTCATGCTAAGTTATAAACTCCATTTTGCTAGAAGCCTAATTTGATTTTGCTTTTTCCAAACTGTCAACACTGGAGCTTTTGAGACTTTTCAGCTTTTGTGATATGAGAGGCTGAGTAGCTTTAAATGGAAATTAGCTGGGTGTCAGGCCACTCCACATGCTGATCTCGAGCTTGAGGACCCTCTAATACAAAGTTTCCTGGTAAAGGAGTGGCTAAAAGGCCCACATTAGCTATTTTTATCGCCATGGCCTCTTCTCATTAGCTGTTCTACCTAAAGGTCATCTCAAAATGAGCAGATGAAAGGTGATTAAAAAGTAGCAGGAACAAATCCACAAATCTAGAAACCAGAATTCCCTGGCTTTTGGTGTCTGGTTTCTTTCACCTACACTTCCCTTTCCCAGGATATCTCCCATTCCTAGAACCCCCTGCCTCCTCATTGCTGTCACTTTAAAGTCCAAGTTTTTTTTTTTTTCTAGCTCAATTCAATAGCTTCCTTTTACACGAAGTCTTCCCTGATTTCCTCCCACTTTCTTGTGATTCCTCTAGAAATTACTTCATATTCATTTTATATACAACCTATGTATCTGTGTACACATCCCAGCACCCAGCCCAAGACCTGGCAGATTGGATCTCCCAAAGAAATGCATTTTGATTGATTTTTATCAAAAGACCCAGTGGAACTTACCTGGAACAGGAAAAGCTGCCACTGCTCCCTGCTTTTCCAGTTGCAAGCTTAGTTCAGAAGTTGTTGTTTTTTCTTCATTCCCCAAGAGGACCATGACATCAGGGAGGTGATATCATAACATGCAAGTGATTTGGATTTCAGTGAGGGAGGACTGTGCAAGATCACTTGCTTCACTTTCCCCTCCAAAGCCATCTGGGTCCAATGGCCAGATATAGATCAAGACTGCTAGAGATGGCGCTGGACCCAATGGGAGACCTTGGCCTTGTAAAGCTAAGGTCTTCAACAGGCTTCAGTTTGATAGAGGCTGTATGCAGTGATTAAAATTAGGTAACAAATAAAGCAAAGAATCTTTTGTTTAGCCTAGTCCCCCAAAATCTAAATGTATGAATGAAAGAATTTGGGAGAGGAAGACCCTCAGGGTTTCTGACCAAAATGACTGCTCTTTACGATCAGTTTGAGTCAATCAGGACTCAAATAATGATCAAATTGGGCTTGGTTTAGGACATCTTGGTGGCCAATTAGAATCAGATTATTTTTGGTTTAAAACCTAATCCTTAAGAAAAAAATCAATCCAGTAACCTCCAAGACAGCTTGGAAAGGTTCAGAAGTGCAAAAGAGAAGGAGGAAGAAAAGGAGGAAGGGAGGAAGGGAGGAAGAGGAAGAAAGGTTCGAGGAAGGGAGGAAGGGAAGAAGGAATCTTCCAATTGGCCAATTTCAGGAGTAGTGTTACAACCAGTACTCTTAGAATGAAAGAATTCTTTATTCGAATTGGGAACAAGCTTTATACTGTTAGTTCAGTTCCTTATTCCTCTCTTCAAGGTTCAGATGGGTCAGATTTACAGTCATTAGTTATAATTGATTGACTTTATACTCCAAATTACAATTAGGTTGGATTCACAGAGTTACAACTGGTCGATTTACAATCCCCTTTATTCACATTTCATATGTCAAAAGACTTGTGTCCATTCATTGACCTTATCTGGTTCGGACCAGTTTAAGCCCAAGTCCCCTTTGTCAGGAACTTTGCTGTTTAGCTAATTCCTTGGCTCACAGTGATTGGCTGGAGATAGCTTAACAAGATACGTCACCCCTCCCTTTATTCTGTTTTGCAATCTGTGGAAACCTAACTTCTCATACTCCTCACAATTTCCTCTGCCCTGTGGGATAATGTTCTTCAGAATCAGGCTCCAATCTTCCATTCTGGCCCTTTCCCATTTTGCTTCCCTTCAGGTATCCAGCAAAACCGGACTCCTAGTTTTGCTCCCCTCTTTTCCATTAGCCGGCCACACCTTCATACACACCTACAGCCAAACTACAATCCAAGCCCTCCTTTCTCAGCTCACTATTTAAGGACCAACTTAGGTGCCATCTACCACGTGAAGTTTTTTTCCTGATCTATCTTCAGGGACTCACTAGCTGTGAGCTCCTGGAAAGGCTAATTAACCTTGCTGAGCCTCAGGTTTCTCATTGATAAAATGGAAATAACAATGGCACCTTGCCTCCCAGCAGTATTGTGCAAATCAAAAGCAAAGCTTGATTATTTGCTTTGTTGAATGTCTAAAATTAAGACTGTGATAGAGAAAACATTAATATGCAATTTACACTAAAAATATAGACAGCAAACTTTTTTCTCAGAGTGGCTTTTTAAATATTCACATATACATCCTTGAATATAGCCCATAATTTTCTTTTGATTTTTTTGGTTTTTTTTCTGAGGCAATTGGAGTTAAGTGACTTGCCCAGGGGTCTGAGGTCAAATTTGAATTCAGATCCTCCTGATTTTAGGGCTGGTGCTCTATCCACTACAGTGTACCAACCAGCTGCCCCCAGATATAGCTCATATTTAAGAAAAAAGTCAATCTATCTCTTTGTAGATGTGGGGGTGGTGGTGGATGGGGATTATTTTTTTCAAGAGTGTAAAGAGATACCGAGACCAAAAGGCTAAGAATCATAGCACTGTACCCACAAAAATCATGAATTGGATCTCGATTCCTATATAAATGGGATCTTTTGTTGGTTGACATAGAAATAATTTAAAGAGATTATAAGAGTTTATAGGAAATTTATGTCCTTTTCTTTCCTGGCCCCAGTGGTGAACAGCTGAAGCTCAGTGGGAGGAACGAGTCCATTGGTACCAGGAGGGAGCGCAACTCCTGGCCACGGGCTGGACTTTGAATGGAGGCAATTTAGAAGAGAGGATACTTGTCTTAATAGGAATATGCAAAAGGGCTGTCATGGCCATCACTTTGTAAACAAAGCTTTCTAGGATTATCAGCACTTGTAATAGGACACTGAGAATAGGTGAGGGACTGGAAAGGAAAAATTCAAGTGGGAAAAGGCAAACGCTGTCCTGTCTGTGCCCAAGATGAAGTTCACAGGTGCTGTTTGAAAATATCAAGTAGAGTTCTATAATAACACGAGATTCCACAAGTCCCATATGCAAACCAGTCTCATTTTCTGGTCCAATATCCCAAGTCCAACAAAATCACGTAGGCCATTTGGAGGTTACAGTCTGAATCATTACAAAGCACATCCTGTTTATTCTGTCTGGATCCACTTAACAGCCCCTTGAGGTAGATCATATTCTATTAACTCCATTTGACATATAGAAAACCCAGGCTTGTCCAAGGTTACATAGCTAATGTCTAACTAGTTGCTAAACAAGACCCAATGTTCTTTCCACAGAGACACCCGAGATGTATTAGATTCTGCCACTGAGTATATTAATCAGTGGTTAAGAAGTAATTATCTTGGGTAAGTGTGGGCATAATTAGACCATTGAAAAAGTATACTAGAGCACCAGCCCTGAAGTCAGGAGGACCAGAATTCAAATCTGGCCTCAGACACTTATCACTTCCTAGCTGTGCCTGGGGACTGCATATTCACTTTTGGATTTGACATCATCGCCTTAAAGAGATAGGTTTATCACCAAAAACCATGAACTAACATTATCTATGTCGTATTGTATTTTTTAACTTATCTTGCTAAACATAGATCAATTGCATTTTAATCTGGTTTGGGTGGCTTTCAGAAGTAGTGTGGGGCATGGCCAGCTGGGCTACATGTATGTTGGTAAAGCTGAAACCTGAAAAGGCTCTTCTAGGGTGGAACTCTCCCTTAGGAAAGAAGTTAGTGCTTGGGGTCAATCTAATATTCTGAACCACTGTTGGCCAGGAGAGTTGGGAGAACAAAGGGAGGAAGTTGAAGCTAGTGGGAGATTTAAGAGTTAGGGAAAAAACGTTTAGAATGCTCTGAAAGTATTGGTTTTCTAAAAAAGTATTTACAAAGTGCCTACTGTGTGCCAGGTACAATGCTAGGAGCTACAGATACAAAGATAAAATGGAAACAGTTCCTACTCTCAGGGATCTTTGCCTCTCACGATCTGTGTGACTGGACTAGCCACTTTCACCTCTGTCAGTCACTCCAAAATAGTTGTCAAGGATTGTCAAGGGTCTTGGGAACAAGCCCACAGCCCCAGGGACAAGCCTAACGCCTCCAGGGGGAGATGGAGTTTGGAGTGGACCCATTGATATGGTTCTTTGCCTTGCCCTTGCCCCTGAGATCTGGTGATTAAGTCTGAGGCATTCTTAATGAGGAGATTGGACAAAGAAACTATCCCTTCTGTCGGGTCCCCACTGATGACAAGACTTTTTGACTATGGCTTACAATTTTAGAGTATTCATCCTACGAGGCTCATTGATTTACCTAGAAGGGAATCATATTATTGGATAACTATTTTGCTTATATTTATATATGTATATTTATTTGTCTATGTTGATGGAATTGTGGGATAACTGCGTGGTGTGGTGGATAAACTGCTGGAATTGGAGGAAAATTTTTTTGGGAGCTCAAATCTGTCTTCAGACACTTACTAGCTATGTGATCCTAGGCAAGTCACTTAACACTGTTTGCCTCAGTTTCCTCATCTGTAAAGTGAGCTGGAGAAGGAAATGGCAAACCCCAGCATCTTTGCCAAGAAAACCCCAGATGAGGTCACAAGAATCAGACATGACCGAAAAAAGTACTGAACAACGATGGCAATTGATGAATCATGAAATCCTTGATTTAAAGCTGAAAGGAATCTTAGAGACCATCTAGTCCAGATTTTCATTTTACAAATGAGGAAAAAGGTAAAAGCCAGAGAGGTACCCAGGGTCACACAGAGAAAAAGCAGAGTTGCAAGACAACAGGAACTTTTCCCATCTTGTCTTTGCATCTATCTACAACATCTAGCATTGTGCCTGGTACACAATAGGCGCTTCATCACTATTATTCGATTGATTATAGACTGCAGGGAAACCTGGATACTTGCAATCAGATCCTGCCATATTTGCTTTTCGATGAGAGAAACTAAATCAAAGGATTGTTAATTCTGTGTTTATTAGGAACCGAACAAAAATATCTTTGAAAAAGTTTCACAGCAGAGAGAACAATCTAGGTCCTTCAGCTGAAATTGGGGGAAAAGACATACAATCAAGAACAGAAAGGAGCCAGAAATTTCCAAAATCAATGGTCGGTGCTTCTGGGTTTGGGATGAAACCCCCTGAGGAAGTGTGGCAGCTGTCCAGGAGGCTGGAGAATCAGCATACAGGCAGGGACTGCTCCCACCACATGCCCCTCATTCATGGAGCATCCTTTCTTAAGGGAAAGGCTTCAACAATGGCTGGCTAGAGGATATTCAGAGAGAACTGACTCATTTACCTGCCCTAAGGAAAAGAGAAAATTCAATGCCTGGATTCTTCTAAGAGGCAGTAATCACTGCTGGGAAATTCACATAAAGTCTTCTTTTAAAAAGCCCTTCTGTCTTTATTATGGCTATAGGACGGCTGGGTCTGTCCAAGTGGACGAGGTTGCAAAGAATATTTCTTTTCATCCCGACCTTGTATCTGCTAATGGAAATGAATGGATTCTTGGCACTCCCATGGCAGTTATTCTCTAGGTTTTGTGTCCAATGTTCTTTTTTTTTTTTAAACCAAGCTTTTAACTCAATAGTCATAAGGCTGCAGTGAAAATACATGTGGCCTGACACGAGTAGAAATAAACAAAATTCTAATCAACTTAACTATTGACAAAAGCATGTGGGCTCCATTCTTTGGGGCCAAAGTTTCAGGAGTAGGTTCTAATTTTACACACGCACACCCCTCATTTGTGTGTGCAAATAGGGTAATTAGGGGCCCAATTACCAGATTTGCATCAGCAAATGCTCGGCTTTGTGGGTGAAAAATTTTCAGTAGCTTGGGACCAGCTGAAACTTCAGTCTTTTATTTCTGAATCAATTCCCTGACAATAATTTAGGCATGATGCAGGGTTTGGTCCCTTTTACTCATTAAATTCTAGGCTCCTGCCTGTTGACTTTCCTCTACCTTAGTGATTCACTGAAGCAGACAGCCAAAGTCCCAGGTTTCCTATGCTTTCCCTTGCTGGGCTTCATCTCTGAAGAATAATGAAGCATCTGAGGATACTTTGGGATGATATTTTTCTTAAAAGCTCAGACTCTTGAATAGCATCTGGTCTGCTAAATAGTCTTTATGTTTTTTTTGTAAAGGACTAAGCAAGATTTCTAAGTTGTAGGTCCCTTATAATTACACAGCAGGTCAGGACATCTAAGGTCATCTTTTCCAGTCCCCATCTGGGTAAGAATTTCCTCTATAACATGAAGACAAGTGGTCCTTTGGCCCTTGCTTGAAAATCAAGAAGCTAGGAGTGATGGCTCGTGCTTATAGTCTTTGCTGGAGAGGCTGAGGATGCCAGGTCCCTTCAATCAGTTCTGAGTTGCAATGGGGCTAGGCTGATTGTGTCTGGCACTAACATGGTGGGCCCTTAGGAGTGGGGCACCAGACTGCTTAAGGAGGGGTGAATCTGTCAAGGTTGGAAAGAAAGTCAGTTTTTGTGCCTGCCTCAGATAGAACTGAGTCTATGAATTGCTATATGACAGAGAAATCCAGGAAAGAAAGGAAAGAGATAGATAAAAGGAGGAGGAAGATGAGGAGGAGGAAGAAGAGGAAAAAAGGA
The DNA here is from genome assembly GCF_016432865.1 of Antechinus flavipes. Lineage (NCBI taxonomy): Eukaryota > Metazoa > Chordata > Mammalia > Dasyuromorphia > Dasyuridae > Antechinus > Antechinus flavipes. The sequence continues at coordinate 24,551,321 of NC_067402.1, forward strand.
GGAGGAGGAAGAGAGGAGGAGGAAAAGGAGGAGGAAGAGGAAAAAAGAGGAGGAAAAGAAGAAGGAGGAGAAGGAAGAGAAGGAAGAGGAGGAAGAGAAGGAGGAGAAAACAGAAAAAAAGGAGGAAAGAAAGAAAAGAAACCTATAAAGAAGAGGTATCACTTCTTCCCAAGGCAATCCATTTCACAAATGGATAGCTCTGATTTTTCAAAAGTTTTTCCTTACTTGGGGCCTGAATTTTCTTCCTTTGTTTCCATCCATTGTTTCTGATTCTTAGTTTTATCTTTTGGCCATAAACAGAACAAATCTTCTCTCTTTTCTGTAAACCACTTCAATAATTCCTTTAAAGCAGCCATTATGTCCCCTTGAGTGTCTTCTTCTTCAGGTTCAGGTTCAAGTTCAGTCTTCTCTACCCCAGTTGTTTCAATCATTCTTCATATGACATGATCTCAAAGTCCTTTACCATCCCTGTCATTCTTTAGGTGCCCTCTAGTTAACTAATGCCTTTACTAAGACGTAGTCATCAGAACTGAAAAGAAGGCACTGTATACAATGTGACCTGTGTGGGGAATAGCATGTCACAGAAAGATTAAATTATTATTGAGTGGGGTGGTGGTGGTATGTATATATACTTGCTCACTAAAACTCTCTTATCAGGTAGAATAATGTACAATCATTCAAACCCTATATAAATATAAAAACTATCACCACATTTTTCAAAGAAATTGCTGCCTCGCTCCATTCTTCCCATATCACACTTGTAAAGTTGATTAGTTGAGTCAAATCCTAAATGTTTACACTATCATTCCATTTCAATTTACTAGATGATGCCCCAAATCCTAGCCTAGGAATCACGTTGGGTAATGAATCAATCATCCATTTGACACATTCTCTGTTCCTGACTTTTGCTCTCTGGTCATGACTGAGAAATCTACTCAGATAACATCACCACAAAATCTCTGTAAAATGGAAGACTATTTCCTTCATGGAGACAAAATTGAGTAATGGTCATTCTAGTGGCTACCCAAGAATTAAAACAAATAAGTTTCTCTCTAAATAATACTTATGCAATGATCCCAGGGAATTATTAATAGATCTTGCCTCTCTTTTCTGTTTTTCCTTGCTTTTAGGAAAAATTGATCAATGTGAGGCAATTCTGAATGTGGTTGCTGAATTCTATTGGTTTCACAAAATGGAAAGAATAGGAGAATATAGCAGTGATGAAAAGGAATTAAATTAGACTCAAATGATGGGCAAAATATAAAAAAGCTAAATGTAAATTTCTAATTTGGTGTTCAAAATTCCAACTCTGTAAGTGCAAAATTGACATTGAAAAAAATCTTCACGTTAAAAAGATCTGCTTTCTTATTGCATTACAACTTCAAAATTATTCAATAGTGTAATATGGTCAACAAAAAACTAACCCAATCTGGAGGCAGCACAGTAGAGAGGATGCCAGACTTGGGATCAACAATACCTGAATTTAAAACCCACCTCATGCAATCATTTGCTGGGTGGCCATGGCAAATTTCTTAACTGCTCTCAGTCCCAGTTTCCTCACCGGTAAAATTGGTATAATAATGGCACTTCAGTCACTGGACTACAGTGAGTAGCAAGTGATTTAATATCTGTAAAATAATTTGCACATATTAAGACTTTATATAAATGTTAGCCCTTGAACTGCATTGAGCACCGTCACTGCCAGGATTAAGGAAGCAATAGGCCCTCTCTATTCTGTCCTTGCCAGATGCCATCTGCACTTTTAGCAAGGATATTGGCAAAATAGGAATGTATCCAGTATGGAGGAACCAGGCTGGTGAAAGGCTTAGAAAAAGATCTACTAATTAAGACTAGATAAGAGAAGGATTACCTCTCAATGCATTTTTGAATGAAACTCAATGAGTTTCATCCTCTGTAAAATAAAGAGCTAGAATTATAAGAGCTCTGGGGTCATTTTGTCTCTAAATCTATGACACCAAATTTGATTTATATTCCAAGTGCAGCTCTTTAAATTCTTGAAGATAGCCATCATTTCCTTGTTCTTTTACAGTAGGAGATCAGAACCAAGGCACAATCTCTAGGCCTTTTACTGTTCTGGCAACTTGCCCAGAGTTACCCAGTAAATGTCAGAAATTAGTTATGAACTCAACACTTGCTGGTTCTGTTTGGCCCTAGTGGAAAGAACTAAGAAGAATGAGAAGAGGTTTCACTGAGGCAGATTTAGGCTTGACATAAATTTAAATGTCCCTAACAGAGCTATCTAAAAGTAGAATTGATGGGGTAAATCAGGTCAATTCTATTAGACTTGTGATGGAGAGAGCCATCTGCATCCAGAGAAAGAACTGAATGTAGATCACAACATAGTATTTTCAGTTTTTTTTTGTTTTGTTTGCTTGCTTTTTGTTTTCTTTCTCATTTTTTTCCTTTTTGATCTGATTTTTCTTGTGCAGCATGATAATTGTGGAAATGTGTATAGAAGAACTGCACATGTTTAACATATATTGGATTACTTGCTGTCTAAGGGAGGGGGTGGGGAAAGGAGGGAAAAATTAGAACACAAGGTTTTGTAAAGATGAAGGTTGAAAATTATCTATGCATATATTTTGAAAATAAAAAGCTAGAAAAAAATAAAAGTAGAATTGATAGTCTTGGGAGGTAGCAATGGGTTTTCCATGACTGGAGACCTTCAAAGAGAAGCCAAACAATTATTTATTGGGAATGTCATAAGGAATATTTCTTTTCAGGTTCAGCAGGACTACATGACCATGGAGGCTCCTTCCAAATCTACATTTTTGAGATTCTGTGAAGACAAATGCTTTACAGAAAGGAGTCTGGAAACCACAATACTACTAAGGTCATTACTAATGTAGCTGATACTTCATAAAAAATGAAATTCCTTTCTTCCCACTACTGGGGCCAAGGCATCTGTTGACATGGGGAAGGAGAGTGAAGAAAGCCACTGGCCATGAGACTGCAGAGTACGCTGTCAGATCGGAAATGTCACTAGATTCATGTTGCCACAACTTCTGGTGCTACACTAAGACCTTTGGGGAATGTCCATGGATGACTCTGTCCCAAACTATTTTTGATTGCTTGAATTAAACTATGTATGTACGACATATAGTTAGATATCGATGGATCATTGTTTAAGCCACTTTTCAAAAGAAGGTAATATTATCCATAAGGAATATTATCTTCCAAAGGAAATATCCCACTATCTCCAAGGATTCCATATTCAAGTACCCAAGTGAATGATAATTCAAAATTATGCAAGAAACTTGACAAAATCATTCATTGGTAATTCATTATTGTTTTATATCTGCAAACAGAAAGAAAAGACCTACATTTACAAAACTATAGCAACACTAGTTGTAATAAAAAAAAATTGGGAATATCCTTTGCTGGAAAAAATAATATGAAATATGAGGTTTGTATGAAGACACATAGAGTGAAGAGCAAAAAAAAAATCAAACAAAAAACCCCAATATAAACATCGACTGCAAAACATATAACAACGAAACCAATACATGCCAACAAAATTCTGGTTAAACACTAGGAATATCACATATCTTTTTTCAACTACACTGTATTGCTAAAATATGGTGGTGTGACCCAGTTATTTAAATAACCTGTATTGTTGTTGTAACCAATTCTTCTAGAGTAAGTTGACTTTCTAATTTTCTTGTGTTTCCCTGTTATTTTAAAAGAAATGATCATTTAAAAGGAGCAAACTACATACTGCCCAAATTGTGACATGCAGTTAAATGGATGGTCTACTGAGTTAAGTACATCGTTATTTAAAACTTGGACTATGACTATAAGAGGAAAAGGAGCTGGGCCTAGAATTAGGGGAAGTATGGGCTATGTATCAGTGGGAACACTCTGTACCACTTACAAAAATCCTATGCTCTTCCCTGCCCCACACTCATCTTTTCAAAATCAACATTTTCCTAGCATTGCTACATGGCATCTTACCATAGTGGGTAGAGCACTGAACTTGTAGTCTAGAAGACTTGAGTTCAAATTATACTCCAGAATTTATTATCTACATGATTCTAAGCAAGTCATTTAATCTCTCTCAGCCTCAGTTTCCTCAGCTGTAAAATAGGAATAATGGTAGTACTTAACTACCAATCGTGTTGTAAGTATAACATGAGATAATTTATAGAAAGCATTTTGCAACCCCAAAGCACTATAAAATTATTAGCAATTATTTTTGTTCTTATTATTTTTATTAATTATTCTGCAAATCATGGAACATTGGGATCTTGGAAAAGTAAAAATTGCAAGTGACACAGAGGACACTGGAAATACACCTGTTAGGTATCAGTAGACTGTAACATATTACAAATAATGACATGTACATGGGATTTCATGCAAAATATGTCAAAGACAGGTATGACTTGGAAAGAAGGGAGATTGGTTACATAGGTGGAAAAAAGGTAATAGAAAGTCCAGGGCTTCACAGAAAACCACAAAATTTTCAGAAACTTCTGGGAAGGCTTTCAGCACATCGGACAGATCCTACAGGGAGAATCTATAGAAAAACAAAAAAGGATAAGAAAGTCAAAATCAGTTGCAGTCCACACCAATGGAGAGAGTATCCACAAGGCTGATTTCACAGTTCAAGTCTAGTAATAATTATGGGACAAATAGCAATATGAGGAGAGGAAACATCATCCCCTTTCCATGAAGAGAATCATTGCTGGAGGAGAGAGGAAAGTAGTAATGTTGGAATCTGCTCATGGTAAGACAGCATGGATCTTGAGGGTTTTAGTTCCTGGGTATATGGGTGTGTTGTGGGGAGTTGTTTATATAACCATAATCTTTTAATGATCTTGCTTGGGAGAAGGAAAGCGGAACAGGTGGCATTCCTACTAATATTGGGTATCTCCTAAGGCTCTATCCTGCGTTCCCTTCTCTTCTCCCTCCATGTTATTTCACTTACTGATCACATCAGTTTCTATGGAATCAAATATCATCTTTATGCTGACAATTTTCAAATTTACTTATCCAGCCTTAAACTCTTTCCTAACCTATAGGCTCCCATGTAGCCATGGTAAACCAAACATCCCATAATCATATTAAACTCAGTGTCCAAAATGGGATTCATTATCTTTCCCCTCAAAACTTCCCCAGTTCCAGACCTCCTTATTATTGTCAAACACACCACCATTCTCTTAGGCTCATAACCTAGGTGTCATCCTCATGTTAGTTATCATTCTGTATCCAATCATTACCAAGTCCTGTTCACTTTACTTATATACCATCCCTTATTTTGGACCCTTTCTTTCCTCTGATACTAGCAGTTCTTTATAACCTCATATCTAGACTATTGCAATCAGCTCTTGGTTGGTTTGCTTGCTTTAATTCTCTCCCTACTCCGGGCCATCCTCCACTCAGCTGTCAAATTAATTTCCTAAATCACAGATCTGATCATGTTGTCTCCTCTTCACAAAATTTCTGTAGCTCCCTATTACCTACAGACCCATGTATCTGGAGCTGGAAGTGCCTCTGTGGAATTGTTATTTATCCCTGACTGGGCACCCCCTAATGGGGTATCAGAAATTCTCATTAGTTATCAATCATTGACATTTTTTATGTGTGTGTACATAACTTAATATATATATCTATGAAGTATGTTTATATGTGTATATGTATACATGTACATATAAATTGTGCATTGTTTATTGGTGTTGGGGAAGTGGAAAGAAGGCAAAGGATCACAATCTTTAGCATGGATGTCCTGGAGGGTTATATAGGTACAATTTTTCCAGGAGGGCAGGGACATATGTTGTAATTCAAATTCACGCAACTTTGGACAGTTCCTTTAAAGTTGTTGCTTCAGCTAAATATTCAGGGTGTGCTTTAATCTTATTAAACTTGAAGAATGAAGAGTTTTTGAATCATCCCCTGTGTATTTTTTCCCTTCTTTTTCTCTTCTGTATTTTAATACTCTATCATTAATTTTGGCTTCTCCAAGCCTTCAATATTCACGATTGGGAGAAAAGTATGGTGCCTCAAATTCTGTGCCTCAGAAAAAGTCCTTTTCCATCTTTAGCTATTGATACTGTTCCTTTTGTCATCAGGCCCTGGTTTGAGATGAGCCTTGGTGAAGCCCCTCTGGAGTAAAGAACAGATAATGGGATCCAAGGGCATTCAATTAGCACATTTTAGGTTTTTCTGGTCATATGCAGCTCATAATTTCCACTCTAATGCAGCTGGTTTTTCTTTTTCCAACTCATTAAGCATCCCTTCCATGTTACTTTTCAAGTCCCAAGGCGAGTGGCTAAGGGGGCTGTTTCAATGGCACCTCAAGATTTTATCATGTTAGACTAATTTAGGGAGAAGCAGAATTGTGGGGCCTTTTTTAGTTGCCAAAAGAACTCTCTGTGGGTAGGTTTTTTTTAATTTTACCTAAGGCATTTATGTCACCAGACATCTGAGCTTCAAAACTTTGTATAGTTTTATAATAGTGATCATTTATATACAGTGGGGAAAAGTTAATCAGGGTGATCCCTAATCAATTTTTTTATTCTAAGGAAGTGAGCCTTTGTTTTGATTCCATGGCTCTTCCTCTAGAGAATAGGACATACTTGCTCTGTATAGAAGGGAGTCAATCAGAAATCTTACCTAATCCGTTTGATAAGCTTGCCAGGAATGTGAATCATTGTTTCAGAAACTTTTCCTATCTCTCTTTTCCCAATAGATGTGAGCACTTTTTTATTCCCAGCACCCATCTTTTCTCTGTCACTTTTCTGTTACCACTTTAAATCTCTGTTCCTCTATAAAACAAGGGGGCTGGGATAGATAATCTCTGAATTTCCTTCTAGGTGTAAAGTTTAAGATCTACAGTCCTTTCTATAGCATTCCTATCCCCATCCAGCGCCTGCACACGCACACACACACACACACACACACATACACATGCCATCATCTGAACCAATAGACCTCAGAGCCAGGAAGAATTGAGTTCAAGACCTGCTTTAATATGCACTCGTTATGTAACCCTGAGCAAGTTATTTACTCTCTCAAGGTACCCCTGCTTTCCCAGACACTCAAACACCCTGGCAGTTCTTTAAAACTATAAGTAACCTAAAACACACTAACTTTGTTGGAGAATTTTCTCACCTGGGAGTTCCTTATACTGAAAAAAAATCATAGATCCCATTTTTATCTGCATATATCTCTATGCATGTATGAGAGATGAATTAGCTTGATTGATTACCCATTAAGCTACATATTCTAATCTGGACAATATTTGTTTTTCATCCACTTTGTTTTTCCACAATAAAAAGATAAATCAATATTTTTCCCATTGTTACAGATTATTTGTGTGTGGCTTTGTAGTGTTCCAAGGATTGACACAATCAATAGCAGTTTCATTTATAAATAGGAACATTTGTCTGATTTGTCTGATTAATAAGATCCTTCTTTTGCTAGGGGTTTATACATGGAATCTTTGATGTCATCTACAAATAGCTTAGGGGAACATACATCTCATTGTTTAACATCTCACTTGATGTTCTGAAGAGATCATTAAATAAACTTAGTTACATAATGACATATATTAAAGTAGCATTAATATTTAGCTGGTTTTGTTCTGTATTTGACTTATTTATTTAATATTTTCCTTTGTTTTTTTACATTTGTTTTAAAATTTTTTGAATTCTAGGTTCTCTCCCTTATGTTCACCCACAGTTAAGAAACCACATGTGAAGTTATGCAAAACATTTCCATAAAAGTCATGTTGTAAGAGAAAACATAGATCTACCTAAATGAAAATAAAAACCTTCAAGAAGAATAAAGTTTAAAGACAGAGAGAGAGAGAGACAGAAAGAGAGAGACAGAAAAAGAGGGAGGGAGAGAGAAAGGGAAAGAGAAGGAAGGAAGGGAGGAGAGAAGAGGGAAGGGAGAATTGAGGTTCTTTTAGTGTATGTTTTAAGGAGTTCTAGGGAGTGGAGAGAGAGAGGACACACAGAGAGGAAATATTGGAATTGTTTCCCCAACAGACACATAGCACAACAGTGCAAACATAATATCTAATGGAGTGAGGGAGTGATGGGTATCAAGGATGACAACAAGGATTCGAACCCGGATGATTGATGGTAAAATGTTAGTTCAGAAGAGAGGAGAGTTGGGGGAGGGAGAGATAGTTCTGTTTGTTAACAATTGAGTTTGAAACGCTTTGGGGCCATCCAGTTGGAAATAACCAAAAGACTGTTAGAAGAGAGATTAGGGCTGGAAATACAGATTTCAAAATAATCTAATTGAACCCATGTGAACTAATGTGAAAAAAAGAGATTCCATGACAACATTTTTGGGGATGCCCACAACTAATGGGCGTGATATAGATTAGGCTTCAGCAAAAAAGATTTAGGAAGAGAACCAAGGGAGAGTGGAGCCATGAAAAACCAGAGAGAAGAAAGTATTCAGCAGGAAAAGATGGTCAACAACATCAAATGATAATGAGTTATTAAGAAGGATAAAGAAAAAAGAAGCTATTAGGTATGACAATTGAGATAATTGGTAACTTTGGAAAGAGCAGTTTTGGTTTAATGATGATATTGGAAGCCAAACTACAGAGTGTCTTCTTATCTTTAATGTTTCTTTTAGTTAGATATTGTATCCTGACCCTTGCTTCAGCCATCTGATTTCAGCCATCTCACTACACTCAAATGATTGATTCTGAAATTATTTTTCTGTCAGTAACAAACTTCTTTTTTTCTGAGTCAAAGGTACTTTATTAAGAGGTTCATGGTGCCCTCTAAGGAAAGGGACTTCAGAGCTTCCTCACAATCTGAAATGCCTCTTTCTTCTAGTACATTGTTTTTATAGGGTTTGATACCCAAATACACAAAAGAAGCATGATGAAATATAGAATCTCATTGATTGTGATAGACTTTGCCCTTGAGGTTTCATTTCACTTTTAAATATGCAAAGATGACCCAAAAATGGGAATATTGTTGGAAAGGTTATGGAAAGATAGAAGCTCTAGCAAATTATTGGTGGAGCTGTGAAATTACTTTGAAAACTTATTTGGTATTATGCAAACAAAGTGACTAAAATGTCCACTCCCTTCGAACCAGAGATTCCATTATTGTGCTTATACCCTACAGAGGCCATTGATAAGAAGAAAGTTTCCGTATTCAATAAAATACTTACAGAAGCACATTCTATGATACTAAAGAATTGGAAACAAAGTAGAAATGCATGTTGTTTGGGGAACACCTCAACAAATTATTGTACATTAATGGAATGGGATGGAATTGTGTTATAAGAAAATACAAACATGTTTATAGAAAAGCATGAAACGATTGCAGAATGAAATATGCAGTCGAGAAAACATACACTATAGCTACAGTATTATAAAGGGAAAGAGTCAGACACAAAAAATAAAAAATGAATGTTGCAAAATTACAAAAGAACAAATTTGGCTCCAAAAAGTGATATAAGAAGACTCCTCAGTCTCTCCTTGAGGGTCAATAATAACATCGGTAGATGGGATCACAGATTGGGAAGCACTGGGCATCTCCACGGGCTAAGGGTCATAGGAAGATCACTTGCTCAGGTTGTTTAAGAGAGACAGAGGTCTGAAGGTACAAAAATAAACTGGGAGACTTTCCAGAGTATCAAGGCATCCTACCCATACTGGGTTCATCATGGAATTTGAGCAAAATAGGAGATACTTTGTCAGCATTCTCTTGTTTGTGCAAGTGAGCCTCAGGACTTGGTAAACAAATAGTAAACCTTATATTAAAGTTTGAGGCCCATTATAAAAACCTATCTATGCCTATATGGTTCATATAGAATGTCAAACTGATTAATACTGATTGGAATAGAGGAGTTCAAATGAATTGTTTTTCACACAATCATGTCCGACTTTACCATCCCTTAATGGGGTTTTCTTGGGAAAGATCCTGCAATAGTTTGCATTAACTTTTCCAGTTCATTTTACAGATGAGAAAAGTGAGGCAAATAGGGAAAATGACTACCCCCAGGTCACACAACTAGTGTCTAAGTTCAGATTTATACTTAGGTCTTCTTGACTCAAGCCTGGACCAATTTCATTTTTAAGATATAATTTATTTCATTTGTTATCATCTTGTTTCTCCAGAATGACAAAGTCTAAAGACTATTTAGGCTATTTATTGGTGTCCACGAGTATCTGAGAAGTAATCAATGAATTATTTCCTGGGGTGATAGGTAACATGATTTATACATTATTGATTTTTGTACTTGCATGATTTTAATCGGCAGGCTGTGGGACTAATTGATTTTTACATGTATCTATCTGATCATCCAGAAAAAAGAAAGAAACCTACATCTTTTTATTTAGTCTAGAGATCCTTGCATTTACCAAATGTTAGCATGGGATAGGCACAAGGAACATGCAGCCTGAGAAAAGGAATATTTGTGAACTAGCCAGTCACCATGGCAACAACTGCTCTGAAATAGGTGATGCTACGCTTTTGGATACTTCCATAGTGAGACTATTATAAAGGTGGGAAATAAAGGGAATTGGATCACTGAGCTCAAACTGTTGTCCCAAAGGAGACAGAGTCCTTCCAGTTGGACAAACATGCTACATACCCTGATTTAGGAAACTGGGGGGTGGGGTTCTGGGATAAATGTGTCTGCTAGAATTGAAATATGATCATTTCCTTTATCTCTTCTCTCTAGCAAATGATTTAACCCTTCCAATGAAATGCACTAAATCATTCTTTTCTCTCAGAAAAATCGAATCAGCTGGACAGATAACAGATGTTATGTGGCACCTAACCATCCAAGACCATCATCTCTCTTCTTGAAGAACATATTTATGATATAGAGATTTGGGTCTCATGGGGATTCTACAAACCTAGGATTTCAAACTATTCTGCCTTCCTCTTTGCTCACTTTTTCCTTCAAGTTACTGAGTATCAAAGTATATGTTGAGTTGGTTGAGGCAATATGGTGCAGTAGAAAAGGTGGCAGATTGAGAAGACTTAGATTTAGACTCAGAAGAGCTGTTTTCAAATCCTATCTCTGCCATTTAATATCTCCTGAGATCTTGGACAAGTCACTTTACTTGGGAAGGCATCCCTATCAATTATATTTTACTTTTTTTTTCAGAGTTTTCAGAGTAACTAACAGAGCCAATCAATTTTTCTGTGTTTTGTTGATCCAACACGTTCCTCTCTTTTTCTCCCGCTGTCTTGATTTTGTCCCAATTTCTATAACAGATGAGTTCAGTTACATAGCAAAATGAAGCAAATGTTTCAATGGAATGTTTCATTCCACATGAATAAACTATTATCTCTGCCCACATGCACAAGTTAGATATTTTCCAGATTGCTTGTTTCTGATCATGTTGATGGGACTTAAGTGTGACAGAGTTAGCATCCATTTAGTTTCTCTTTCTGCTTTTTAACACCAGGGTTTTAGAAAAACCTGACGTTGATGGTGTAAGCATTCACCAATGCTCCAACTTAAGCCCTCTTATGTTTGGTCTCTCTGTCATCTCCCTCAAGGAAAGTCCATTCTCAGAATTTTAACTGTTACCTAAAAATGATTCTTGGTTCTGTTCCCAACCTTCTAATTTCCCCAAACTCAGTTATTTTCTTTCTTTTTCTTTTCTTTTCTTTTCTTTTTTTTCTTTTCTTTTCTTTTCTTTTCTTTTCTTTTCTTTTCTTTTCTTTTCTTTTCTTTTCTTTTCTTTTCTTTTCTTTTCTTTTCTTTTCTTTTCTTTTCTTTTCTTTTTTCTTTCTTTCTTTTTTTTTTGGCTAAGGCAATTAGGGTTAAGTGATTTGCACACAGCCAGGAAGTGTTAAGTGTCTGAGGCCAGATTTGATCTTAGGTCCTCCTGACTTCAGGGCTGGCATTCTATCCACTACACCAACTAGCTGCCCCTCATCTATTTTCTAAGTGCTTTTTGGACATGGCCACTTGACCATTGCCTAGAGAACTTTGATAGGCCAGAATTCTCTTTCTTCCTTGTAAATTAGCTCCTCTTCTTGACCTTTTATTTTCACAGTGGAAATATGATTCTCCTAATAACTCAGGGTCACTGTGTCTTTGAGTGGAATTGAGAGAATGAGATATAGAGAGGGAGAATAGAAAAAAGTGGTCCAAATTTCTCTTCATGCTATACCAAACACTTGATAAGAATGAAGGCTGTCACCACAGTATTTCTAGATTATTTTAAAGGGAATCAGACAGGAAGAATAATGGATGGATGGATGAAAAGGCACTGAATTTATCCCATGCTGTACCTATTAGTTACCAGTGAAGATCTCTGCAGGAGAAGTAGGATAAAATACATTATCAAAAGAATGACTGGTTAGAAAGGGAGTTGAACTGCTTATCAGGCAGTCCAGGACAGTGGAAAGAGTGCTAGATTTGGAATAAAAGGATCTGGTTTCAATTATTGGCTCTGGTACATTTACAACTTGAGTCACATTGGCTTTCATTTTCCTCAAATTCTTACTTCTCACTTTCTTCATCTGTCAAAAGAGTTAGAGTAGAGGATCTTTAAGGTCTTCTATAACTCACCCTATGTTCCTATGACCTTATATAGCAAGAATAAGGAATGAATGATAGACAGCTTATACTTAGAATCAAAGATAGACACTGGTACTCGGGAGATATCAAGAGATCTTGAGGAAGACCAATACTTTTGGTAGAGTTCCTCTGTGTGTCTTGCAGGATGAAATAGGAAGATAAGATGTTGATGAGTAGTGCCATCTGCACCAGTGGAAGAGTACTCCACATTGGTGAGATCAGAGATCCAGGAAAATATCTATCCTTGGAGTAAGACAGGAAAACATCTCAATGGCAAATCATATTTTCAAGGGAAATTTCTAGAGAAACAGATGTTTAAGTTGCCTAAGTGCTAAGTAAGGAGAGAGGGAAAGAATAATTCCATCTTGGTGATCTTATGGACATAGGTAAACAGGAAGATTATCCAGAGAAGGAAAACCAAGATGATGATCATTACTAAGTTTATGTCATGGCCCTCTACAGTGGGCCACAGATAGTGGGGGAACTCTGGGTAAAGTATAAAACCTTTCAGCCCAGAGGGAACCTGCTGACAGTGTCTGGTTTGGCTCCCCACCTCCCTTTAGTACTCTCACCATTCCTCAGAAATGAAGGAGGGTGTGACCACCTGTGTTCTTCATGAAGCAAGGATACTTACAGTAAGAGGCATTTACATATCAACAGCAGGATGCTTATAGTTAGCACTTGCTCAATGTGATGTGGTGATGTAATGGTTCTATAGTTGGCACATGCTCAGTGTGCTATAGTGATATAATTGTACTAAGGTATTTAGGGGCTGAGAGGACTTGAAATAAATGGACTCCATCTTTGACCATCCTTGTGGGTCTCCTGCCTTCATCACTCCTCCACTGAAACCAAGGACTTGGGCTGGTCCCAAGATCCTCCAGAGAGCTAGTATGGATGGTATATTTTGGCACCTCAGTGTGGAAGCTCTAGAAAGCATAGTTCATTTTGGCACCCCAATTTGGGGGCTCTAGAAAGCACACTAGAGGGCACGATGGCTGTCTCCAGAAACTTGAAAGGCTGTAATTTGAATGAGGGATTAGACTTATTGTATTTCTTCCAAAAAATAAAACAGGAGCAAAGAGAAGATCTTATAGAGAAATTGATTCGGGTTCAATGTCTGGAATACCTTTTAAAACAATGAAAACTATCTCAAAGTAGGATGGGTTGCCTTGGTTAGTAGTGAGTTTCTTTGCATTGGGTCTTCAAGAAAAGACCAGGTGACCCCTTGCTGGGAATTCTATAAAGCAGTTTAGATGAGCAGCCATGTCTTGCCTGACTTTGAAATTCTGTGCAATTCTGTAATTCTGTGAATGAGAGTATGAAGCCAGAAAAAAAGAAGTCGATGATGGATTTCATTCACATGGGCCATTCAGCTATTTAAAATATGATAAATGCAGCTAAGGAACTATCCCCTCCACACACACACTTTCCTTTGTCTTCTATAATAGCTTGTCTAAAACATGACTTTAGGTTCATCTCTGATGAAAACGCCCCTGAGACAGAAACTTCCAAGATGATGTGTTTTCTCCTTGACACAATAGCAGAAGAAAAATCCTTGAAAAATTCTGGCTAAAAGCGGAGAAGGAGAAGATTTTTTACGAGTCCTGGTGGACCTTGCCACAGCAAGGACAAAGAGTAGCTTGTGGAAATTAAAATATCCTCTGAAGAAAGGTGAAATCTATGAGCAACAGAAGGAACTATGGCTTTTCAGACCTTGTTCTGATGCGTTCAGTCTTCCCCTGTCTCAAGCAACCTGATTCCCCGAGGATATTCTGGCATTCAAAGTCTCCATGCAGAGCTCCAAAGGAAGGCTGTCACATTCAGATTTTGGCCTCTGAATAGGCTCCTTGGTAGCACCGTCTCCATTAAAAGCACATGGCCAAAATCTGTTCTGAGCTGCCCAGAATTAGCCTCAACAAGGCTTGGACACAGAAGGCTGTGCTCCTTTACAAGGCAGAACCTGTCGCTGCTTTCTCTCCCATTAGGTTTTTAAATGCAAAATCATAAGAGGGATTAAAAAAAAGACAATAACACAATCATGTTCCCCCCAAACTCTTGCCATCATCTTGCAACTAAAAGGAGATTAAAAAGGCATCATATTGTTTGACATATACAGTATACAGTACCGTGGCCCATTAAATTCAAACAGAGATAAATAATGGGGGGAAATTTGCATCTACATTTCCATCAGGGTTAACAACATTTAAATCCACTGTTGCCTGCCACTATAGAATAATGAATGCACCATTATGGACAGAGGCCCCACATTTGGCAAGGCCGGGTCTTGCTCTAGGTCTAATATTTTGTGAGCCATTTTTCCTCAAGCATGTAGTAATGGGCTTTAACTTCGCTAAGCTTTTCTGCCAGGCCCCCCGGAACCCCGCTGTTCTATTATATTGAACTTGTAAGCAGGACACTCTGCCAGGCTCACCCAGATTACCGCTGCAATAAGGGCCCTGCTGAGTGACTAGTGTCATGATAAGTGCTAGGGAGGGAGCACACCATCTTGGCATACTGTTCTCATCTTATTAAATTCAGCTTTGTGGAGGCAGGGAGTCTGCAGCTCAGTCTCACTGGCTCGAGCGCTGTCCAACTGCTACTGTCAGACAATATGAAAATGGGAGCTGCCGTAGCTCGTGGCAGGTGCTACATCACAGCTGAAAAAAAAGCTGAGTGGCTCCCCTCCCCCCAGTGGCCTTGGATTTTGTGGGGATGTGTCTGTGTTCCTCTGTCCTTCCTTACGGGAACCCGACTGATCTGAAGTTCTAAACTCCAGAGGTTTTGTGCTCCTGGGCACGGGAATGAGAATTTTGTTTGCTTTCAACTGTGGCTACGATTTTTTGGTGATGTATGGAGGCTGACAGTTGTTTACCTTTCATATCTCTGGGTTCCAGCAATATCCCTTTCCTTTTTTAAATCACAGATGTCATTCCTGAAAAAATCACAATGTTGTTTCTTTTCCCTTTTCTATCTTGGATGAAACATAAAGAGTGAAAGAATTTCCAAACCCAAATCCAAAGGGAAGTCAAAATCTGGGAGGAAACTTAGGGAAAATCTGATCAAAGAAATGTGATGAAGGGAAAAGAACTCTGGATTTGGAGTCAGAGGATCATTATCTAAGTCTTTGGACCCTTGGATTTGGACAGTTGTTTCTTTTTATCTGTGTATTTCCTTGTTACTCTTGTTAATTCATTTCAGTTCCTCAGACAAAATGGAGAGGTTGTAGCAAATGACTTCTGAAGTCCCTTTCATCTATAAACTGTGATTCTGTGATCCTAGAATCAAACCTTGGAAGAGATGTCAGAGACCATCTAGTCTAACTAGCATGATGAAATGCAGAAAGTGACTTGCTGGAAGGTCACGCAAGTGGTGGGATCTACTCGATCATTTTACAGATGAGAACCCAACAAGAGAGAAGGACTTGTTTAGGGTCATACTCCTTGTATGAACTAGAATTTGAACTGAGGTATTCTGATATGAAATTTGGTGCTCTTCCTACTAGTCCACCATGTCTCATCATCCCTCTCCTTCTTTTCTATTTTAGATGCCCTTAGAGAAGGGGGACATAAAGAAAAAAATAAATTATCTAAAAACTCTTGGAGTTTAGAGCGCTAAGAAACTATTTGATGGCAGGCTTTGAGAGGCTGATCTTGGCAATTTGATTCAGGATTTTTTGGGGAAATAAATCCCTCACTCCAATTTAAAGCTCTAGTAATGACAATGTACCCTTCTATCCAAAAGAATATACTCCACTTATAAGAGCAAAGATTTGGAGCAGGAAGGGATCTTAGAGGTCTTCAAATCCAAATCCCTTACCTCTCCCTTCCTCCCCCCTACATTTTACAGATGTAGAAAATGAATTAGAGAGAGTTTGAGCAAATTGCTCAGAATCACACAACTCAAAAGTGCATGAGGTGGAGTTTGAACCAATTCTTTTTGACTTCTAGCCTAGTACCTTATCAGCTACACTATACATCTCTCTTAGTGGCGATGCTTTTATGTACTTGCATATATGGTCATGTTTTTACTGTGCCTACTTCTATGCATTTAGTTCCATGGATATTGAGAACATATCCATGTCACTGGGAAATTTCAAATGTGAGCCATGCTGTTGACAAGACACCATGTCTAGTGCCAACAATTGCACTATATGGACCACTTGGGTTTGGGCAGTTGTTTCTTTTTATTTCTTCTTAGATAGGAATGGAGAATAAATAGGATTGTTTGATGTTTTTATATTTTAAAAACACTGCTAGGGGCCAAGGATGATCAAGAAAACACAGAGTATTATATTTTAGGAATGGCATTGATAAACTGGAGTATGTCCAGAGGAAGGTGACCAGGGTTATGAGAGACCTGACACATGAAGGTCAGTTAAAGGAACTAGAAATGCTGAGTCTGAGAAGAGAAGGTTTGGGGAATTTTTGATAGTTGTCTTTAAATATTTGAATGGATGTGAAAGAGGGCAGATCTAGGAATAATGGGTACAAGTTATAGGGAAGTAAATTTCAGCTAAATAAAAAGGAAAACATCCTAACAGAGCTAGCCCAAAGTAGAAATGGCCTTTCTTGAGAGGCTACTCTCCTTGCCCAGAGATCTTCCATCAGGGGCGAATGTCCTTCCTTGAAAGAGAGAGTATCATCGTTCCCTAGAAATCTTTTGGCAGGGGCTGAATGCGTGCTTATGGGGCATGGCATAAAGGGCACATTTGCTAAATTATGGTTAAACTCTGGGACTTTTGAGCTCTCTTGTAACCCTGAGATTATTTGATTGCACAGAAGCAGATGATTATCCTCTTCCTTGTTAGACTCTATCAAAGTATGATACTGCTGCCCACGAGGAGGTGGGAATGGAGATCAGATTGTTCAGTTGAAGAGAGAACTTTTATGTGGTCTTGCACCTTATCTCCCTGACCTGACACTTCCTATCCACAGTTTCCAAGCTCTCTCTTTGATAGGGATTTCTAAAGGACAGCCATGGGCCCTTGTGCTGGGAGCCTAGCCCTTAGTCTCAGGAGTAGGCAAAGAGAGGTAAGGAGAGGGTTACAGATGACAGGAGGCAAATTTAGAAGAAAGAAGAGAATCATAAACACCTTCTTCTGTCCCTGACAAAGAGAGGTGGCGGCCTCTTTATCCTGGCAGCATGAGGTGACCCTGACACTTCCAGATTGCCCATCTGTAGTGGGCAATCAGCGCTCGTGTCCATTTCTCCCCGAACTCAATAGGAGTTTATTCCATGCCAAGTTGGGGGCTGGGGGGAGAAAGCAGTTGGAATGGTCTTTGCTCTTGTGTTCCTTGGCCATCTCGATTTTTACCATTCTTACCAGCAGAATATTCCCTTGCATTTCAAACTCCAAAAGGACTGGCATTTTTCTCTTGGAAAAGATCTTTAATTTAGTTCAGATTTTGATAATGCTGTGCAAACCAAATGAGGTTCTGGCTCTGCCAGTAGTGGGCTGGAACTGTCAGTCTTGACTCCAAGTTGCTAATACGGTGCAGAAATAGCCCTCTAAGCTGAGGTTATCAACCTTGCTTTTAATTTACAGCTCCTTGGTAGGTGGAAAGAGCAATGGCTTCATAGTTGGAGGAACTGGATTCCAATTCTGCCTTCAGTGGTTACTGGACCACATATTTAGGGATGAACATCTCTTTAGAGACCATCTAGTCCAATTGGGTTTTCCTCATTTAACAGATGAGAAAACTGAGACTAAGAGAAGTTCAAATGACTTACATAGGATCACAAAGCAGGATTTAAATGCAGGTCTCTCTGGTTCACCGTCTCGTATTCAATCAGGTCTTCTTAACTCTAAGCCCACTGTACCACATAACTACCTTTAGAACTGATTTCATCAGTTCCAGTGGGATGAACTGGAAGAGAGCTTAAAGCAGGGATTCTGAAACACTTTTTATGTCAAGGAAGGAGCTCTTGGGCAGTCTGATGAAACATAAGGACTTTTCAGAAGAGAGACAAGTTAAATGAATAAAATTAGAGATATATAGCTATGAAAGAAAGCAATTATCAAATTGAAATACAAGTATCAAAATAATTAAAAAATACTGTGCTGCCTCAATGTTTTACTTGTTTGATCTTCAGGAGCTCATTTAACATCCCTTAGTTCTTAAATGATGGCCTTTGAGGTGCCCTCTAGAGCCATGGTTCTCATATTTTAGATAATGCCTTTTTAAAAAATAGCCTCCACCCTAAATAAAAGTTTTCCTCAGAGTTTTGCGTGTTGCAACCAGGCTCAAAAGCAGCATCTGACCCAGGAATCACAGGACACAGGTTCTCTCTCTCTGACCCTGTCATGAGCTAGTTATGGGTTGAACAAATGACATCATTTCTCTGGATACTTTATGGGTAAAGTGAGTGGGTGGTTGGGACAAGGTCAGATCTGTTTTTTTTATAACTATCAGTTTAGCAGGTGGGTAGAAGACCAATCAATAAACATTTATTAAGTGCCTAGTATGTGCCAGGCACTGTGCTAAACACTGGCGGATTAGAGAAGGGGGAAACCAGAGGCAGTGAGGGCAATTAGGAGATAATCGTCTCGGCAGGAGGTGACCACAGAACTTCAGAGTTCTATCATGGTCTTTCTTTTCTCTTTCTATACTCTTTCTCTTATTATTATCACATCATAACAGTAGCATTTGTATAGCACTTTACAATTAGCATTTCATTTTATCCTCACAACAGCCCTGAGAGTTAGGTGCTATTATTACACCCATTTTACTGAAACTGAGCCTAGGAGAGTTTAAGTAACTTGCTCAGGATCTTACACTCCCAAACACTCACTGTTTGTGACTGGTTTTGAGACTGGTTTTGAACTCAGATTTTCTTAACTCTAAGTCGACTGGACTATTTAATTACTTCTAAAACTGATTCAATGGAATGATTTAGATGAGATTTTAAATCAGGGATTCTGAAATGTTTTATGTCAAGGATTCTTTGGACAGTCTAATGAAACCTACAGACTTCTCAGAAGAAACATGTTAAATAAATGATATATAATTAAAAAGGAAAGCAAGTATCAAATTTAAATACAAATATCAAAAATATATTTTAAAAATGAATTTGTGAACTCCAGATTAAGAACTTCTGACTTTGAAGTCTTCTAGGGCAGGGTTCAACCTTTTAATAGATAAGGAAAATGTGCTAAACTTGATCTGGGTTAGAGACTTCCAGGAGAAGAGATTAGGTGAGTGTTAGAGATGCTGAAGGTGGGACCATTTCTTGGATACAAATTGGACACGGGGTTAAGGGTGAGTCAGGGATGATTCCAATATAGGAGTTGTAGCTGATGAGAATAATGGAGAAGAACACTAAGGCAATATTCATATCTTCTTGTTTAATTAAAAAAACCCATATCTCAAGCCTACCTGAGAAAGTAAATAAAGAATGCTTTCAGTATAGATATTGCCTGATTTCTATCCCCATGACTCAACTTTCCAGAGTTACCAAATATGTCTTAAATGTTTTAAAATGACATTTTCCCAAATAACAACATTTATTTTCTCTTCCCTTCTCTCATTGGGAAAAAGAAAATCTTTGTAACAAATGTGTGCAGAAGACAAATTGCAACACTGGCCATGTCCAAAAATATCTGTCTCATTTCACATATATCCTAATTGCTAAATCCAATGCCTTTTCTCCTCCTTAATCCTTCTAAACTTTTAGCAGCTTTTGACCCTATTGGCCAGATACTTTCTCTTTTCTGTGTTTCTACTGTGTTTCTTGGTCCACTTTTTATCCTTACTATTTGATCTTTTCTGCCTTCTTTGCTTGATCATCATTCCTGTCCCCTCTTACGTGTACTTTATCCTGGTTTTTGTTTTCTTTTCTTTCAATTTCCTCTCTCTTGGGGACCTCATCAGCTTCTATAAGTTAATTGATCATCTCTGAGCAGATAATCAATCAACCTAAATATTCAGTCTTCATTACTTCTCTGATCCCCAGTTTCACACTGCTCAGTGATTGCTGGATAGCTTTACATGTATATACTATAAGCCAAAAAGTGGTATGGTGGCTCAAGCACTGGGATGGAGTCAGAAGGCCTGACTTCTTTCTTCACACATTTACTAGTTGTGTGGTTCTAGAAAAGTCATTTAACTTTTCTAAACCTCAGTTCCCTCATCTGTAAAATGAGCTAGAGTAGGAAATGATAAACCACTGCAGTATCTCTGCCAAAAAAACCTCAAATGGGGTCACAAAGAATCAGATGTGATTGAAAACAATTGAATAACAACAATCTCATTCCAATTCCTAATCTTCCTATCTCTGTCAAGGGTACTATCTTCCTTCTGATTACCCAATGATATGTTCATTCAATCTTCTCAATATCTATACCATCCATCCCCTTATCTCTACTCCTATGGCTACCATTTTAGTTCAAACTCTTATCAGCTCTTAATTACACCATTCAAATGGTGTTCTAATTGGTTTCTCTGTATGTAAACATCTCCATTGGCTGATCACTCTTCTACACAGCTATCAATTGATATTCATAAAGAACAGGTCTAACCATAATCCTTCTTTGCTCAAGAAACATTAGTGGTTTCCTATTGCCTTTAAAATAAAATACAGATGTTTGCTTGCATTTTATTTTCTTTCTTATTTTTTCCCTTTTTGATCCTATTTTTCTTATGCAGCATAGTATTTGTGGAAATATATATAGAAGAATTGCACATATCATTTGCCATATAGGGGAGGGAGTGGGGGAAAAGAAAGGAAAAAATTGAGAACATAAGATTTTGTAAGGGTGAATATTGAAAATTATCCATGTATATATTTTGAAAATCAAGTTTTTAATTAAAAAATAATCTTCCTATTTCTGTCAAAGGCATTACCTCCCTTCCGATTACCCAATCACATGTTCAAGATTTAAAGATTTTCAAGACATGTTCAAGATTCAAGATTTAAAGTACTCCACAATCTGGCTCCAACTTCTCTTTTCTGAGCAGATTTTACACATTTCCCCTTCACATTTTTTCCTCAAACCAAACCAGCTTCCTTGTTTTGTACATGTTATCTTCATTAAGTAGGATGTCAATCAGTCAGTTGGTCAATAAATATTTATTAAGCACCTACTATGTGCCAGGCTAAGTGCTGGATATGCAAAAAATATATACAAGGTTTATTCTCTATTCTCAAAAAATTTACAATTTAATGGAAGACCCAATATGCATGTATAAATTGGATAAATTAAAAATAATCAACAGAGGCACAAGAATTAAGAAGGATTGGGAAAGACTTCATGTAGAAAATGGGATTTTAGCTGGAATATGAGGGAAATCAGTGAAGCCAGGAGTTGGAGACAAGGATAGAAAGCATTTCAGGCATGGGGGACAGTCAGAGAAAATTGAGACCGAGTACCTGGTTTGTGAAAGAGCTCAGAAGCCAGTGTTGCAGGACTGGAATATATGGAGATGACTGAAATATAAGAAAGGAAAGACAGGAAGGGACTAGGATATGAAAGGATTGAAGGCCAGACAGAGGATTTTTGTTCTTGATCTTGGAGATGATAGAAAGCCACTAAATTATTAAGTAGGGAGAGCAACGTTTTCTGTTTGATTCCAGGGGCATATGGTAGCTGGATTACAGGTAGTATTTATATGATGCTTTAGGGTTTGCAAAGCTTCACATATTAGTAAATTTTAGGTTCATGACAATGTTAAGAACAACAAATAATGTTTATTGTAATGCCTATTTTACAAATAAGGATACTAAGGCTGAGAGGACCCAAGTTACTTGCCAAAGGTAACATGGCTAATAAATATTTGAAGTAGGATTTGAATTCAGGTTTTCCTGACTCCAAGTTCATCACTCTAACCACTGTACCACCTCAATGGAAAAGCTTCCTCACAGTTAGAGCAGTCCAGAAGTGGAATAAGCTGCTTCAGAAGGTAGATTTCTTTTTACTTCATGTCTTTAAGCAAAGGTTAGAGAAATAATATTTTGAACAGAATTCTTTTTCAGTTGTAACTTGAACAGGGTTCAAGCATTCAACATTCGACAAGCATTTATTAAAGATCTACCATACGTCAGGCACCGAGGACAGAGATGAAAACAAAAATAGTCCTTGTTCTTGAAGATCTGAATTCTACTTGACAGAAAGAACAGGTCTGTAAGTACAGAGAAGTAAAATCAAATACAAACACAACATAATCTACAGGGTGATCAGGGCAGTACGCATGGGGAAGCAGCCCAGGAGATGAGCTTGAAGGAGATGTGAAGGGTAGGATGGCCACTCATTTGTAGAATGTATGAGAGGGAGTCATGTAGCTTCAGTCTAGAAAAGCAGGCATCAGATTGTAAAGGGCTTTAAAAGCTCAACAGAGGAGCTTGTACAGGATCCCATAGAAAATTTCTTGATTGATTGAATGAATGAGGCTGGAAAGATGGGTTGGAATTAGATTAAAGGGGGGGCCTTATATGTCAATCTGAGAAATATTCCAAGTAATGTCAAAGTGTTACAAAATATGTTATATAATAAGTAATAGGGAGCCACAGAAGGTTTTGGAGGGGTAAATAAAATAACTGATCATCCATGCCTGCCTGAAGACAGAAAATTGGATTAGATGGTATTTGAAGAATTTCCTTCCAGCCTGTAATTCTGTGATGATTCCTTTGGCAAAATAAGACCCTCTAAAAATCCTTGTTACTGCAACAGGTTACACTAACTGCTCTACTTCAAGGACTTATTTATTTAAAATAATAACAACAACAAAAACTGCGGGGGGGAAAACCCAATCTCTGTTTGCAGGCTCTCACTACTTGATAGATTTACTGTGTCTCTAACAGTTTGAACCTTCAAGATGGGAATAGGTTTTGAAAAGTGCTGTACCGAATAACCTCCCTCATTCACTAGTTCTCACCTCCTTAATAATCCACAAACTCAATACTTCTCACAGAAAACCCAACAGTCTCACCCCACTTCTCAACAAAGATTTCATAGCCAAGAGCTGTAATGAGGTCTCATGCTACTCCTGCTCCCATAATATTTGCCAAATATATTATGGTATCTCTGCTGAAGGATTCATGTCAACAGTTTGTGAGTCTCTGCCCTTGCTGATTGGGGGTGGGAAGGCAGGGATGGTCCAACAGGGTTTGTTCGAGGCATCCTCCATCACACAAAATGTCCCTGTTTGTGTTTCCTTGGCGTGAGCATGGTTGTCTCTTGATTCATGTTTTCTAAACTAGTTTGCATATATACAAGAAGTCATTATAATTCAAATATATATTATTAGTTGAAATCTAAAAAAAAATTCCATACCCAAAGTAAATGTGTGTGTGTGTGTGTGTGTGTGTGTGTGTGTGTGTGTAAAGGGTTTGTGAGGATAAATGGGTATTGGGGGTGGGGATGATATGTACAGAGACATGGTGAAGAAATATAGCTTCTTAAATTTGGTGATAGATTATAAGCTTCTTGAGGGTAGGAAGTACTTCCTTTTTATTTTTTCATCTGTAAATAAACATTGTATTTTTGATATTTTTTTTGGTCATAAATGTTATCTTCTTTTAGGAATGTCACTTCCCCAGAGACACAATTTCCAAGTTGCAAGGAAGCCCCATGGTCTCTGGGGTGTCTTGTGTTCAAAAGCTGCCCTCCATCACAATATGCACAAGTGGCCATCCAGGCTGTTCTGAGAGACCTCCAGCCAGAGAGAATCAGCAGCCTTTTGCTTCAACCTGTTCTCCTTTTGAATTGATTTAGTGGTTAAGAAGTCTTTACTTGGCCAAATTTGCCTCTTCTCTATTTCTACTTACTACTCATACTTCTGCCTGCCATGACCAAACAGGACAAAACTAACCACTATACTTCTTAGCCATTTGAATACTGGAAAGGCAGTGTCTTTCTCAAGATCTCTTTAAAAACAAATGAAAATAACTTAACAAACTCTGGATTTAGCAAAGACTAAATTCAGATGTGATTATTTGCATAAGAAAAATAATTTTCATTTATTTAGGAAAAGCACTTACTTGAGGATCTCTTTAAATTACATTAAACACTTAAAAAAATTCATAGAATATTAGAGCAGGAAAGAGCCTTTGAGATTATTTGGTTTAGTCTCTTATTAGAGTATTAATTCCTTGAGGCAAAGGACCCTTATTGTCGTTGTTATTTATATTTTCTGGTGCCAAGGCCAGAGTCCTGCAAACACTCGATACTTAATAATATCTATTATTAGATATAATCATTGATTATTAATGGATTAATTTAGTAGTTGAGGCAACTGAGATCCAGGGAGGGAAAGTGATAAGAATTGGTACAGTGAAATGTGTTCCCACTTGGAGTCAGAAGACTTGGATTCAAATCCCAGCTCTAGTACTTGAAGTATTAACTGTATGACTTTAGACAAGTCGCTCCTGGTCTCTGGATCTCAATTTCCTCATATGTAAAATAAGGTTGTCAGACTAGATGGCACTCCATTGCTTTGAGCTGTGACCCTTTCCGTGCCAAGGTCATGTAGCAAACCCTGAGTAACATATACTTACAGAAGTTAGGATAAAGCGTCTTTGAAACAATGATGTGCAATAATTTCCCTCCCAACTTATGTAAATTTGGATACACACGTATAGTAAGAGTTGTATTTAGGACAAAGAAGGCCCACACATTTGCTCGTACCCAGGCCTTGATTTTATTATTGAAGACCCAGAGACATGCAGTGAGGACACACAGTTAATGCAGAGCTGGATCTGCAGCTCCCAGTGCCCCTTTTCTTGTACCATCCTTTGTGCTTTCTTAATTGTAAAATGAGGGCAATAATAGCAACTGTCTTGCAGGGTTGCAATTATAAATTATAGAATGTTTAGCACAGCATATGGTAGGTGCTTAATAAATGACTATTCCTTTTTCCTCTCTTTCTGCTTTACAGCTGTAACCCCATCAGTGCCTTAAGTGTTGACTACCAGGCACTGTGTAGGTACTGGGGAAACAAAGACCAAAAGAGGAGTTAACAATTTATTTATTCATACAGATAATTAAATATAAAATGCATACAAAGAAACTGGTGAGTAGGGACATCAACAAGTAAGAGAATCAGGAGAGGGGAGAAACTACTTGAACTGAACCTTAAAGGGAGATATCATTTCCAAGATGGTTCACAAAGAGGAAGACCCTCACAAGCATGAGTAACAACCTAGACAAAAGCATGGAACCAGGCTATGGCATGTTTTGTATAGGGAAGAGCAAATAAGTGAGTCGGGCCAGAACTTAATATAAGAGGGACACTGATGTGTTGGAAAAGACAATTTAGAACCAAGGTGTAAAGAATTTTAAATGGCAAAATGAGTAGCTTGTATTTTATCCTGTGGGCAATAGGGAGCCAAAGAAGATTCTTGAACATAGGAATGGAGTGGTAAGGCTTAATCCTGAGGAATTATAACTTGGAAATTGTGTAAAAAATGGATTCAAGGAGCAGTGAGTCTGAAGATATGAAAATCAATGAGGAGGAACATGGGCTAAACACTTGATTTAAGTTAGAGGCCTGGGGATCAGGGCTATTATTATCATTCAAAGGATCTGGACATGGCTAATAACCCTGCAAAGGAGAAACTCCATGTGTAGAACGAAGAAAGCACTTGCCAAAACTCCGTGCCTTCTATAATATGAATCATCGTCATCTCCAACACCTAATCTGTTTCAGTTTCTTTATCTGTCAAATGAGGATGATAATAGTCCTTTCTCACAAGATTGTTAGGGGGATCAAATGAAGTAATATAGGTAAAGTGCGTTGCAAACCTTAAAGTATTATAACAAACGATTTTCATTATTTTCTCCTGGTATGGAAAAGCCCTCCATTGATACAGGTGGACAACTCATGAGCTAGAATTTGCCTTCTCATTCTTCAGCTACGTAATCGAAAACTTTCACATGTTTCCCCCACGGGCCCCATTTTCCAGTCCATTACTCATATCCTTGAGAGTTCCTGAAGCTCTGAAAGCTGTCCACACCTCTTAAATTGTGGTACCTCAACATGAACTTGTGTCCTATTAATGATGTAATCAGTGGGAAAAAATTATCACATGCTACTTGAATAATAGGACGGAAGAGTCAATTTTAATTAAATATTTGCATTTCATGTTCCAGGGTTGTAAATCTCCAGATTTTGTGAAGTTGAAAACTTGAATGTGCTTTTTAGAAAGTTAATTATTTTCTGATTCTCTTCTCATGAACTTCGTTCTAAAGATAGAGTGTATCTTTGATCAGTTGGAGCGTGTAACCAAAAAGTTCATTGGGTGTCGTATAGTAACTTCTTTCTTTTTCTGATTGGGCACGGGGACTCCATGCTGGGACAACTCTCACGTGAGTTTTTCCAACCAATATTTTCTAATTGATATACTTGTCATATGGTTGAACCCTGTTCATGAACACCATGCCATAAACAGTTATTCTTGGAGCAGTGTTGTATGTATTGTGGAAAATTTGTGCACGAGGGTAAAATGGAATAGACAATTGCTTTTGGGGACTGTGGAGATTAGTACATCATTGCATCCTAACAAAGTGCTAATTGCTCCTTTTGACCATGGGCCCAGTTTATAAAGCTTTTGCACAAATGTGCTCAGTGCACTAAATTACCAAACTCACACTGCATTATTTCTCAGTACAGCTTGCAAATTCTTGTAGGACAGTATGTATTAGCATTAATTAAAGGCAAAAAAAGATAGAGATACTCGCTTGCAATTTAGAAAGAACAGCCTGGTGCTAATTACTCATGTTACAAATGTTGCACTTGCTCTGGGATGATATGAAGAAAAGCAAATGACATCTACTGGAAAGACTCACTTTGGAGAGACACGATTTTAGATCTGTATTGGACCTGAACTTTGGTGTTTCATGACCAGATGTGTAAGGTGTGCAAGGGCCTTAGAAGTCAGCTAGTCTTGTGTGGTTTTGTGAGGTTCAGGGAGGAGAAGTAGCTTACCCAACGTTGTATCATCGATAAATCGTAGAATTTGGATTTCAGCTCAGATTTTCAAATCAGTAAGCATTTATTAAGCTCCTATTTGTTCTAGGGACTGTGCTAGGTGCTAGAGAGATAAAGACAAAAATGAAACAAGCCCTGCCCTCAAGGAGATTTAATTCTATCGAGTGAGTGGAAACATAAGTATAAGTAAATCCAAAATAGTTTTGAAGGATGTCAGAGGACATAAGAAACTTGGCTCTGGAAGGGATTCAGGAAAGGTTGTGGCAAAGACAGAGCTTGAGTTGATTATTATTATTATTATTATTATTATTATTATTTTTGCTGAAGCAATTGAGATTAAGTGTCTTGCCCGGGGTCACACAGCCAGGAAGTGTTAAGTGTCTGAAACTATATTTAAATTCAGGTCCTCCTGACTTCAGGGCTGGTGCTCTATCCACTACACCACCTAGCTGCCCCTTGAGTTGATTCTTGAAAGGAGTTTGGGAGTGAAAAGAGGGTGGGGGGAGAGGGAAAGGGCATACCAAATTTGATTCTCTCTCCACTTCACGCACTTCCCCTCAGGCCTAGTGGGAACAGTTTAAAACATTATTTTTACAGGCAATTTTAAGGAAAATTTAGCATAGCATCTCTGTCACTGAATCTGCCAATCAGCTAAAAACCTGAGCTTCCCTGATAAAAAACCTTATCAGTTTGCTCTCTGCATAATTAAGTTCACATTTTTCAATTTTTACATAAAATAATAATTCTTGTCTCTCTGATAATATTATTGTATAGATTATTCTCTGGCATCTGCTCACTTCGCTGCATCAGTTCATGAAAGTCTTTCCAGGATTTTCTGCAATCTCTTCTGTTATATTCAGGTATGATACTTTGTACAATCATTTCCCAGTTGATGAGGACCCCCTTGGTTCCTGTTTTTCATTATAGTGCAGCATCCTCATGATAATTGTTCCTATGGTCAGACATGGAAGAGATCAGTCAATCAGACAACATTCAACAATCACTGACTCTTCCACCTCCTGATTGGGGCACTATCGTTGGCTCTTCTCCACAGCTAGAATTTTCTCCTTCTTCATCTCTGCATCCTAGATTCTATGATTTCCTTAAAGTTCCAGCTAGAAATTCTGCAAGAAGTCCTTCCCAACTCCACTTAATGTCGGTGCTCTCTATGATGGGAGGGAACACACAGAAAGGCAAAACCTCAAGGAGCTCATGTTCTAAATGATGAGAGATCATCTCTGAGCAAGGGAGCCTGGGAAAGTCTTCCTGCAGAAGGTCAGATTTAAGGGGAGCCTTGAGGGAAGATAGGGAAGGCAGTAGGTGAAGAAAGGAGGGAGACATTACAAACATGGGGGTCAGCCACGTAGGACACCCCCATGTAAGGGGCAAAGGCATAGGATTGGAAAATGGAGTTTTATGAATCAGGAATGGCAAGTAGACTAGAGCCGCCAGAAAGGAGGTCTTTGAAAACTGCAGCTTCTTCCAAACATCCTCATGAACAATGGGCTTGATGCTCCGAGTGAAACAGTAATTCCCTAGAGTATCATTAAAGGATTCTTTACTCAGTGATGAGCTGAAGATATGCAAGAGTTACTGATTCTCTCTAAAATAAGGTGCTTATGCTAGTCTAGCAATGAGGAAACAGGTAAAATACTATGATAAGGGTCTCGTTGAGAATGGACAAAATGTACAGTGAAGCAAAGGATGTTTTAAATGCTTTAAGCATCTTTCATTTTTTGAAATGTTCTCTGTGTCACTTCATGGATGCTGATCATACTCTCTTCATAATTTTGTAGATCATCCTAGAGACTTTATGGGGCTTTAAAAAAAAGCATCTCTCTGTAGCCAATGTGGTCATGAACCTTTCCATCAAAGCTGAGCTGGTCCTCAGACAAGAGACCTACTTTCTGACACTGGGTTGGTGTTTGACAACTCCCCAGATTGGTCCATAGTACCAGGCATTGAGTAAGTGCTTTTTAAATGGGAATGACTGGGTTTGGTGCACAGTACCCGGCACATAGTAGGTGCTTTTAAACATTATTGTCTGTATGCCTTACTGACTCAACTTTGAAATCCCAAACCCACTTCCATGCCTCGGAGAAACATCAGAGAAAGACCTTTAACAGACATACTTGGGATCTGAATGAGAGTTAACCTTTAAAATAAATACTTTGGGGGCTAGTCAATTCGATGAGATTGTCAGTTATAAACCATATTTAGACTTCCTCTATTTGGTCTTTGGAGACGACCCCATTGTCTTTTTATATACTCTATGGTACCACACACTCACCCTTTTAAGGCTAATTAAGCGATGGCTGATACTTAGGGCAAAGCTTGGAATAAATTACCATTTATGTGGATCCCGCGGTTTCAGAGAACTGATGTGGGTTCCTCATTTAGATATGGGAGTACAGTCTCAGTAACACAATCACTACAGCGATGACAATATCTCCCATTAGCATTATTGATATTTAGTCATTTTCAGATGTGAATGAGGCTTTATGAGCTTTTTGGGGTTTTCTGGGCAAAGATATTGGGGTGGTTTGCCATTTCCTTTTCCAGTGGATTAAAGCCAACAGGGTTAAGTGACTTGCTGTGGTCACCAATAAGTAAATTTCTGAGTTCATTTTTGAACTCAGATCTTCCTGACTCTGACCCCGATGCTCTACCCACCGAGCCCTCTAACCGTCTCTTATTTCTTTCCTTTCCAAGCCCATTCACAAGCCTCTTACACTAATTCGACCCTAATATCCGACTCTGGGGCATATAGGGGAGGTATCATTAATTCCTAGGTTATAAATGCACTAGAATCCATTATTTCACTAATGTAGGGAGCTCCCAGAATAGAAACTTCCTCTGCAGATACAGGACAGCAACTCATCATCCTAGAGTTTTGCCCAGAGGACCAGGAGCTTTAGTAATTTACTTCTGGTCACACAACAAGCATCATAGGCAAGACTAGAACTGGCTATTTCTGAATCTGACTCACCCACCATATTGCAATACTTCTTACTCATTATAAATATAATTATGTATATTATGTGTGTTATGTGATAAGTATTGTACATTATCTGTGTTATATAATAGGTATTATAGATTACATAAAGTCTATTATATAATTATTGTATATTGTGATATTGTATATGTTATGTATCTATGCCATATAGGTGTTTATTAATTATATTATATTACACTTATAAAATATATAACTATATCATAGCTTATTTGTATAATCTACATATAATGTATCATATAAATATAATGCACATGAATATTCATGTTACATATCTATGTGATAAGTCCAAATAATACCTTTACAAATATACATATGTATATATGTGATATATATATATATATATATATATATATATATATATATATACATTATGTTTGTAAAGATATTATTTAGAGTTATATACACCCTGAGAAGAGAAGAGAAGGGCCCATTTTATTCAGATTTATATAAATGTTAGAGAAAAAAGCCATCTCCTTTGGGCAAATATGTATGAGGGAGGGCTATGGAAATTCTCAACTGTTATTGCATAGAGTGGGGATTTTTGCATCTCAGGCTTGCTCCCTCTATTGTGGTTAGTCTCCTCGAGGTGACACCTCAGGGCTCTTACTCATGCTTCAGTGACTAATGCCAATCCCTACGTGAACTTTGGGCTGGATAGATATTAGATAACTTGAATGCTGGCAGGGAGCCATCTTACTCAAGTCCCAGGGTGACTCAAAGATGGTCTTCCCCAAGCTGTGATTGCAAAGTGATTCAGTTGCTTTTTTTTCACCTTGAAAGTCTTCCCCAGGACCCACTGTCTACTTAAGTGCTTGGGGTAGGTTTGAGATCCTTAACTGCTTGATTGCTGCTGTTAGTAAGGAAACAGGTAATTTTAGGTTAAATAAAGCCTTGATTCAGTTGACCTCGGCATCTTACAAAATACGCGATGCTCTGTTATATGAATAGTATATCTTGGGTCCATAGATCTAGAGCTGAAAGGAATTTTAAAAGTCATCTAGTACGACTCCGTTTTACAGATGAGTAAACTGAGGCCCAGACAAGTTTGCCAATTTGGTAAAGTCCCACAGGTTTCTTTCATTTTCTTCCTTTTCCTTTCCCCTGCTTCCTTGCTGTTAGGTACTCCAGTATCTCCTTTGTTGCCACTGTTTGTGACATTCCTGTTTTGAGGATTGCTATTTTAACAAGGCAACAAGATTCTTCACAGCTCTTCAGCCTGCGTGGCCATTTGAAAGTGGGGATCTAATGCCAGAGAAAGTGAGGCAAGATAGAGATAAGAGAGTTTTTAATATTTTATTTGGATTTCTGAGAGGAAAAGATTTTCTGGGACCAAAAGGATCCATTTTGGGTCTCAGGGTTAGATCAGACTTTTATCTCAAAGAATCCAGCAGGGAATGTGAGGTTCCCATGAAATGTATATACACGTGGCTCTAAGCTCAGGTAGACAAAGGCAGGGGCGGAGTCAGAACACTGAGAGTGGGGACTTCCAGGCAGGGATCTTGGGTCTGGTTCTGACAGGTTGGGGGGGGGGGGTAGGACCACAAAGTCTCACAAATTAGGAGGACTTAGGAGGTGTCCAACTAGAGCCAGGAAGTCTAAAGCTTAGAGATATAGAAGATGCCAGTTAGGTATCTGAGATAGGACATCTGGAGTTTTATCCTTTGGAATGTCAGATCTCCACAGCCCTAATTATCTCAGTCCTAATGAGCAGAAAAAGAGGGTTGCAACTAGGGGGATTGAGGTGGAACAATTCAAGGAACTGAGGCAGAACATTTTAGGGAAACTGAGGCAGGACAATTAGGGAAATTGAAGCAGGACAATTAGGGAAACTGAGGCAGGACAATTAGGGAAACTGAGGCACAACAGGGACAAGTGGGGACTCAGATCTTCTTGATTCTAGGCCCGATGCTCTATCCACTGAGCCATCCAACCACCTCCTAGTTCTTGGTTTTTCCTGGATATCTTCCAGTGCCTTCCTTCTCTTGTTTTAACTCCAATCTATCCTGTCTACAGCTTCTTGGTACATAGCTGTTTGTGAAAGACTTCAAGAGGTGACATCTTGACTTGTGAGTGAACTCTCTCCTCCAGAGACAGGGAAGTCCAGTGGAAGGACAATCGTCAGAATAACTAGCAATGATCTGGGATGCACAGGATGACCTTGGAGCTCTGACCTCGTTCTAAGCATTCTACAGAGTCTGCTTCCATGGCCTTCATGGCTATTAGGATTCATGATGGGTTCTGGTCACAAGCCCACTCCCCTACCTCTGCTAGGAGCTATATGGGAGAGAAGAGGAATAGATTGGAATAGGAAGCTGCTCTGAGCACTCGATGAAGGCCTATGGTCTTGGAAAGGGAAGGAAAGCTTGGAAACCTCTACTTTCTCCTCTTAGAAGGGTGGATTGAGGAGTCACCATACACTATTTGCATAATTTTTCATTGCATCTGCTGCCAGTAGGGAAATGGAGACTTGGGCTTGCTGAAGTAGAGGGCTTCTCTTCATCGAGAATAACTTGTCTCTTCCAAGAGGGCTTTGCCCACCTGAGAGATCTTTTGTGTCGTGCCTCGGGTGCTAGGGATTTCATCTGACAACAACGTAAAGAAACTTATTTGACAGTCTCAGAATCCGAGGTGGAAGGGCTAGTGCGACCTTCTTCTAACAGAAATCCCTTCCATAATAACCCCAATATGGGGCCATGTAGGATTCAACTGAAGACCTTTAGGGAGTTCAGGACATCCTATGGTGGTTCATTCTACTTCTGGGTAGCTCCCAGTGCTCTCCTGGCTTTTCCACCAAACCAAACCATGAGTCTCTTCCCAAGGTTTCTAGGGGAACCCTGTGTAGTCACCCAGAACTATTTCAGTCCCTTGTCTCCATGGCAGTTCTTCACTTTCTGAAGAGAACTAACTTCTCCAATGAAGCCTCCATAATTTCTTCTACCAGTTATCATATGGTATGATCCTGGAGGGTTTTGGAGCAGCTTCCTGCTTTTGCTTCAGTTTGCTTCATTTCTTCAGATATTTATTCATTTCCTACTTCATGAAAAGTGAATTATTAATACAATGTGACAAAGTTTTGAACGTTCAGTTTTCATAGGTTGTAGTTTGCATAAGATGATTGCAGACTCATTAACCAGCCACTAGATTTGGCAAAGAGGTACTTACCAATCAATCAAGTATTTATTAAGGATTTAGTGGCAGAGTAGGAAGAGTTGGCAGAGTAGGAAGAGTACTAAACCTCATCCCAAGCATCTCTCTCTCTCCCTCCCTCCTCCTCCTCCTCCTCCTCCTCTTCGTTCTCCTCCTCCTCCTCCTCTTCCTCCTCCTCCTCCTCCTCCTCCTCCTCCTTCTTCTTATTCTTCTTCTTCGTCTTCTCTCTCTCTCTCTCTCTCTCTCTCTCTCTCTCTCTCTCTCTCTCTCTCTCTCTTCCTCATGACACAGCCAGGACGTGTTGTGTCTCAGGCCAGATTTGAATTCAGGTCCTCCTGACTTCAGGGCTGGTGCTCTATCCACTGAGCCACCTAGCTGCCCCCGAGCATATCTCTTAACCTCCATCTACTTTTAGTTTCTCCCTCTATAAAATATAAGTACTGAGATTATCTTAAAAATAAAATGAGATAATATTTGTAAAGTTCTTTGAAAACCTTGAAGTGCTAAATAAATTCTAACTATTATTATTGTTGTTATTTTAATAGTAGTAGTATATTATATTCCACATACTATACTAAGTTCTGAGAATACAAAGACAAAATTCAAATAGTCCCTGCTTTTAAGGAACTTACAGTCTAATAGTTCAAAGGTTGCAAAGAGGCAGGTTTGGGTTGGATGGCAAGAAAATAACTTTCCACCAATTAGAGCTGGCTGAAAGTGGATTGGGCCCCCTTTAGCAGTGATCTCCAAGCAAAGGTTGCCCGATCACTTGTTGCTGTGTTATGAGGGGATTCCTTTCAATCAGGAGTTGAACAAGATGACGTTGGAGATCTCATTTCCCAGATTCTGACTCTATGTACATATATAATTATATGCAATCCAAATGCAAGATAACCTTAAGTTACTAAGTTATTGGAGGGAGTGGAGAGGCCTTATAGAGGGAAGGTGCTATTGAACAGTGTCTTAAAGGAAGCCAGGAATTCTAGGAGGCACAACTGAAGAAAGAAAGCTTTCCAGAAATGGAGAACTGCTGGTGTAAAGATGTGGAGATAGGAGGGGGAAGGTCGTAGCATCTAGAATAAGCCAGTAGGATGGATCATTGAGTGTTGGGGTGATAAAAGAGTAAGGGATCAAGATGAGAGTGCTAGACATGCTGGTCTTGAGAGTGAAGGACTTCCAAGTCCAAATTTATGATCCTACAAATAGATCTGAACTGGGACATTGAGCAGTTTGCTTCATGCTTCTTCTGCCATGGTTTCCTCATCTGTAAAATGGGGAGATGAGTTTGACCTCAATGAGCTCTCATATAACCTATTGTTCTGGACTTTGTCTCTCATTTCCATTCAGCCTAAAAGAGATTTTGTAACCAGGACTTTTCTATTGTGGACCCTCGGCTGTAGTAATGAACCCCAAACTGATACAACTGCTGGAGATAAAAAGAAAGAGGATCTTATTATAACAAGACTTTCACTTTTCTTCTGTTTCATAATTTGTAGCATAAGGAAAAGTAAGGTGACTGGGGTCAAAATCTAGAGGGTTTGGTTAAAGCTTTGAGTCCTTTACATACAGAAACAGCTAGTTTACAAAATTAACTAGAAACATTAGGAAGTTATCACTTTTTTTTCCAGTTGGCCAAATGTCAACTAAGCTGAGTCCTCTTATAATCCCTCCCTAAACATTGTCTTTGATTCTCTCCCTGAAACCTCCCGCCATGGGTTGATTTGAGTGAGTCTTTGGTTCTTTCTGATTGGGGACCAGAATGGCTGGGGACAGTTCTAATACTTGGACTCACCTGCGTTTCATTGTAATGAGTAGCCAAGCTATGATTGGCGCTCAGTTGATCTGGGAGGGTCCAGCATGGGAGGGCAAAGCCATACTCCGGTCTAACCTGCTTGTTCCTC
Organism: Antechinus flavipes; assembly: GCF_016432865.1. Classification (NCBI taxonomy): domain Eukaryota; kingdom Metazoa; phylum Chordata; class Mammalia; order Dasyuromorphia; family Dasyuridae; genus Antechinus; species Antechinus flavipes. Next base: position 24,586,855 of record NC_067402.1, read on the forward strand.
CTGGGTAACCAAACTGGAAACGTTACTTGATTTAGAGGCAGGAGACTGAATTTGAATCTTGCTTCAGGTTTTTAAGACCTGGATTCAAATTCGCCCTTGATACTTATCAATTGTGACTCCGGGCAAGTAGGTGAGCTAGATTTTACTTTCAGTAAAGTGAAGGTCTTGGGCTAGATGCTCTCTGTCAAGGTCTAGGATCCCGGCTACTCCCAGCATGTTTACAAGTTTGTGGCCCAGCCAGGCATGGGGAGACATGTCTGCAATCCCTGCTTCAGGGAGACTGAGGGGTCCACAGCCAATCTGGCATCGAAAAGGTGAGTAAAAGGAGGCAAGCATCCACATGAGAAATGGAGTGGGTTCCAGCTTCTGTGCCCATGAATGACCCCCGTACTTCGAGCTTGAGTATTACAGACAGACTCAGTCTTTTATTTTTAAAGTATGAGATACAACATGATAATGATTACTTCTGAATTGAAGTGAGTTATGCTTGCAGTGGGTCTCTGAATGCTGTCTTCATAATCATAATGCTCTATTCTTTTATATTTGACGGCGAACCATTTAGTGGCCCTTTTAATTTAAAAAAAATTAACATCCTTGACTTTAAGATAGAAAGGAATGGGAAAGCTCCCTCTTCTCCAGAGAGGCTCTTGTCACTCTGGTTCTCTCTGAGTATCTGAGAATATTGGAAGCGTGTGCCATTTCCCCAATGTCTGAAGCCTGCATCCATGTCATCCGTAGCTAGAGTGGTGGTTGTGATGGTAAAAGGCAGCTGGTGGCAAGGCTGGCCAAAATGCTGAGGTCCCTTCCTCCCACTGCAGGGCCCATGTCTACTACACAGAGACCCTACGGCCTGGGCCTGGGACACAGCTGTTAAAAACATTTTTTAAGCTAGATCTCCGAGAAACTTGGTGATTGGGAATGCTTCTGACAGCCGTGGCTTTGAGGGAGCAGGGCAAGTGATTCCACTGTTGGTTTTCTGAGGAAAGAAAGAAGCGGACTGCATCGCTGAACTTTTCCAAGGGCATTGAATGATTCATGGGGAGATGTCTGTGTGTCTGTGTACTGATGGCGGGTGTAAATTTATTCTTTATGACTCTATGATGGAATTAAAGTTTCCAGCTGATTGTTAAACAGACCCTGTTCACTTCTGCAGTCACTTGAAGTTCTTCATTGTTTTTTGGGAGAGATCCCTTGATAAAAATACTTGGTCCACAAACTGGAGTTTGAGCGAGACCTGTGAAGGAACACCATGGTATAGAAACATCTTTCACCTATGCTGATTTATGGCATATGAGCCATTTATACTCTTGGAGAACTGTTGGCAGGAGTTGAGTAGTTAGGTGGAATGCCCAGGGTCACACAGCCAGGATATGTCAGATATAAGATTGGAATCCATGCTTTCTCGACTCCAAAGGCAGCCCTGTGGTCACTCTGCACCCTGTTTTTCCTTCATTCTGTACCCCACCTCTCCTTTATAATAATTTGTATTTTTAAAAGTGCTTCCATAGGATCATAGGCTGTCAAAAATGGGAAGGATCCTCAGAGACCAGCTAATCCACCTTATTCATAAACAAAAATATTTTACAATGTATGTAGGATGAGAGATACTTGACACTCTCCTCCTCATATCTTCATGATAATTACATATTAAATAGAAGAATCGTCTGTGGCTTTTCCTAATCCTTAAGGACGGTATTAAAAACAAAACCCCAAAATACCAAACCAAGTACCCAGCAGGTTTCAGGGAGTGGCCACCTTTTTCCAAGTTGATACCAAACCATTGATAGCCACTGGGGGTCTAGTACTTCCACCAGCTTTGTGTTTGCCTAACTATTCAATTACCTAGTACTGTCTGCACATCTTGGCCACTGGGAAAATACAAGATTTTGTCAAATGTTTTGCTAAAATCTAGATAAACTAATCTGTTGTATTTTCCTATTCTACCATTGAGAACCCTATCGGAAATAGGCAAATAAGATGAGTAGGTTGTAACCTGTTTTTGATGAAACCATTTTGCTTCTTTATGATCAGATTAGAGATTTCCTAGTTGTCCCTTTGATAATATGTTGTAGGATTTTTCTAGAATCAAAATTGAGCTCTAAGGACTATAATTTACCATGTCCCATTTTCTTCCTTTTATTTAAGAAGGTAGAGGATGATATTTTTATCTGTCACATATTTTCATTCTCTTCTATTGGCCACCATTTAATTAGCAGATTATACCTTGAATAAATCTCATCAGCTATGATACAGTCCCTGTGTAGAAGTGTCCATAATCTTTCTAAGATCCCAAAGGTTCAGCAATTTTATCTGCCAATGTTATTAATACCCAAAGAAGGTAGTTCATCTTTTCCAGGGGATTTGAACTCATAAAAGACAGTGAGATTCTGCTGTCTTATTCTCTACTGACTAATCTTGGATGTCAACTCCCTATTAACCATCTTGGTCTTTCCCATCCCACCCAAAGATCATTGTATGAGGCAGACCGAAGCACAATAAAGAGTTGAGCAGCAATATGTTTTCTCCACTCCCACAACACACTGCTTTACTGGAAAGCCATTCTGCGTTATGATGGCTCCTTCATACGACTGCAATCCCGCTGTCCCCTTACTCCTGTGGTGCATGTTCCATTCACCGCCCAAATCTGGCCAAATATTTCTTTGAAACTGCTCCCCAAACAAGAGTGTCAATAAACCAGCATATTCCCAGCTCTGTGAGTGGATCTTCTAGTCAAGACAACAGAGGTCGGTATTTTATAAATTATTCTTGAGTTTAGAATTATAGGATTATGTGGATCCAAAAGTGACTTCAGAGGCCATCTGACTTACACAATCATTTTACAGATTTTAAAAAATGGATATCTGTGGAAGTTCTATAACTTCTCCAAGGTCATATAGGTAGGATAGGATTCAAAGTGATATGGCACCCAGTCCTGGCAGACTGACTTCTGAATCACCTAATAATTACATACTTAATAAGTACAAATTAATTTCGGAGAAGTTACTCACTGCTGGGGAAATAGTGAAGGCCTTGCTTAGGAGAGGACAATTGAGTTGAATTTTGAAGAAAACTAGGAATTCTAAGGGGCAGATGAGGAAGGGAGTGCATTCTCGGCAGGAGGGACAGCCTGTGCAAAAGCAAGATGGTGGGAGATAGAATGTCATGTATAAGGAACTGCAATTAGCAAGTTATTTGCCCAAGGTCATTTAAGTAGTTAGCAGAGGAGCTAGGATTCCAAATCAGTTCTTTTGACTTCAAAGGAAGTCTTGCCATCACATCACAAATTCCTTATGGGTTCCCTTGACCTGATGCTTGTACATAAATTTCCAATAAACCTGGATGACAACTGGGAGGAAATCAAATCACGAAAGCTTGGCTCCCTTTGGCAGATCTGTTCTATGGCCCCTGGTTTTCTCTCTGGTGGAATGCTAAAAGGGAATGGCTACAGCACAAGAGAAGAAACCCGGCATGACAAACAAAACCCAGAAAACTGGCTTGCTTGTGCAATTCACACCTTTTCCAAGTAAATTCCTTGGGAACTCCCGTAATTGGCAAGTGATGTTTTATTGAATTTAGCCTCCATAGATTGTCACTGGGGTAGAGTGAAAAGTTACAGGGATGGCTGCTAGAGCTTCTGAGCTTAAAAGGACCAACTGGGTTAGATTAGGGCAACTAGTAGAAATTCCACTTTCCATTCTTGGAGGTCACAACTTTTTTATCACATTCACCTAGTTTACCTATCACCTATCTATATGCGACTTGTCCAAAACTCCCCAAAAATTAGAGGAAGTGCTGAGTCTTGAACTGAGCTCTTCCAATTTCCAAATCCAGTTCATGTAGGAGTAGAAAGACAGCCCAAAACAGTGGGAAAAGCGCTGAATTTGTGAGGCCTTCAACCAATTATGTCAGCCCCCTACTCAGTAAAGCTTAGTGGCTCCATTTGCTTCCAGGATCAAATACAAAATGTTGTTTGGCATTCAAAGCCCTTCATAACCTACCCCCCTCCTACCTTCCTAGTCTTCTTACTTAACTTACTCCCTGCCATATATTCTTTGATCTGGTGACACTATTCCCTTCTCTTGGCTATTCTCCAAGCAAGACCCTTCATCTCTTGGCTCCAGGCTCTCTGGTTGTCCCCATCCTGGAATGCTCTGCCTCCTCTGCTCCAACTACTGAACTCCCTAGTTTCCTTTAAATCCCAACTAAAATCTCATCTTCTATAGAAAGTCTTCCCTAACCTTTTTTAATTCCATGTTTCTTTCTGTTAATTATTCCCTATTTATACCGCATGTAGCTAGCACTGAATATATTTGTTTGCATGTTATCTCTCCCATTAGAGATGAGCTCCTTGTAGGCTCCTTGAGGAACTTTTCAATCACCAAGGTTTTGTACAGCGCCTGGCACATAGTAGGTGCTTAGTAAATGTTTTTTGATTGACTGATTCCCCCTATCTGTGGAATCTCAAATAAATCATTTGACCTCCCTGAGGCTTAATTTTCTCAATTATAAAGCGAGGGTTTTGGACCAGATAACCTTGGAACCATCCCTTAGTCTAGATGTAGGATTCTGGGAGTCTATGATTTGAGTTGAATTTCTGACTCTGCCATCTACTTATGTGATCCTGGGTGATTCACAGAACATTTCTGGCCTAAAGTTTCTTGTCTATAAAATGAAAACATTGGACTAAATGGTCCTTTAGAGTCCTTCCCAGCTCTAAAATTACAATCTTTCTAGTAATACAACACTGCCATGTTCAAATTCCTTGAAGTAATAATAGGCTTAAAAGTTTACAAAGTAGTTTATGTATATGTCTTCATTTGACCCTCACAAGAACTCAATGAGGTTGATATCATGGATATTCTCTCCATTTATGATATAGGTAAACTGAGGCTCTGAGAAACTAAGTGATCTGGCCCATAGTTGCCCAATAAATTTCACAGTTGGCTTTCAACCAGACCCTGCCTGCGCAGCCTGATTTCTGTACCCCATACTTCTTCAAATATAAGAGATATAAGGATGTAGAGATCCAAAAGTTAGCATTCCCCGTTCTGTTAGTGTCTTAGGAGGACTTCTGCCCTCATGGTGTCACTGTTCAATAATCCCATGAGTATGTATTCTAAGGTCATATTAAAAAAAAAACCAAAATAATTAAGAACAGAAATAACAATTATTTAATGGAAATTAAATGGAGAGCACATATCATTGTTTCCTCTCACCCCTTCTTATTAATCCTCTGGTAATGTTGGGCAAAATCTCCGAGACAAAGTAGTTTCAATGTCTGGTCCCAAATCAATAATAATAGTGACTTACTATTTGTTTCAAGGCTTATATTTATCTCACAATATCCCCATGAATTAGGTATGTCGGTCAATCAATTTTATTAAGCACAGTCAGAGACTATGGTAGAAATACAAAGAAAGGCAAAAAACATCCCCCGCTCTCAAAGCAACCCCTTGTTGCCTCTGGGAGCAAATGCAGATCCCCTGGTTGGCATTTTAAGCCTTTCATGGTCTAGCTCAAACTTGTCTTCCCAGACTAATTGCACATTATTCCCTTATTTCCCTATTAAAATCATCCTGCTCTCCTTCTCCTGTCGCCCCCATTCTTTTGCTCTGGCCGTCTGTGCTAGGAGGGCACATACTCCTCCGTCTCTTCGAATCCCTACATTTCTTCCAGGGTCACCTCCTCTGTGAAGCCTTTTTTGATATACCCCATTGTTAGCCCTTTTCTACATGTTAATCTGTATTTTCTGTTTGTTTATTGGGATAAATTGCTATCCCCTCCTCAGTAGAATTATTTTCTGGCACATAATTGGCTCCTAATAAATATTTTATATTGTTGTTGCAAGATCTGTCAGTCTAATTCATTGGTATAACTGAGGAATCAGAGATATTTAAATGGCTTTTCAAAGTACCCTGTGAATGCCAGCTCAGAATCTGAACTCACAGCACCTGACCCCCCTTCCACTTTTCTCTCATCATGTCACGACATAGACCACTATATCTACCAAGTGATAACAGATGAGTTCAAATCTGATCTTCGATGCTTACTAGCTGTGTGACTCTAGTCAAGTCATGCAACTGCTTGCCTCAATTTCCTCATCTGTAAAATGAGTCAGAGATAGAAAGGGCAAAACTGCTCCTGTATCAATACAGGATCACAACGGGATCACAAAAAGTTAGAAATAACTGAACGGCATCAAAAGACAGACTTTGCTACCTTCTGATCTCAGATCCCAGGAAGCACTGGGATAACTTGCGTTTTATACATACTTAGTTTCAAAGTGTTATCAGGGCAGAAAGTTTGGGGAATGGGAAATGCCAAGCTTAGCCTGCTAACGGTCAGAACTATTACGGCGATTCATCTGAATGTCCCCTCTCACTGTATGGATTTCCCTAACCCATCACTCCTTGAGGGTGGGGACTTTTCAGCTGATGCTGCCAATCGAAGAGAAGGGAAACTTGTCAGTTTCAATCCTCACAAACTCCTTTTGCTTCTCTCAGTTCTGATGGGTTCTCACTCATCTGGAGTTTGGTTTTGAGTTTCAACCTTAAGGAGATGTTAGGTGTAAAACTCCTACGGTCACAATTTGTGATTCTGGGACAGGAGCAGACAAAGGCCTGCTCCTCCCTTATAGAGAAGGATAGAGATTTGATTTTCTTATTGTATCAGACTGTCTCATAACCTGGAGTCTCAGGACCCCCTTTCTGGAAACGTTTTCCATCTCAGTCAAAGACGAAGAAAATTTATCTTCTACCCAGGAAACTACAATTCTCCACACCCAAGTACCAACTATGCACTAGCACTAGATAACTCCTGCTAAGGAGCTAAGTTGTACTAGGTAGACAGAAATTTTGATTTGGAGTCTAGGAGCATCAAGTTTTGAATTCTGCTGCAAGCACTTTCTTTCTTTTTTTTTTTAATAATTTTTTTATTGATTGAACTCATGCCAGGGTAATTTTTTACAGCATTATCCCTTGCATTCACTTCTGTTCCGATTTTTCCCCTCCCTCCCTCCATCCCTTCCCCCAGATGGCAAGAGTCCTTTACATGTTGAATGGGTTGCAGTATATCCTAGATACAATATATGTGTGCAGAACCAAACAGTTTTCTTGTTGCACAGGGAGAATTGAATTCAGAAGGTAGAAATAACCCGGGAGGAAAAACATAAATGCAAGCAGTTTATATTCATTTCCAGTGTTCTTTCTCTGGGTGTAGCTGCTTCTGTCCATCTTTGATCAATTAAGGCTCTCTTTATCAAAGAGGTCCACTTCCATCAGAATACATCCTCAAACAGTATCATTGTTGAGGTATATAATGATCTCCTGGTTCAAGCACTTTCTTTCTATAAAATAAGGGGCAAGTCCATTAATCTCTCCCTGTGCCTCAGTTTTCTGAGGGGGTGGAACTCAATGACTTTTAAGGTTCCAGCTCAAAAAATGATCCTGTGAACACAGATGGGAAGAGTTTAATTTTTTTAACTATCCAAAATTAAATTGGCTTAATCTGCAGATAATGATGATGATGATGATGATGAAAAAAAGTTCTGAGGGTCTTGTGCATGCCAGAGAATTTCTGAAGTGAAATCCCCATCAAGCTTACCTTATTGCCAATCAAATACAAATTTCCTTCACTCATGCAGGGTCATCCTAAATGAATGAGTGTAGACCCAATGCCCATGTTCATCACAATTCCCGGATCATTACTGACCATCACAGACCAGTGTAACTGGAGTATCCCTTCAGCTGGCTTAGTTTGGTCGGGGTCTATCGTATAACACTAGACACAATATACAACAGAAACAATGCAGACATAGTTTGGGGGCTGCCCTATGGTCAGACAGAATTCACTGCCCTGACCAGATAGAGAGTTCACAGAATATCAGGAACCTAATCGTTCCCAGTGGTCCTGTCCAAGGCATTGATCTCATAGTTTATCTGAGTCTGTCAGTCTAGCTTTCCACTGACTGAGTGGATGGGGCTCTCTTTGGGAGCCTGCTCACCTTGACTTATGATTCTAAATGAAGTCCAGGGAGCTCCAGCAGTGTTCCTCCTGGCAGTCCACATCATTCTGATCGGTAGCACTCGCTATGACGACCTGCACCAAGCTCGAGTAGCTGCCATCAACCACAGTGCCAAGACAGAGGGCCAGTTTCTGCCTAGGTAAAGTTAATGGTACGATCGGGGATTCACAGTGCAAGGGCAAGAAATTTGGCTGGGAGACCAACTCACAACACTCTTGGAGAATTCTGGGGGGAAAAAGAAACCAGACATAAAGTAGACAGATAAATGAATACTTCTTGGTAAAGCCAATTAGCTAGACAAAAGTATTTTCTAAATCTAGCCCCTACCTTTTCCTCAGCTGGTCAGGTTGAAGACACTGTCGCTTATGGATAGAGTGATTTCACCCAGCAGGAATCCCATCTGCTCAAAATAAATCAAGTAGAAATAAATTCTACTTATACAATTCCTTATTTCCATCATCAGAACTGGCGATTTTAAATAGTTGGAGTCTGCCAGGGTCCCATTGAAACTACAAGATGATCCAGTGGCTCTATCCACCTTGAATCCTACCACTACCACTAATTGTGGGTGATGCAGGATTATGAGATCCCAGAATATCAAGCTTGTCTTCGAGTTTATTTAGTTCACTAGCAAGAAATCCCACTCACATGAACAGAGTTCCCAAGAAACAAAAGGACAAAATATATATATATATATATATATATACATATATATATATATATAAATCTATCTATCCTCTATCTATCATCTGTCTATCTATCATCTATCTATCTATCTATCTATCTATGTATGCTTATACCAAAAAGGAGGGAGAAGACTGAAAGCAAAAGGAGTTTAGGAGAGGATGTTGTAAGAGCTTGCTGATTAGATAAGATACTTTAACTTGCTTGACTGAACTGATTCTGAACTCAAGGAACCTTTGAATTCTCCTGAACAGATGTTATCACACAGGATGTTCCTGTAGAGGGATGAGGAGTTTGGCAATGAGGTCCTTCCATTGGTGATTCAATGCTTGACAAAAGATGGTGTGCTCAGTTGTGTGAAGATCCACATCTTCAGTCAAAGGCAGAATGACTCATATTATACACAGTCACTGACACTGAGAGCCAGAGAGGGCAGAATTTCAATGGACACCTGATTCAAATTATATCTTAAAATGAACGTGCCATATGAATAGTCACTCACTCAGTTTTAATGAGGAAGAAGATTTGTGTCACTTTAGAATGATTCTGTTTGTTAGAAAGTTTTCTAACAATTATCCTAACTTTCCCCTTTAAAGCTTCTTTCTTGGGGTCAAAGAGAATAGTCAAATCCATCTTTCTCAATATAACCTATACATCTTAGCAGGCAATAATCAGATTTGTCCTACATTCTCTCCTCTCAGGGCTAAACATCCCTAGATCATTCAGCCAATTTACAAATGGCCTGGGCTCACAGCTCTTCATCATCCTGGCTGCCTTTGTCTGGACACTCTTCAGCTTATCAGTATCTTTTTTTAAAAACGTGTCACCCAGAACTAATCATAATATTTGAGATGTGCTCTGTCTAGAAAAGGGCATCAGGATACTTGTCAAGTATGTAATAGAATGTGTTACTATTCAGAACCAAGGAAACCAGATGGCCTTTTTGGTCCCCTTTAGCCCTGAAATGGTCAGAATTTAGATGGAAGGTGATATGGTCAAGAACTTTTACTAGCAAGACTTAATTTGGAGTTATGGAGCTTCCCAAACTACTTAAAGACCTTTCATCAAATTTGCAGCATGTCCTGATCTATACTTTGAAAAGTACCACTATAAACCTTGCAGCCAGAGACATTCAAAAATCCATATTAATTCTCCCAGCTTACCCAGGTTATAGGTATTGCACTGGATAGAGTACTGGATTTGAGAGGTCACAGGACCTGAGTTCTGATCCAGACTCTGCTACTTGTAGAATTACTTGAAATTGAGTGAGCCATTAAATCTCTCTAGCCCTCCATTTTCTAATCTATACATAGTCTAAGTGATCCCTTGATCTTTTGGGAAGATTGGCCCAATTCAGACTTTTTTTTTGAGTAATTGTTATTGGCAGCGATGCTAGTTAGAGTAAGTTTTCTGCTCTGCTCTAGAAGCCAATGTTGGGACGTTACTCTGATCCTTTGAAGTAAAAATTCACCCACAACATATGACTCAGTGACATGAGAGAAAGGGCATCCCCACAAGCCCGGCAATGGGGATATAAACACACAAAAAAGAAACGATCCTCGCCCTCAAAAAATTTCTGCTTGACTGGAGGAAACATGTATGCATGTGTCCATGGTAAATGAGTCCAAAGTGAAATGCTAACTCATTTTGGAGCAGAGGAGACATCTGGGGCAGTTAGGAGAAGCATCCTGTAAGACATTTCACTCCAGCTGGGCCTTGAAGGGAGATGAAAGTTTCAGGAAGATGCGATGGAAGTGATACTGGGAGTGGGGTTCTGTGAAACAGGCTGGTATGGCCAAAATATGGTGTGTGGAAGAAGTTTTAGAGGAGATGCTGTAGATTTTTGCAGTGGGATTAGATGGAAAGAAGCATTTATCAGGCAACTACTATGTGCTAGGCACAGGGCTAATCCTCTAAGCCTCCTTTCAAGTGTGACATTCTACAATTCTGTGAAGACACTGATTAAATAGATAAATATACCAGCCTTTGCCTAAAATTTCTGGGAAATCTCTAAGGCTTGTGATTGGTTATTTCTTTTATGATGTCCAAGTTTAACACATTCTTGAATATATATGTAATGGAGAAAAGGACTTCTTGTCAGGGAGCTAGCCCCCATCCCACCATTGTTAGCCATATAGGAGTGCCTCAGAATAATTGTTAGTAATTAGTAGATGGTACCATCTTTCTGTCACCTGCCCTGGGATTTGCTTCCATTAAATTAGAAAACTTTAACAATGTTTGAGTCATCAATAACATGTATCCTATTTAGGAACAGAGGGGTCCATGATAGATTTATCTTCAGTGGATGGAGCAGTAAATGATGCAGGTGCTTCCTGCTATGATTCCATCCATACACTTTTACCCACATTCTCCTAGAAGTATGATAAATACTACTTTGGCATTTCCTTCTCCGGCTCATTTTACAAATGGGGAAACTGAGGCACACGGGGTTAGGTGACTTGCCCAGTGCTACACAGCTAATAAAGGTCTGAGATCAGTTCTAAAATCAAGAAGAGTGTTTCTAATTCCAGGGCTCTATCCATTGGGCCACCTAGCTGCTGATTACAATGGGTGCTTCCATTTTCCCTCTTCTGACTCTTCTTATCCCCTTAAAATCCAGCTTCTGACTTTATTCCACCAAAACCTCTCTCTCCAAAGTTACCAGTGATCTCTCAGTTGCCAAATTCAAAGATCTTTTCTCAATCCTCATTGGCTCCAACCTTTCTGTAGCTTTGGACGCTGTTAATCGCTCTTTCCTCCTTAATATTATTTTCTCTCTAAGAGTCTAAGTCACTACTTTTTCCTGGTTTTCCTCCTACCTATCTTTCTCAGTCTCCTTTACAGAATCCTCCTCCAGATCATGCCCTCTAACAGTGGGCGTACCAAAGGGTTCTGCCTTGGATCCTCTTCTTTTCTCCCTCTGAACTTTTCACTTGGTGATCTCATTAACTCCCATGGACTTAATTAGCATATCTGTGCTGATGATTCTCAGATCTAAATGTCCAACCTCTGATGACCTCTAACCTCACATCTCCAATTCCCTTTCAATCATCCTTTTATTGGTTGTCCAATAGCTATCTTAAACTTTACACATCCTAAATGGTCTTAATCATTTCCTGCCATCTTCCTAACACCAAAACCTGTCCAATTATTGTAAATGGTAGGTTCACAACCCACGAGTCACCATATTTCCTGAGCTCACCTTGTTTCAACCAGCCATATCCAAGGTTTTGCCAGGACTTGTCTTACATATGCCCCATTCTTTCCTCTGAAACTGAGCAGTTTTCCAGCCTGTCTTCCATGAGGGCAATGCTCTCCCTCCTTTTTTCTGCTCATTGCCTTTTCTAGCTTTCTTTAAGTCACAAGAAAAATCCAGTCTTCTATAGAAAATCTTTTCTGATCCGATTTAATTTTAGTGCCTTCCTTCTCATTTCCTATTTATCCTGCATACCACTTGTTCATATATTCTTCTTTGTTGTCTTTCCCATTAGATTTTGAGCTCCTTGAGGGCAGGGACTTTGTTTTGCCTCTTTTATATCTTCAGTGTTTAAGCACAGTGCTTGACACATAGTAGATAATAAATACTGATTGGTTGAGTAATCTTTCACACTAATTCTCTTCTGCAGCTCTTAATTGATGTAACCTACTTTTATAAAAAGAAAAGAAGTTCATCTATTTTATTTTTACATTATGAATATTTAAAGACTACTTCCACTTTCTGAGAAGTCTCTTTTAACAAAGTAAGACAATTAAGCAAAACTAATAATACAATGACCTCATCTGAAAATGCAGCATTGCATATATATAGAAGCCCCAATCTCTCTCTCTCTCTTTCAAAAAAAATCAACAGAAATCTATTTTCTCTTATTCCTATCTTCTTAACTTACTGGGGAAAAAAATAAATAAATAAAAAAATTCCTTGTAACCAATATGCATGGTCAAGCAAAACAAATTCCCTTATTGACACACATATGTATATGTGTCATTTTTCACTGTATATCCATCATTTCTCTGTAATGTGTCTATTGTTTTGTCATATGTTCCGGAATCATGAATGGTTACAGTATTGATCATAATTCTTATAACTTTCAAAAGTGTTTGTCTTTACGGTGTTACTATTTTCATATATATATATATGTATATATATATGTATATATACATATATATATATATATATATATTCTCCTGATGCTGCTTATTTCATTCTTCATTAGTTTATAAAATATCTTAAATTATTATTTTCATAATATTAATGGTATTATGAAATGGACACTTCACTGCTATCAGTTTAGACAAGTCTTTGCGTGAAATCATCTGTTTCCTCATCTCTTAAAGCACAATAATATTCCATTACATTCAAATAGCACAAATTATTTAGCCATTCTCCAGTTGGTGTGCATCCTCTAGTTTCCAGTTTTTTGCCATCACACAAAAATAAAACTGTTATGAATATTTTGTACATACAGGTTTTTTTCCTATTCTTTGATCTCTTTTGAATATAAATCTAACAGTGGTATACTTAGGTCAAAAGCTTAGAAACATTTTACCTATAATTCCAAAATGTTTCCAGAAAGCTTGTATCCATTCACAGATCCATAGTACAACAATGTACCTGTTTTCCTAAAGACCCACCAATATTTATAATATTTTGGTAATTTTTACTTTAATTTCAGAAATTTCAGAATTACTTTAATTTGAATGTCTCTAATTAGTAGTGACTTGGATCATTTGTAAGATATCTTTATAAATAGTTTGGGTTTCTTCCCTTGAATAAGCTGTTCATATAATCACATGAGATCATCTTCGTAGAGCTCTTAGCATAGTGCCTAGAACATAGTAAACATTCAGCAAATACTTGTTTCTTGTCCTTTGCTCTTAATCCTTAGACTATTTATCAGTTGTGGAATGTCTCTTATTCTTACAAATTTCAATCAATTCCTTATATATCTTGCAAATGAGACCTTTATCACTGAAATTTGCTACATTTGCCCTTAGTTGTTTTTCTTCTAATCTTAGCTTTATTAGATTTCTTTAAAATTTTAAAATCTTTAGATCTTTAAAAATTTTATATAACCAAAAGCATCCATTTTATCTTTTATGATTTTCTCCATATCATATTTGGCAATGAACTTTTCTCCTCTCCATGGATCTTATAGAGACCTCCCCTATTTTTCTCTCATTTGTATATGATATGGCCTTTATATCTAGGTCATCTATCCCTTTGGCCTTTATCACGGCATAAGGTGTGAAGAGCTGATCTAAATCTAATTTCTTCCATACTGTTCTGAAATTTGAAATGGGACCTCATGAAGCAATATATAATATAGTAGAAAGAGTTTGGGGCTAAAACTTGATAGATGTTTGACTTGAAATCTAACTCAGACATTTACTAGATGGTTGACCTTACCCATCCTGAGCTTCAGTTTTCTCATTTGTGCCTAATGACACTTGAAGTACTTTCTTCATAAGATTACATAAGGATCCAATGAGATAATGTATATCTAGCGCCATAAAGTTCTATATAAATATTGTTTGTTCTTTTATTGTTTTCCAGTAGCATTGATTTTCAATGCTGTGAATTTTTTCAATCATTGAGCAAATCTCACTGAACTGGACAAATCTTTCTACCCTCTCATTTCCATTTTTAAAAAAGTTTTTTGTTGATAGTGGTCATCAGTTATTGATTCAGCAATGTGTACAAAGTTGAGCCAGGCAGAAGTCCTACAACAGAGCTATAACTAAGGTGGAATGATTAGAGTTTTGCCCAAGGTGCTAAAATTCATCAAGTTCCTATAGCACTATTGTGGGACCCATTTCCTGCCCTTGGTAGTCCCTGACGTTAATATCAACGACAATAATAATAGCTAGCATTTATATAGCACTTAAAAGTTTACAAAGCTCTTTTACACACACACACACACACACACACACACACACACACACACACACACACACGTATGTGTATATATATGTAAAATCTCTTTTGATCCAAATGACAATTCTGAGAAGTAGGTAATATTATTATCTCCATTCAACAGAGTAAGCTGCATCTGAGAGAGGTTATCCATTACTTGCCCAGGGTCACATAGCTAATAAGTGTCAAAGTCAGGATAAAAATTCAGACCACTCTGACTCCAAACCTATTACACTATTCTGGTGCTTCCTAGCTGCCTAACTCTAACCATCTCAGTCTCTCACATTTACCCAGATGTAAAACTCTCTAGATCTGGATCTGCTACATATCAGTTCTTAAACTGGACTCCGGAGCACCTCTGTGTCCCTATTCCTGAGCATCCTCCCCATCAAAGCGACTCATGCTCTGGAGCAGAAGTAGGGAACCTTTTTCCTGCCAAGGGCCATTTGGATATTTATAACATCATTGGCAGATATTACAAAATTATCAACTTAACTCAAGGAGTAGGAGGCTGTTGTCCCTAACCTTTAGCTCATCCTCACTTACGGTTGCATCGGCAGGGCCAGACCAAATGATTTCTCAGATTTTATACGGACCACAGACTGGACGTGCTCCATCCCTGCTCTAGATTTAGGGGTTAAATAGAACTCCTCTCCCCCACCTTCATGACTTACCTTTCATATCAACTGGTCAAAGATTATAGGGGAGCCTTGACCTGGTTTTTTTGATTCCTGTAAACATCATTAATGAGTTCCACATATGAGTGTTCCTAAGGTCAGCTTGTCATGGAGACACCTCGTATTAAGGATGCATCCTTTGGATATTTAAAAAGAATACCCACTACGGAAGCCTTCTTTCTTAGGAAATACTCGTGCTAGGATCTCCTGCCACCAGCAGTCCATCCTTTCCAACAAAGAAAAATTATTATCTTTTCATTTCTAAGCATTTAATCAAAAACCAAGACAGAAATATAAAGTCTTTTTTTGAATTCTCAATGATCAAGGACTGTAATTTGGTTGGAGCAACTTGAGACTCCTGTGCCTGCCCCGACCCTGCTTTTGTAGTGCCTTTCATTAAATGTGACATCTTTCCTCTCTTTGCATTTTGCCCATATTGAAGAGCCCTGCTCATGGGAACTTATTAAAATCTGCAACAGCATGTGAATATGTGAGGATGCACTTATGTGTACAGGCAGAGAGAATGGATTTTTATCTTCGGGGAGGCTGGTGGTTTTATTTTTTAAGAGTATTAGTGGCTTACAAAAGCAAATGAGAAGGAAAAAAAAGAGACACATTTCTCATTTAAAAGAGTCTAGGATGACTTCTCAGCTAATTATTAGAGAGGCCGAGAAAGGGGGCGACCCAACAAAGTTTAAATTACCCTCATGCGAACTCTAAAGAGTGCTGGAAAGCTGTAGCTTCAGTCCATTCTCAGTTTTATATACTAATTACACTGGCGATCGAGAAAATCCCAGCAGTCTTCATTTCGGCTTGGTTTTAAATACACAGTCCTTCATCTTTAGAGGGACCCTCTCACATTCATCTTTCTCTGTTCTGAGATCTCACCACGTTGCCAGCTCAATGACTGGAAGACCTAGATTCAAATCCTGACTCAAATCACTCCCTGAGTGATCTGGAGTGATTAATCTCCCTTGGTTTCAGTTTTCTGACTCCTAAAGTCCCTTCCAATTTGAAATCAATTAATTGAAAGAAATGTTTATTCCATTACATTCTTTCTTGGTTCTTTCTCTAACTCTTCTGTATGATATAACTGCCCCCGGCTGACCTTATTCACTATAGGAAACAGGTAACATTTAACATCCTTCTCCCCCATACTCTTGTAATTTTTATCCCTTTTCTATTCTTCCCTTACTTGATTCCACCAAATACTCTGTATTCTTTGTCCATTCTTATCATAGTATTTTGAAGTTAGGCCTGACCTTGAACATATTAGGAGTTTAATAAAGTTTTGCTAAATTGAACTGAAGAATAACTTAACCATTTCCTTTTACAGATAAAGAATCACAGGTTTTTATATATCCTTATGTATATACATCTTATCTTCCCAATAAAATATATTCTCCATGAAGGCAGAGACTGCAGCTGGGTCCTAACTAATGAAAATAATAGATCCTTGAAACAGTCACATGTATTCCAGTTGGCATTATTCAGAAACATAATTACGTAAAATACCATCTCTGGCATCTGGCTGATGGAAATAGGAAGTGCAAATTCAAATAATAAGACCACCAGGGAAATCCATTATTCACATTAAACAGGCTTTCTGTTTCAATTTTTCCTTTATATATGCAGCTACTAGCACTGTGATATATGGTACCTAGTTTATTTTATTAGAATTTATTTTATATATATATATAATTTATATATAATATATCATATATTTATAATATTTATTATAATGATATATTAATATATAATTATTACATATAACATATCACATATAATTATATTAATATAACAAATTGTTTTTGTAATTATAATAAATTAAAATATGTAATATTAAATATTAACAAAGTATTAAAAAGTAGGTACTTAATAAATGACTATCATTTGATCTGATCTTGGCCCCATGCTGTTTAACATTTTTGTCACTTATTTGGATGAAGACATAGATTGCACATTTCTCAAATCACAGGTGACAGAAAATTTAGATATCACCAGAACAATTACAACAGTTACAAAGTCTCAACAGACAAGGACTATGGGCTATAACAAATCAGGTGATAGAGGTGCATACAAATTTTTACCTTTGGATTCAGAAAATCAGCTTTATAAACATTGGGTAATAATTCTTATTAGAAAAAAAAAGAATTGAGTTTCAATGGATTGTCTTCTCAATAAAATTCATTACCATAATGCATCAGCCAAAGGAGCTAATTCAGACTAAGCTATAATAAAGAATCATGGTACTTTGAACAAAGGGTAGGGGAGATTGAATATTTCTCTGCTTTGTCCTGGTTTCAATTCGATTCAACTTAAAGTATTTGTTAAGGTCCATGACATTTTGTAGGAACCCTGGGATTTTATTTTTAAACTGGATCTGTGATTTCCTTGGTAAAAAGAGTCCAGTGAGAAAATTTCCTTAACCAATGAAAACTAGTACTTGCTTTGCAATTTACAGTCTTATAAATTGCCTGAGGAGGTGAGAGGGCAAACCGTTTTCTCATGGTTGCAGGAAGAGTGTGTGCCAGAGGTAGGAAGGACTTCAAGCTCAGTTATCCTGGCTCCAGGGTCAGCCCCTTGCCAGACTCACTCTTGCAGTTATATGGAATTGGGCACTAACGGTCATTTGTTCAATTATCAACTAGAATGCCAAGTTCCCCATTCTACTTTTTTTAATTAGTGTCAATTAGCAGAATTTGGGAAGTAAGACAGAAGTGATGGAGACTTACAGACTCTTAAACAGTAGAGAACATCTCCACAACCCAGGCCCACATCTTACAGATAAATAAGAGAGTAGAATAAAAAGTATAGATATCCAAATGAGCTCCATAACAATGAGTTAGTTCTATGTGATTCAGTGAAAAAGAGGTCAGGAGTATTACTATTTCAAGGGAGAATTGCTTGCTGGGCTCTGTCAATATATTGGTCAATGATTAACAACCAGCTTTCCAGGAAAATATGTAAATTTAACACACATTTAAATTGAATCTGCATATTATCGTTTTCTCCATTACTTTCTTAAGTCTAGATAACCAACAGCCCAATAAAGCCCTACAAAGGTTTGCTGATTTCTGGTGAGGGCTTTAGCATACCCCTGGACGGAGTAAGATATAGCAATTCTACTGAGATATCTATGTTTCCTCATATATTTCCAATTGAAATATTAATAGTAAATCATTTATGCCTTGCCTCATGCTTTTGTTCTAATCAAGTGCCTTCCCATTCTGAAGAAAACTCTACCTGAGACCCTACACTTCCTCATTGGCATCATTACTTCAGTAGGAGTCCCAGCCAAGCTTCAGCTACCTCTCTGTCCTTCTCTACTTCCTAGTCAGACACCTTGTCCCCCCAGCATCCCCACTCACTTTCCAACTCCCTTTCATATGTTGTCTTGTCCCATTAGAATATAAACTCCCTTGAAAGCAAGGAACTGTCTTCTTTGTTTGTATTTGTATCTTCACGGCTTAGCACAGAGCCTGCCACATCATAAGTAAATGCTTAATCAGTGTTTGTTCTTCCTGTCTATCTGTCTACCTCCCTACCTATTATCCGTCTGTCCACTCATCTATTGACCTATCATCTATCATCTAGGAATTACCATAATGTTTTACACACAGTAGGTCTTTAATACCTATCTATCCATCACTTTACCTTGTCTATCTTTCTATCCTCCATCTACTTATCAATCATCTATCACCTACTCATTTGTAACATAAATATGAACTGAAACAGAAAATTAATTACCATTAGTAATGTATGAAGCTCCTACTATGTGTAAAGCATTATGGTAATTCCTTTAAGATGGGAAAGTCAAGAGGTCCAAAAATGGTCAGCTCCTAACCAGCAAACAGCAAAAGATGTCAGACCCAATTGATGGACAATAACTGTAAAAGAAAATTGCCTTCAAAAAAAAAGGAAAAGGAGCCATCACCAAAATAAGTAAACAAGAAAAAGACCAACACAATGAATAAGTATTAACAGAAGAAAAGATCCTTGAAGAAAGAAATAATGGGTCAACAGCAACATAGGGCATGAAGGGACTAGCTAGTGCCATAATGCACAGTCAGAAAGACTCATCAATCTGAGTTCAAATCTAGCCTCAGACACTTACTTGCTGTATGCTCCTAGGCAGGTTACTTAAACCCTATTTGCCTCAGTTTCCTCAACTATAAAATTAGCTGGAGAAGAAAATGGCGAACTAGAATTTTTGCCAAGAAAACCCTGATTGGGATCGCTAAAACACAACTGAAATGACTGAATAACAAAAGCCACAGTTTCCAAGGACAGCTCCCTGATCCCCAGCTTTCCTCTAAAACTCTATTTGCAAAAGGTCTAACTTTAAAGCAGGCCATCAAATACCAGGAGTTGCCCTAGCACAGTTTGACATAGTTAGGTAAAAAGTGACACGGGTTCAATTACAGCCCTGGTGTCATAGAATTAGAACTGGCAGGAACCTCCTATTGTCTCCATTTTTCAGATGTGAAGACAGAGGCATAGCGCAGTTGCCATCACAAGTAATATGTGACTCAGTCGGGGTCTGAACATATTCCACTGAAGCGAGTGTGGCCATGTGGTCTGGCCAAATAAAGGAAATCTTCCGCGGGCTCCGAGCCTGGAGTCGGAGCAGAAATGCCCGCACTTGTTGCTGGAAACTTGGAGAGCTTTATTCTTTCGCTCCTGGTTCGGGACCTATTTTGTTTCATCCCCAAGCCCCGAGCATCCTGGCCTGGTCCAAACGGGAGCGTTGCCCGCTCCAGGGATGCCTTCGGAGGAAGGCAGAGAAGTGTCAGCGGAGTTGGGGGCCGCTCCGTGGGAGCCGCCAGGACTGCGAAGCCTGCCACGGACGTCAGCAAATGTCCCTTTTAATTGAACGCTCCCGAGGACATCGGCAGGCCGCAGAGAGGCCCCGCCGCGGTCCAGCGGGCTACATTAAGGGGCACCTGGGCTCCGTGGCAGGCCTTAATCTTTGTCTCTCCCTTTCTCCCTGCCAAAGCCAGCGGGGAGGGGACAGCTCTGACGTCGCTCGCAAGAACTTGGAGAAAACACGGCTCGCCCGAGCCAAGCTGCAGGGAAATGCTGACCTATTTGAATCCCCGGCCTCCTGTTCCTGCGGCATCCCAGGCCCCTCCAGAACTGGGTCCGGCCCCCGGCCCGGCCCCAGAACAGAGACTTCCAGAACCCCCACCTCCAGCCCGTGCAATGTCAGGAAATGGGTGGGAAGGGATTCACGTCAGTCAAACCTGGCTGCTCAGTGATGGAGGCAGTGCGGCCTGCTGGACCGACTCCTGGGCTTAACGTCAGGAAAACCTGGGTTCAAACTCTGCCTCTGGCAGCTGACACTGCAGTTATAGCCTTTCTTCATTTACAACCCTTCAAAGTTTGCAAAGCGTTACACGTGTTCACTCATTTAACCCTCACAACAATGCTGAGAAGTAGGTGCTGTTTTATCCCCATTTTACAGAAAAGAAAACTGAAGCGAAGGAGGTTAAGGGATTTGTCCTTACAAAGTAGTAAATGTCTGAAGTGGATTTGAACTCAGGACTTCCTGGCTTTGTGTCTACCTATTGGGCCACTCCTTTAGACAATTCTATCATTTAAAAGCTAAGCTGTGAAATTTAACAACCCTGAGATAATGTGTGTACCTCCGGCTTCCTTCCCCCTTTGACTTCTTCCTTCTTTCCATCTCCCCTTTATATTTTTGTTGCTGTTTAGTCCAATCTCACTCTTCTTGACCCCATGGGCCATACTGTCCATGAACAAAGACACTGGTGTGGTCTACCATTTCCTTTTTCAGCTCTTTTTACAGATGAGGAAGCTGAGGCAAACAGGGTTAAGTGACTTGCTCAAAGTCACACAGCTAGGAATATCTGAAGCCCTTAGGTCTTCCTGATTCTAAATCTATGAACAATCCCTTACTCTGCCCTTGGTGAATTTTTAAATTAAATTTTTATTTACATATGAATTTATATCCCTTAAATGTACTCCAGTTCTCATCTCCACCAGCAGCACCACTAAGGCATTTTTATAAGAAATAGTAGGAGATGATCGTGAGAATCAGCAAAAACTGAACAATATATTTGGGGAAAAAAATTAATCTGGCATTATCAGCAATGTTCTACAGGCAAGCTCTACCCACTTCACCCCATTCTGCAAAGGAATGGAGTGGGAGTATCTTCTCATCTCTTCTTTCAGGTCAGACCGTTTCCTTTATAATTCTTCAACATTCACTTTCAATTTTCTTTTTTCCCTTGTTATGTTACTGTAATCATAACTTCTTGGCCCTACTTTACTCAAAGTTATCTTAATTCTAATTAAGTTGAGCGTCCCCCATTACAGACAGGCCGGATCAGTTAGTTCAGTGAAGTTGGAGAGAGACCTTCTCTGCAAGGTCATTTAAATGGGTCATCCTTGAAGAAACTCAGTCCCATGTAGAAAACTATACAATAAAGAAAGGAAACGGTGGCCCTGACAGTGCCATTTGCCCTGCCAAGTTTCATTTGTACTCGGTCCAAAAGGTCCTTTTTTTCTCCAGTCTGGTCACATTCACTATTAAGGATCCTTGAATTTTGTGGGAAGCAGAATAAGATGACTTCTGAATTTGCTTATATCCCCAAGATTCTGTGATTCTATGATAAAATAAAATAGAATTTCCTTGGATGTTCCTTGAGACCAGAGACCAAATCTTTCATTTTTCCATCACCTTTAATCTAACATGGTTTTCATGAGAGGAGCTCAGTCAATATTTAGTGAATGAATTAAATGAGATCTAGCAACGTCCATGACCGAGAACAATGGAAAGATAAGAACAGCCATGGTTCTGTTGGGTAAATTGGGCAAAACAAACTGCTGGAAGTTTGGCATTTGGAGCACAAGCGGGACAGGGGCTCAAAGAACATGTCACTGGTATCTTCCAGCAGACATGGGCAGAGGCCCTCTGTCGTCAACTTCATTATCAACCTGGTTATCTCCTTTTACAAAATGGAAATCTGCGCAATGATTGCCGCAAATAAAAAGAAAATCCTATGGAATCATTTCATCCCATGGACATGATCCACATGAGAAGCCCTTTGAGTTCTGGGACCATTCTGGGACCCTTGTAGATATTACCTACTCCACTGATTCCATCATCATCTCCAGGTGGGAGACTTCCAAATCTGTATCTCAAGTCCTGATCTTTAATCCCATAACTTCACTACAGTGACAAAGATCTTTGGGTTCATTCACTACATGTAAGAATTAATTGAAGGAAATGGGAAGATATATCTCACAACCCTGTGAGATAAGTGTTACTGTTTTACAGATGAAGAAACTGAGACTGAGAGAAGTTAAATGATTTATCCAGGATCATAAAGCTTTTTAAAAAAATAATTATAACTTTTTATTGACAGAACACATGCCTGGGTAATTTTTTTACAACATTATCCCTTGCACTCACTTCTGTTCTGACTTTTCCCCTCCCTCTCTTCACCCCCTCCCCCAGATGGCAAGCAGTCCTACACATGTTAAATATGTCACAGTAGATCATAAAGCTTTAGAGAGAGTTAAACTCAAGTCTCCCAGATTCTGTGTCACACATTCTATTTGCTGTGTCTCCTAGCTGCCAATGTGTCAGATGACTTGGTTTGATTGTTTTTCCTTCTTGCTGTGAAGATAGTCTCATTAATATGAGTGGAAAAGGGGCATAGTTAGAAATGGCTATTATATAAAAGCATTTCATCATCAATAAATGGTCAATCAAAACTTTAAAAAGATTTTGCTTATTTTACTCATGCTTTGGAAGTAATCATTTGGATTTCTCATGTTTGGGCTGAGTCACTATTGATATTTAAATAGCACTAGAAAAATTAGCAGCAATGAGAAATAATGAAAAGTGGAGATAGTTGGGAAAGCGAAAAAGAAAAAAAATCTAATAATTAGAATTGATTTATTTATGAATCTCCCTCCAGTGAAGGGAAGGAAGGGCGTAGTCTCATCTCTTCTAAATTTTGGTAGGTTTTTAAGAGAAAAAGTGACATTAAAAAAAAAGTCAGAGGTCAAGCAGTATTGCTCCAAATGGGAAACAAAAGCAATCTAATTTATTAATAAGCTTTCCACATATTCTGCATGAAATCCACAGGCAAGTCATTTAATTTCTGTCTGACTCAGTTCTGACTAACCTCTCAGTATTATTATGAAGATCTAATGAGATAATATTTGTAATATGCTTAACACTGTGCCTGCTACACAGGAAACACTTTTTAAATATTAGTAGTGATGGTGATGATCATGATCATGATTTTGTACATCTATAATGTAGAAGTAGAAAGAAAAGTCAGAAAAACCAAGCATAAATCTTGCCTCTACTGTGTTTTAATTTTGTGACGATGGACAAGTCATTTCATCTGAATCTCATCTTGTCTCCTCATCTATAAAATGGGAATCATAGAGGGGAAACAAAGAAATATACAGAGGGAAATGGAGGAGATGGTTTAAAAAAAAGAGAAATCAATAAAATCTCTCTTTAAGGAAGGAAGGGCTTTCATTTTAAGGGTGCATAAATAGGTGATCAATATTTGTCTTGATCCATAAAGTTCTAAACAGACATTGGATATCTTTTTTTTTAGCATGGTAAAAAAAAATTAATGCACTACATTTACAAACTATTGCTCTGAGTATATGGTTCCCAGTCTTTGGATCTCTTCTGTTTTCTTTTATAATTTAGCTTGGCACACAAGTAAGATTGAAGGATCTAAATCCTCTCCCACATGTACCCTCACCTCCACCACCTTACAAAATTTCCCACCTAAGTTCCAGTGGCAGGAAATGAGTATTTTCTGATTGGGGCAATGTGCGTAGAAAAATGGTCATTATAAGACTTTGTAAAGCCTCCATTTAGGTTATGGGAAGCTCTGCCTCTCCATTGACGCTTCATCTCTTTCACTTTGACTAGTCTGGCTGAATAGCTTTAGCATAAGTAACTTTAGGGGCATTGCTTTAAAAATAAACAATAATAACAATAAGGACAAAAGAAAGAAAATTTGTTTTCAGGCACCCACAAGCTACTCAACATAAACTTTATCCCCATGGTTAGGGGTGTATAAGTGACTTGGAGGGACTGGTGTTCCTTAAAGCTCAGAAAATAAAAGAGGCTCTCTGACTTTGAAACAGAAGTGGAAAACTGGAACATTTCAAGCTAACCAACTTCAGCCTCCCCCTCGAATTTCTTTCAACTTGTCATTTCTTACCCTAACACCCCATTTGGGTACAGCCTTTCCAAGTCTTGAAGCTAATGTTGACTAAAATGAGAATTTTCAGCTAAAAAAAAGCTTGTTTCCATGAACTTAGAGATTTAAAAGTAGGGCTTGGAAAGAGCTAATCTGAAGAATGAATTATGGATCCTCTCTTAGATCTGCATTATGAAAAAAGCAGTCAATAATTATGCATTTGTTAAGTACCTACTGTGTGCCAGGAACAGTACCTACTATGTGCAGGAACGATTCACTGACATAATAGGGAAAAGGTTTTTTAGTCTATTATATTGAGTCTACCTGCTTCTGGGTAGACATCTCCCAAAACATTCTATAGACCAAGGGCTCTTAATTGTTTTATATCACGAATCCCATTAGCCTTCTGGTGAGACTTAAGTCCCCTCACAAAAAAAAAATGTATTCAAAGTATAAAATGAAATACAAAAGATTACAAAGGAAATTAATTATGTTGAAATAGTTATCAAAATGCACATATATTTTTAAAAAGGATAACTTTATGAATTCTAGGTTATGAACCCTTCCTCTAGACTCGCGGCCTTGAATCTGCCTCAACTAGGAGATATTTCTTAATCTTCAGTTCAAAAGTCCATCAGTCCATCCGTTGTGACCATGAGTCCAAACCAACAAGCATTGATTAAATGCCTACTACATACTGTTCTTTAGGGTGAGTGTTGGAGACATGGTCAAAAGAAAAAACAATTCTTTCTGTCACAGAGCTTACAACCTACCAGAATGGGCTGAGTAGCCTGTGGTAGTTATCATCACATTTTGCTCCTCAGTTTGCAAAGTTAGGGTTCTAGAGCTTGGACCTCAGGTATGGGTGAAAACCACTCATCTGGATGTGTTAACCCTCGTGTTGATGGAGGTGTTGATCAAGGTGGACTCATCTCTGTTTGAAAGACTTGATGGGACTTGTGGCTTAAAAGCATCCTCTCCTACAGAGTGGCCAGCATGTGTCCCAGGAATCTGCAGGATATAGACTTTATATGTAACATATAGAACATCAAAATAACACTGTGTGTATTATATACAATATAATCTATATGATTATAATAGCTTATATCATATCTTATATATTGATCTGGATTTGTGATTCCTATATGGAAAATTTTCCTTGTGGAAATTTCCTCTAGAGATACAGATCTATTCCCATTCTAAAAGTCATCACCTTTAACATATGGACTTCAAGAATTACCTGGGAAACTTCTATTGTTTCTGTGAGTATATCTGATATTATAGTATTCTTTTGAAAGTGAGAGCTTAAAAGCTTCCCATTTTCCTCATTTGTTTTCCTGGTTCCATGCTCAGTAAGACTCACTCCCTGGTGGGATTATACTACTTTTTCTGAAAATGAAAGATACTTATACCTTATTTATCTTTATTCAAGTGTGTTTCCCTGGCCCAAGTAGATCTGAGGGAAGTGTGAAAAAATCTATGGAAAGCCTCCCAGTACTCTGAAGGGATTTTGGGGGGGGGAGAAAAGAAGAGGGATCAATGGGACAGCTTGGAAAAGTAATGCATGATGAAAGGTGATGGGCAGGTTGGAATTGGCACTGGAGGAGGGTACACCTGCATCAATGAAATGTCTTCTCTAGTCACTTTCTCTTAGGGTTAGGGTTAGGGTTATCTCTCACCCTAACCCTAACCCTAACCCTATTTACTTCAAAGCTTAATTGAATCACCATCTTCTGAGAACTTTTTTGATCCTTTTCCTGACCGCATACTAATGTCTTCCCCTTAAAATTATCTGGTTCATGTAGTCTCATACACTTAATTCAGTCCATTATAAGCATTTATTAAGCACTTACTATATGCCAGATTACACGCTAAGTGCAACAACAAAAAAAGAGACAAGAACAATTTCTTGACCTCAGGAAGCTCACACTATATTAGGAGAGACAACATGTAAATATTATTTATATATAAAGCACATATAGTGTAAAAGGTAAGTATTCTCTGAAGGAAGGCACAGCAACGGGGGAAAACTTAAAAAGTCTCCTGGACAAGGCAGGATTTGATCCAAGTCTTTCAGGAGGCCAGAGAAGCCAAGAGGTGGGGGTAAAGGGGTGCGGAAGGTGATGGTTCCAAGTATGGGAGGATCTAATACAGAGGAAGATAGATTCAGCTTAAAGAGAATGATGGGGGAGGAATGGCAGAAAGGCCAGTGTAGGCGAGTCATATGAAGGAGAGATAGTGTGAGAAGCCTGGAAAGGTGGGAGGAGGCCAGGTTGTAATCACCCACCAACAAAGGATTTAAAATTTGACTTTGGAGATAATCAGGAGCTCTTGGTGTTTATTGAATTGGATGGGGGAGATGTTGATATAACTGGATTTATGCTTGAAGCAAACCATTGTCTACTGATAGAAGATCAATTTAAAAATAATTGAGAGGGAGAAACAATCAGGGAGCTACAGCAACAGTCCCAGAGTGAGATGAGGAGAGCTCACACCAGAGGGCCATCTCTGTGAGTAGAGAGGAAGGGGATATACATGTATGGTAGACACTGGGACAGTAGAAACTGTAAGTCTTGACTACATGTGGGACATATGGGAAGAGTATATGAGAGAAGTCATGGTTGACATCTACGTTGTGAGTCTGGTGACTTGAAAGATAGAATTAGATGGCAATAAAGAAATTGAGAAAAAAGGAAATTCAGGGGAAAAGAAAATCAATTTAATTTTGGACATTTTGAATTTAAATTATCTATTGCTTGAGATGGCCAAGAGGTAGATGATAATTCAGACTAGAGTATAGTAGAGAGGATGATGGCAATATTAATGATGATGATGGTGAGAATGATAATAATGATAGCAAAGCTAACATCTATACAGTGATTTAAGGCTTATTAAATATTATCTCATTTGATCCTCATAACAACCTTGGAGTGTAGGTGCCAATATTGTTTGCATTTTACAGATGAAGAAACTGAAGCAGTGACTTGCCTAGGGTCACACAACTAATAAGTGTTCAAAGTCACATTTGATCTCAGGACTTTCTGACTCCAGCCCCAGAACATTATCCACTGAGCCACTTAGCTGCCTTAGGAGTTCTGAATTTACATGGACTAAAATCAATTAAACACACTTGAGCATTCTCTAGATATTCAATAAATACATCAATAAGATCACTTTTCTCCCAAGGCAACCCCTCAAACCCATGTTTTAGAAAAAATAAGGGTGCTAGGAGATTCAAGACATTTTTCCCCATCTTAGTCATTTTGATGATGTAGCCCACCCAAAACTGAAATACTATTGTTATGAATCAGGAAGCCACAAGATGGGGAAACATCTTAGGGGGGAAACAATTATCTTTTTCCAATAATTTCTTCTATTTTCTGGCTACTGGTGATAGCAAAAGCTAAAATGAGCAATCTCTCTTTCCTTTGCTCACTCTTATAGCTCAATTATATGAATTGAAACCAAACATAGATTTTGTTGGGATAAGGATCAGCGTGGGGTGGGAGAAATAGACCCATATATATTCCCTGTGACCAAGAATCTAGAGATAATGACACGTTGTATATTGAGTTATTAAAATAAAGGTGACATACTAATCTATATTCTAGCCCCTTTAATTTCCTTCATTGGTTTTCCCCCTCCCTTGTTTCCTATCACTACCCCCTTTCTTCCCCCAAACTCTAAAGATATAATGATGCATCTTACTTATGAGAGCACAAAAAGCTAGAAACATTGTGAGAAAATAGGGATCATCAAGAATGACAGATCCTCCTCGCCAAGTTATCTCGTAGATTATGTGGAAGAGATGAACACAAAATCCAAGACCCCAATGCCTCAACCAGGTTTATCTTTTAATTTTATGAAACTTAAAGATGCTATTTTCCCCCTTGAAATTGCTTCAGACTGACACTGTGAGACAGTACTTAATAACTTTTTAATTCCTGAATATGACCATCATTCCACACTCACTTATTAAGCAACAATTATGTGCCAAGAACTCTACCAGGCTTAAGTGGTTCTCGTAAGAACCATTGGCAAACTTTGGGCATGAGTGGAAAAGGAAAACTAAGGTGGTTGGAAAATCAAAGAAGGAGCAAGGAGAGCATCCTGGTCCATTGTAAAGAAGGCATCCATCTCGGGATTCAGTGCCCTCTCTCAAAGAAACATTAATGTCTTCAGAGAAAAAAGCTGAGAGACCTAATGGATGCTTTATCTGAACAATACACTTTTGAGCCCCATTGGTTTCTACGTGGAAAAAAGCATCCCAGTGGGATGTCAGTACATCAATAACTTGAAGACTCTTTGAGATCAAAGTCATCATAGTTCTATAACAGCAAATTTGGTGGATAAAATAAATATTTAGCAAAAGATTGAAGAAGTGAATGAATGTGATAGCTCTTTGCCCCTCTTTTGAAAGTTCACACCCTAATTTGTATTGTATTTATCTATCTCACATCCCCCAATAGGCTTCTTGAGGGCAGCACTGTCATTTATTCATCTTTTTATCCTTCCAATTCAGCCAATCAATTAATCAGTAGCTATTGAATTAACATTTATTTTGTTCTTTCTCTTTCTCTTTGATACCTAGTTCAGTGCCTGGCTAAACAAATTTTGGCATATGAAATTCGTAAGGGATTACTCTTGTGCTTATGAAGAAACAGATGATTTCAAGGAACCAGGAAAAGATGTATGGGAACTGATGAAGAGTGAAGCAAACAGAACCAAAAGAACGATTGATTCTTTATAAACTGATGAAGAATGAAGTGCCAAAATTAAGAGAACAAATTATACAACAACAATATCAGAAAGACAAAAAACTTTAAAAGATTTAAGTACAATGATCAATATAATGACCACCTACGATTCTAAAGGATTATGAAACTTATCTCTTGCCAAGAAAGTAATGGAAGATGAAGAACAAAACACAAATGTATATCTCTATTTATATGTGTATCTGAACACAGGCAGCATGGAATTTTCTTTTGGCTTAAACTATGCATACTTGTCACAAATAATTTATTTTTATTCCCCTTTCCCCACAGGTAGAGGGAGAGAAAATGTATTTCTATTCATTGAAATGTGGGGGTTTTTTTTAGATAGATGAGTTTATGCTGCACATATGATCCTATTTACTACTGTTTGGTCATGAACTTTTCTCCTATCCATAAATCTGATAAGTAATTTTTCCACACTTTTTTTTATTTGCTTAAGATGTGACTTTTTATATCTATGTCAAGCATCTATTTGAAGCTCATATTGGTATAAAGTAGGAGGAAATGGTCTAAATCCTAATTTTTTTCCTTATCATTGTCCAATTTTTCCAGAAGTTTTTGTCAAATAAGTGAGTTTATACCTCAGTCACTGTGATCTTTGAGTTTATCAAATACAGATAGAGTACTAGATACATATGTTGGTCTATACTTTTCTTTTTTCTGTTTCAGCTCTCCCAGGTTAAGTATAATGAATATAGAATAAATTTAGTAGAGGTCCTTCTTTTTCTATTTTTGCAATAGTTTATGGTATTGGAATTGTTCTTGGAAATGTTTGATACAATCGCTTGTGGATCTATGTGATCCTAGAATTTTTTCCTTTGGAAGTTCATTTATAGCTTGTTTAATTTCTTCATTCTGAAATTGGGGAGTTTAAAATCTCTATTTTTAAAAATTTAATTATTTAAAAATATTCATTTATTTTATTTGTTGTTTATTTTATTGGCATAATAGCCAATTTCTTATAATGTCCCATTAATTAGGCACTTACTATTGTTGTTGTTGTACGGATGTTGATTGTACGTATGTAAATTCAATGTATTATTCTAGGCACTGTGAGAGGTAAGTATAAGCACTCCATGAACTTGGAATCTAGTTGGAATCTCTACATAAATACATAAAAAGCTAAATAACAAGGAATGCCACAAGGAAATAAATGATTCGTTGACAAATCAGGGGAAGGGAAAGGAATAAGCATTTCTACTATGTGCCATGTCCTTTAATAAATAACTTATTTGATCCTCACAATAGCCTTTCAAGAAAGGTGCTATTATTATCCCACTGTACAACTGAGGCAGAGATTAAATATGTGTACACACACACACACACACACACACACACATACACTCACATATATATACATAAATGTATATATTATAATTTATACATATATATGTATGTATGTTTGAAGATATAAGTAGATTATCTTTTGCTCAATATTTTCTACACACTATACCAAGTTCTGGGAACATAAAAAAAGAGCAAAAATGATCATTATCCTCAAGGAATCGGCTTCTTCTTCTTCCCAAACTATTTTGTGTTTACTGTTTGGTATATCTGTGGGAGGGGGGAGGGGGGCATGGTTTGCATTAAATATATTCATTTTTATATTTACTTGTTTCCCTCATTAGAGTGGAAGGTCATTGCAAGTAGACTTGTTTCATTCTTTAAACCTGTATCCTTAGTGCTAGCACAGAGCCTGGCAAATAGGAGGAGCTTAAAAATGCTGTTTGATTGATGGGATGCTTAAGTTTATGTGCCTAGGACTATCATGTCCCCTTTAACTAACATCTATAGACTTCCGTCTTTTTTTGCCTAGACCTAATAGTAGGTCAGCCTCCGCCCGATGTCACTCTCCCAATCCTGGCCGCTGCTGGTCAGCCGAGTCCTATTTCTCCTTCAGCCCCAGAGGGATGCAGCTCTGCTGGCAGATTCATTGAGGATGCTTGTGGAAGTACTGGATCCTCATCTCTCCTCAACCTTCACACTTCGCCTGTAGTTCTTGCCATAGATAGGTGTTCTCCTGATGGCATTAAATGCTGGAACAATGAATAAGATTAACACACCCAGCTCTTTCCAACAATGAGATGATTCAGACCAGTTCCAGTGATCCTGTGATGGAGAGAGCCGTCTACACCCAGAGAGAGGGTTGTGGGAACTGAGAGTGGATCACAATATAGCATTTTCATTCTTTGTGTTGTTGTTTGCTTGCATTTTGTTTTCTTTCTTATTTTTTCTTTTTGATCTGATTTTTCTTGTGCAGCAGAATAACTATATAAATGTGTATACATATATTGTATTGAACATATTTTAGCATATTTAACATGTATTGAACTTCCTGCCATCTAGAGGAGGGGATGGGGGGGAAGGAGAGGAAAATTTGCAACAGAAGGTTTTGCAAGGGTCAAATTACCCATGCATATGTTTTGTAAATAAAAAGCTTTAATTAAAAAAAAAAGATTAACACATTGATAGTGTTTGATACATTTGAACAGTTTCAATTGGGGGAGTAGTATGATAATGGGAAATTCTCAAGTCAGAATTACCCTCTTAGATGGCACAGCTTTCTGACAGAGTGATGAAATGACAAGGTGTTTCTCCAGGAAATTCCCTAGCAACTATGGTTGTTGGGTTGTTGGGTTTTGGGGAAAGGGAAGGAGAGGGGAAAGAGAAGGGCAAGAAAACAACTAGAATAACTACCAAACCCAAACAGCAGCCAGTCTTCCATCCCATCTTCTCAGTCATGTAAATCATCTCACCACCTGGTGCTTCCATGAACATGTAAGCTCTCTGAGGGCAGGGACTAATGATTTCTTTGGCATTGGTAAATGGTTAATATGTAATAAGTGTTGGTTTGAACTGGATGTACAAAATCATAGAAAAAGCAGCTCATCAATGACCAGGAAGAAGTATCTGGGTCTCTGATGAGGGAAATCTTTTGAAATGTTAGAATTTGGACAATGATGGAATGAACCTCAGTTTTCTTGGGGAGAAGCCCCAATAGTTGTGTAAGAAGGAAACCAGAATTGAGTATTTGATCCTTTGTTCCAGTGACTAAATGAACTTGGATAGTCATCAAAAGCCACTTAAGAAGTGACCTCCATGATGGTCCTAATTTGTCCAAGAGAGTAAGACTTCTGCTAGTTAAGGTCTGATGATTTCATTTCGTTACCCTCAGAGAGCATTAGGGAGATGGCTGGCGAATGGGGAGCAGGCTGCAGTTATAGAACAATTAAGGAACTATGAATATGAACCAAAGCAGAGGATGCACAAATGATTGAAAAAGACAGATTAGACCTGTGGCAAAAGGGAGGGATGATCAGTGAACATTGTGGGTGCTCCTTCAGTCTCTTTGTCATGTCAAGAGAAATCAGGGAAGGACCCTGCCATGTTGAGTGGACCCTGTGCTGAATTCTGGAATGATATGGATAAGGGTCACACAGGATGGGCCGATTCCTGTATCATGGGATAGACCGCCTGCATGAATGAGGTGACAATTTTTTGGGGATGTTTGTCTTCTTGGAATCACAAGATGTGAGAGCTGGAAGAGCCTTTCGCACTTCCCTGGTCCATCCTTCTAATGAGAAAATTGAGATCTCAGTCTTGTCCAAGGCTAGCCATCCACAAAGCCGGGACCATCACGCAAGTCTAGTCATGAGAGAAGCCTTGTCACTCCACAGTCACAGCCCACTCAGCAGTCAGAACCCTTCGCTTCTGTGAAGAGACAATGCATCCGATCAGTAGGGGACTACAGGTCCCATCTGGGGTGGTTTTTTAAATGTAATACTTATTTCAGAATCAAAAGATTTGTGATTTGGGAGTCACAGGCCTCGTCTTCAGATCCTACACCTTATCCAACAGGTATAATCTTACTACAGGTCACAGCCTCCCGAGACCTCAATTATCCATAAAACGAGGGGGGCACCAGAGAGCCCCTGAAGTCCCTTCTAGCTCCTGCTTTAGGATGCAATGTCATTAATCAATTGCCCAATTCTTCCACCCTTAACAGATTGTTTTCCTCAATTGCTAGGGCTGAGGGAAAACACCATTACTTAGTGACCAGCCTTTATGTTTGCGAAATCAGATAAACTGGTGCTGTAGCAACAAGCGTGTGATATGGGTCTGTGTGCGAGAGGAGGCTCTTAGTCATTTGCCGGCACAGACTCTGAGAACTGAGGGTCAATCCCAGGAGGCGGATGGCTGGATGAGGGTTCAAACCCTCCCTCTGTGGCCTGTGTGATGGAGAGCAGACTGCTTCCCGTTCCTAGGTGCTGGTCCACTCCTCAGTAAAATAAAGTCATCTGATGACGGCGAATGACATCACTGGGTCAAAATGCATGATGCTATGACTTCCACACCACAACAGGTCTCAGAGGAAGACTTTATTGTCTTTCTTTTATAATGTAGGTCATCAGCCAAGCTCAGTTACATATTACCCATCTGTCTCCGAGGTTCTTTCCAAGTCTCAATCTGTGAGCCTACGATTCTATATGTCTGTGTATATATTCATTTATATATATATATAATATGTGTATGTACATAAAATATATATGTATTACATATGTGTATGTACATATACACATGCACATATATATACCTATATGCATATGTGTGTATATATACATAAATATACCCACAGCGAAAAAGAGAGAGAATTATCTGACATAAAATATGACGATTTCTAAGACTTCCCCCTTCCATCAATGAATTTTGTGAGATACTGACATTTGTCTGGGTTTCAAGAGGAATTAATTTTTGTAAAGTGCTTTGCCAACCTTAAAGCATTCTATGAATCCTATTTTATTTTTATGTAACGGGAAACAGATACCACAAAATGACAATTTCCTTCCATAATCTAGAAATTTCCTAATAATCTTTCTCATTTCTATTCTGTACCAATTTTTTTCAATCAAGTGAAGGTTTTAAGCTATTGCTGCTTGATAATTTGGCCTCAGGGGAGTCTTCCCCCCTAAAAATGTACACAGTATTTTTCCCTAAGACACTTGACTATGGTATTCTTTCACCCTAATATCTACTTCAAGCTTAACACTCTGTTGGAGTGGCTCTCCTACTTCTTTTGTCCTTCTCCCAGGTGCCGAGAGTAACCACTTGACATAGTTGAGGAGAGCATAGCTAACATTTCCTTTCATTTTTTACTTTGGGGATTAAAAGAGTATTTATCTCTGCCCCCAAATCCCCTTCTATTTTCTCATGAGCATCTGAACCAAATCCTTAGAAACTCATCTTGTATATGCTAGGTGGCAACTGGATAGAGTTCTGGGCCTGGAGTCAAGAAGACTCGAGTTCAAATGTTGCCTCGGATTGTTACTAGTTGTGTGACTCTGGACAAGTCACTTAATTCAGTCTGCCTCAGTTTCCTCATCTGTAAAATGATCTGGCGAAGGAAATGGCCAACCACTCCAGCGTCTTTGCCAAGAAAACTCCAGATGGACATGAATGAAAACGACTGAACAACCGAAACCCCTGACGGCAACAAGGATCATGATTTTGTCAGGTACGTCCCTGATGCCGCTGACCTGAACCAACTGTGTTCATTCTCTTTTCTTGGGATCTCTTACATCCCTTCATGTCTTCCATGTTTCCCCTTGTGCGTGTAAGGGTTTTTTGTTTTTTTCTGCCCCTTACCCTCTGTAAAATGCGGCTTCATTTATTTCTCTGGTTCCTCCATCCCCCGTTGGAGCCATTTCTTGGGGAAACATCCTCCTTAAATGAGTCCCAGCTCCGACTGTCAGGGTCCCATTTCCACCCTGGGCGTAACTCAAAAAACGACACCCCGTCCTTGCCTTCGATGGCGCCCGGCCTTGCGCCGCCGCGCAGCCAGGATGCAGCCATCCCGAAAATCCCGGCCCTATGATTCTCATCCCCACGTTCGGCATCTCGCTTTTGCACGGCCCTTGATGTCACTATTTGCAAACTGGCTTTGTCATTTTCTTGATGGCGCTGGAGTGAAGAGTCCCTGCTAATATATGCAAACTCACAGCTCCCCACAAGCTCTCCAGCTTCGTTAATGAGAGGATTAACAAGAGCACGGCCTGCGTATTTAACCTGCGGCACTAGCTCTGTTTCAATAAGGCTCCAACCGCCTATTAACTGGAGTGGGGGCTCAATTAAGCCCCACAAAGGCCACTCTCCAGAGCGTGGCAGGGAGGACCACAGTTAGCATCTGCCTCAGCAGCTTGTTGGGGCCTGGAAAGAAAGAAGGTGACATGTTCTCGCCCGGAGCTATGAGATAACTGAAATGGGGATTCTAGTTCATCTGGGCTAACTGAATAGGTGACAGCGCTGAGACCTACGGCGGGCTCACCATATGACAGGTTTAAAAAAAAAAAATCAGACTCTACTCCACAGTCTTTCCCCTCCCCCATTTCCTTCTGCATGAAGAAGAATTATTGTTCTTGGGTCAGCAGGAGGACTGGATTAGGGAGCCCCAAGGTGTCAGGGGGTGGATGGAGAGAGGACGATGCATTCACGGATGCTGCTGGAAATCAGGTTGTTTAAATGGCTTCCTGATGCTGGGTAACGCTGATGTGTTATGGACTCCCTCTGATAGTCCCGTGGGCTGACCTGGGCCTTCCGAGCAGAAATCTGCTTGTACCAGAGCCACTCTGATTCCCAAGGGGTCTGCTCTCTCCCGGTGCCAGAGTGCTTTGGGGAGACTAAATTATTGGGGGGGGGATTACAGCTGGCCAGGTTAACTGGCTGATGTTTTAGAGACTTGATTTTGGCAGTGTTGGAAAAGATGAACTCGGAATCTTCTTTGGCCCTTTGCATTTGTCACCCACTAAGGCCCAAGGTTTGATTTGTTGTATTTTTCACAAGAGCATTTGCTAAGGGTGGGGGGGGGGTAAGAGGGAAGAGCCCGGGGTCTAGTTATTAGAGCCTCTGAGTGGGTATTATGCACAGAGCATCATCCTGGGCACAGGGGAGGGAGTTAAGGAGAATGAGGTTTAGACTCAGTTTCTAGGTCAGACACAGTTCCTGCATCCCTTAAAGCTGACAACTGGTAACACTTAAGTGCTTTCTCAAGCTATATTTATAACATAAAGGACCAGAGAAACGGGGGTTCTAAGGCCATGGAATCCGACCCTCTCCTCTGAGGAACTACACCCTTAACAGCATCTGACAGAGATTTGGGATTGTCTGGGATCTTTGGTTGAGAGCTAGAAGGTATTCAATCTATCTTCCTTCTCTGCGTTTTACAGATGGTGAAACTGAGGCAGCCCCCATGAGCTCATAGATATACTTCAGTCCAAATCAGAAAGCAATTTAAAAATAAAATGGATTGATGTTTGTGCATATTTTACATCATCTCTGAAAGTAGCAGAATTGAGAGGCAGTTCAGTATAATAGGAACCGGAGCAATGACCTTGGAGTCAGGGAGACCTGAGTTCAAATACCCCCTCAGACATTTAATCTCTGCCTCAGTTTCCTCATCTGGAAAGTGAGAAGCTCGGACTAAATGGCCTCAAAGATCTGTTCCAACTCTCTTTGAACCTCAGTTTCCTCATATTTAAAAGGAGGGGGTTGCCATAGATGGTCTGAAGTCCCTTCCGGATTGTTATCTGTGATCCTATCATGCTTTTCCCCATTGATCCTGAGGTTTAAAGCAATCCTCCCCCACCCCAGCCCTATTTGGGTTCAAAATTTCCTTCATTCTCTCAAATCTGAAAGTCACTTGTTTTAATCACAATGATTATACATCATTTTTATTGTTTTTTTTTTCATTTTCCCATTTTATGAGGATCTCAGGAGTATATACCTTGGTTTGCTCATGAATCCCCAAGGTATCCTGTGCAGCCACAGGGAGCACAACTGTGTCCCTTCCCTCACCTCTCCTCCCCACTGCATTCAAAATCCCAAATCAAGAAGAATTTCCCCCTAAAGTTCTTTGAAATCAGTGAGAAACTTGAGGGAGTGATTATGAAACCTAAATGTGTCATCCTCTGAATCAACACTGAATCTAGCACCTTGCACCCATTGAACTGAGGGAGGGGGTGGATAGCAGCCAAGCCCATCTTCAGGCTCATCTTCCAGGAGCCCCCTCACCACCCTGTGGGATGGGACTGTTGTGAACCAGATCCTTCTGCTATCGGCCGCTCTGCCTGGCACACTCTGGATGGAGTGGGGGTCTTGTCCGTGAGGGCACCCCCCCTTGGCCCTATATCAGGTGCAGTGGGCGTGGGAGCCAGAGGACCAGAATTCCACTTCTGCCCCTGCCACTTAGTGCCTAAGAGGGCTGAGAAGTCCCTGGTCATCAGTTTCCTCCTCAGTCAAACGAAAAGAGAGCTCATGGTCTCTAAAGCCCCTTCCTGGTGGAAATCCAGAGCAAAGATCCATTCACCCCTTCTCATGCAATGGAGAGACAGAGTCAGGAAGAGCTGAATTCAAATCTGATTGTAATCACATACTCCCTTTGTAACCCCAGGAGATCATTGAACTGCTGTTAGGAAGGAAGGAAGGAAGGAAGGAAGGAAGGAAGGAAGGAAGGAAGGAAGGAAGGAAGGAAGGAAGGAAGGAAGGAAGGAAGGAAGGAAGGAAGAGAAGGAAGGAAGGAAGGAAGGAAGGAAAGAAAGAAGAAAGGAAGAAAAGTATTTCACTAAGGACTGCATCCAAGAAAGAAAGAAAAGAAGAAAAGCGTTTCATTAAGGATTGCATCCAAGCATAATATGGAAAGAAAGAAAGTGTTTCACCAAGGACTGCATCCAAGCATAATATGGAAAGTAGAAATATTGCATTGGTTATTGCCAAGAGTGGAATTCAATTCAATATAAGTCAGTGTGAGAAAAGATGGAGGAGATTTTTTAAAAATAGGAAAGTCAGGTCCTGTGCCCTCCAGGCCCTGAAAAGAAAAAAAATTACATTTGACTCTTAGTGTTTTATTGATTGTTATTATGCGTTCATTGATACAGGAAATTTTGTCTATCCACAGAGCATGATTTCCAACTTACTGCTTTTAGAAAGTTACAGGGCACTGGCTTGCCCAGGATCATACAACCAGTACATAGAGGAACTAAAATCAATTCTTCCTGATTCTTAGGCCCATAACACCATGAACTCTCTCACTGAGTAGGACATCTCTTTGATTACCTTGAACCCCATGCTCATGGAATCCTAACATTAGCAGGAAGCTCAAGAAGTCATTTAATCTCGCCCCCTGAGTCTTAAAGCTAGTAATTGTTTAATGCTGATTTTGAAGACACCTTGGGGAGTCTAATTAACCACAAAATAATAATGCTGAAATACCCTCAAATCTTAATTCAGTATAATTTTCTTAAATTATACTGCAGAACTTAAGGAAAGTGGAGGTGTGGAAAAGGGGAGGAGGCATCAGAAAATTAGACAAGTAATGATGGATGATCACAATTTCAAATATGCCTGAAAATCACTGATCCAGCCTTTGGAAAGAAGCTCTTTTCTTCTCCTAAACTTCATTAAGAATGAAGCCTCCAAAAGCATTGGTCAAAATACAGCAAATCTGTTTTGTGTCTACAATGTGCTAGGTTCCAGGGACACAAGAATCAATATTATAGACCCTGTTCTGAAGAGTCTAATTTTATGAGTGTGTGTGTGTGTGTGTGTGTGTGTGAGACAGAGATAGAGACACAGAGAGAGAGACAGAGACAGAGACAGAGAGACAGAGAGAGACAGAGAGAGACAGGGACAGAGACAGAGACAGAGACAGAGACAGAGACAGAGAGACAGAGAGAGACAGAGAAAGGGGGAGAGAGAGAGACACACAGAGAGAGAGAGAGAGAGAGAGAGAGACAGAGAGAGAGACAGAGACAGAGAAGGAAGGAGGGAGAGAGAGAAAGGGAAGGAAAGAGGGAGAGAGTGATTAATATTTTGGAAGAAAGAAAGAGGAGAAAAGAGAAGAGAAAAGAAGGGGGAAAGAGAGAACAAGAGGAGAGAGGAGAGAAGAGGAAAGAAAGGAAGGTTGAAGAGAGGAGAGGAAAGGAGAGAAGAGGGGAGAGGAGGAGGGGAGAGAAGAGAATGTGTTTAGGGAGTAAGGTAGGGATGGGAAATGGATTTTGTACATATAACCATAGGGAGAAGGGGATGAGATCACCTTAACAATATGCTAATTCTGCACCCTAACTTGATTACTTCTTCACCCAAACGGGACTTCTCTTTTCCTCTGAATATCCTTGTACTTTTTCATGCCTTTGCTCACATACTTGGCGTGCCCTCCCCACCCACCCTTTTTGCTCTTCTATTAAAGTCTAATTTAATGCCCCATTCTCCAGGAAGATGATCATCTTGGTTGACAAGAGTGAATCACATTTATATAGTGTTTACAATACATTATTTCAGCATAATCTCTCATTTAAGGTTTACCTTATCATCTCACTGGATTCTCCCAACAACCCTGTAACGTATGTACTAGTATTGACCCTATTTTTATAGATGAGGAAAACTGAGGCTGGGAGAGGCTAATGATTGGTCAACAGAAATAGAGAAGTCGCTTTGGAGGGAAGTTTCCAGAGCGGAGTGAAGAGTTCGCCTTTGGATCTTGTGGGTCCAAGGGGCTGATGCGATGTGAACTCCTGGGCTCCTCGTGAAAGTTAGATGAGAAACAGGCCATATAGGAGGCTACACAAACCTCAAAGTTCTATGCAAATGGCAACTGTCCTCATGATCCTCATCCTTATTATCAGCTAGCAG